>NC_067398.1:56681506-57024006 GCF_016432865.1 Antechinus flavipes | reverse complement strand
ATAACCTGACAAGGAAATAAAAAATGCAAGCGGACAAAAACAGAGGAATTGGAAATGCTACATTATGATTCACACTCATTTCCCAGAGTTCTTTCACTGGGTGTAACTGGTTCTCTTCATTATCGAACAAGTGGAACTGATTTGATTCATCTCATTGTTGAAGAAGGCCACGTCCATCAGAATACATCCTCATACAGTATTGTTGTTGAAGTACATAATGATCTCCTGGTTCTGCTCATTTCACTTAGCATCAGTTCATGTAAGTCTCTCCAAGCTTCTCTATATTCATCCTGTTGGTCATTTCTTACCAAACAGTAATATTCCATAATATTCATATACCACAATTTATTCAGTCATTCTCCAATTGATGGGCATCCACTTAGTTTCCAGTTTCTGGCCACTACAAATAGGGCTGCCACAAACATTTTTGCACATATGATTCCCTTTCCCTTCTTTAAGATTTTTTTTGGGGTATAAGCCCAGTAGAAACGCTGCTGGATAAAGGGTGTGCACAGTTTGATAACTTTTTGAGCATAGTTCCAAATCTCTCTCCAGAATGGTTGGATGTATTCACAATTCCACCAACAATGCATCAGTGTCCCAGTTTTCCCACATCCCCTCCAACATTCCATGTTATCTTTCCCTGTCATTCTAGCCAATCTGACAGGTGTGTAGTGGTATCTCAGAGTTGTATTAATTTGCATTTCTCTGATTGATAATGATTTGGAGCATCTTTTCATATGGCTGGAAATGAACTCAGGCCCTTCTGATTTCAGGACAGGTGCTCTATCCATTGCACCATCTAGCTATGTCTATAAATGTATTTAAAATGATTATATACATACAAACTATATCAGATTGCTTGCAGTCTTGGTGAGGGGGGAGAAAAGGGAGGAAGAAAGAAAAAAATTTAGAATTCAAAATCTTATAAAAATGAATGTTGGAAGCTATATTTCCATGTAAATGGAAAAAATAAAATGCTATTAAATAGGAAAAAAAAACTACAGGTATTACCCTGACAGAGGAAGCAAGGGAGGGGTATATAATCTCTTTAGCTCCTCTGCATCTCTGGGGGACCCTTTCCCCAAAGTTCTTCTGGCCCTTCTGTTGCCCAAGACTCCAGCCTATTTATACACTGAGCTTCCAGCCTTCTTCCCCATATCAAGACTTCTATCTCATCTTTCATTCCCTCAGGACCTGGCTTTCTGCTGGGTGATGATGGGTGGTAATGGGCTAACCAGATGATCCTAATTATAATAATTATATTATTATAACAACATAGCTAATAATAATTATAATGGTAGGGGAATCCCTAATGATGTTATCCTTCTTGTAAGTGTGCTATTGATTTTCAACAGTTTTGTGGTGAAGTCTGCATAATGACAACTTCCTCCAGTCAAAATTGCAGGGACTAGTGCTGGGAGAGTAGGATGATATGATGGAAGAAGCCTTATACTGTGAGTGAGGAGACCTAGAAGCTAGTCTTGACTAATGTACTAATTGTGTAATCTTGAGTGAGTAACTTTTTGATTTTTGGCCTTAGTTTTCACATCTAGAAAATAAGAAATCTGAGCAGATAATTGAGACAGCTAGGTGGTGCAGTGGATTGAACACCAGGCTGGAGTCAAGAAGACCTGAGTTCAAATCCTGTCTCAAAAACTTACCAGCTGTGTGACTCTGGACAAATTAGTTAACTTTGGGGTCTCAGTTTCCTTATCTATAAAATGAACTGGAGAAGAAATTGGATATCACCTTAGTATCTTTGCCAAGAAAACCTCAATTGAAAACAACTAAACAGCAATGATCAGGTGATACCTAGGGATCTTTATAGTTCTTTTTTTTTTATTAAAGCTTTTTGTTTATAAAGCATATGCATGGATAATTTTTCCAACATTGACCCTTGCATAACCTTTTGTTCCAAATTTTCTCCTCCTCCTCACCCTCTGCCCTAGCTGGCAGGTAGTCCAATACATGTTAAATATGTTGAAATACATGTTAGATACAATATATGTATCCATATTTATACAGTTATCTTGTTGCATAAGAAAAATCAGATCAAGAAGAAAGAAAAAGAAAAACTGAGAAAGAAATCAAAATGCAAGCAAATAACAACAGAAAGAGTGAGAATGCTATGTTGTGGTCCACACTCTGTTCCCACAGTTCTCTCTCTGGGTATAGATAGCTCTCTTCATTACTGCACAAGTGGAAGTGGTTTGAATCATCTCATGTTGAAGACAGCCATATCCATCAGAATTGATCATCATATAGTATTGTTGTTGAAGTGTATAATTATCTCCTGGTTCTGCTCATTTCTCTCAGCATCAGTTCATGTAAGTCTCTCCAAGCCTCTCTGAAATCATCCTGTTGGTCGTTTCTTACAGAACAATAGTATTTCACAGCATTCATATACCATAATTTATTCAGATCCTTATAGTTTTAAAAGTCTATGATTCTTATTTCTATTCCCCCTGACTACACACCAAAAAAAGAAAAAGAATCCTGCTTCCTTTTTTTTCCTTTGGTATTTGAGGTCTTTCTCTCCCAAAATTCTGTTGAAGTTGAGCTAAGTTCTTCTCTGTCTCTGAAAATAGCTTTGACTTTGCTTTCTTTCTTAATGTCTAGAACATCCACCTACCTTATCTCCATGTGTTGATATTCAGTCCTTTAAAATCCAATTCAAATGGCCTCTTTCCCCACAGAAATTTCTCCAATCTGTTAATGATTTTCTTCCATTTGTTTTCACATCATATTGAGTTTTGTGCCCTCATGGGATCTCAGAATTAGAAGGGACTCCAGAAGCCAGCTCATAAAAGGATTCTTAACCTGAGGCACATGGATATATATGAGTGAGGGAAGCACAAACCTGGATGAGAATAAAATGACATTTTAATTTTCACTAACCTTTGGCTTCCTTGTTAATCATGTGTTTTATTTAATTAATTTAAAAATATTTTTCCAAGAAGGTGTCCATCAACCTCACTAGACTGATAGAGAGGTCTATGACACAAACAAGATTCAGAGGGAAACTGATGTCAAAAAATGGAAGATAGAAAAACCAAAAAAACTTTTAAAATTTTTTATTAAAGCTTTTTATTTTGCAATACATATGCATGTACAATTCTTCAACATTAGTCCTTGCAAAACCCCATGTTCCAATTTCCCCACTCTTCCCTTACACCCTCCCCTACATGGCAAGTAGTCCAATATATGTTAAACATGGTAGGAATATATGTTAAATTCAATATATGTATACATACTTTACGATTATCATGTCACACAAGAAAATAAGAGAAGCAAAATAAAATGCAAGCCAACAACAACAAAAAGAGTAAGAATGCTACATAGTGAACTATGCTCAGTCCCCACAGTCCTCTCTCTGAGTGTAGATGGCTCTCTTCATCACTGATCAATTGGAACTGGTTTGAATCATCTCATTGTTGAAGAGAGCCATATCCATCAGAATTGATCTTGTTGGCAACTTTTTTTAAATTACGCTTTGTTTCACAGAGAATCATTAAACATATTGCAGTCATTCCAGCTTACTCTGGATCCATTTTATTGTCTATTTTCAGTGTCTCTTAAAGATCTGGACATTAAAGGACCAGACCCATGAGTTGTCTATCTAACTGAATAACGAACAATATCATAGATTCAACAATAGGCATTTTGGATCCACTTGACTTCTCCTGTGTGGATAATTAGATTGAATTCTTTTAAAAATCACAAGTATCATTTAGGAATTTCTGCAATATTCTGGGACTTAATCTTATCAACTCTTTTAGGAAATAAGCAAGAAAATACCAACTCTACAAAGACGGTTGCTTTTTATAGGTTTGGAGCAAAGGGGTACCTCAAACAGGTGTTGTGCTATGAAAGAATTCTCAGTCAAGTATTGATTATATTACATGATCTCTGAGATGATTTTCAAACATCAACTACTGGATAAAAAACATTTATGTGTAGTCACAATGCTAAATGCTGAGGTTACAAGGACAGAAATGAAATAGTATTTCTTCCCAAAGAGCTGATATTCTAATAATGGAAATAACATATACACACCTAAGTATGTACTGAAAATATACAAAATCAACATAAAATAACTTTAGGAGAGAAGGCCCTGACAAATGCAGGGCTCAGGAAAGGCTTTATGTACAAAATGGCACTTGATATGAGTCTTACATGCCTGAGATTGCCTGATGCTGTGCCCTCAATATAGTTTGAACTCCCATTCCACTAGGTTCTGCTTCTAATAAACCATTTTATTCCATTTAAAAACAAGAGACTACTCATAGTAAGTACAAAAGGAGCCTCCAGTGCTTTCTAGTAAAACCTTATTTTATAGATAAGAAAACTGAGGCCCAGAAGTGGAAAGTGGGCTGCTTAATATCAAACAGTGAGTTGGTTGGAGAGCTAGTGTTCAAACCTAGGACACCTTACCAGCTGTCAGACTGTTGTTTTGTTTCTTTTTTTCTACTGGGGTATAT
This sequence comes from Antechinus flavipes, assembly GCF_016432865.1. Lineage (NCBI taxonomy): Eukaryota > Metazoa > Chordata > Mammalia > Dasyuromorphia > Dasyuridae > Antechinus > Antechinus flavipes. The sequence goes on along the minus strand of NC_067398.1, from coordinate 57,019,522 downwards.
TGCCTCTTATAAATAGAAAGTTTCCAATTAGAAATTGAAAAGGGAGGAAGGGAGCAAGGGAGTGAGAAAATGGAAGAAAGAAGGGAGGATAATAGATGAAGAAAGGAAAATAAAAGAGGAAGGGAGGAAGGAAAGGAGAAAAAAGGGAAGATGGAAAAAAGAAGAGGGGAAAGAGTGAGGGAAAGAAGACAGGAAAGAGAGTGGGAGAAAGGGTAATAAAAAAAGAGAAGAAAAGAAAAGGGGGAAGAAAGAAAGAAAAAAGAAAAGAAAGGAAGAAAGAGAAAGTGAGGGAGGGAAAAAAAGAAAAGAAAGAAAGAAAAAGGGAAGGAGAACAAAGGAGGAAAGAAGGAAGGGAGGAATAAAGGAAGTAAGGAAAGGAGGGAGGAAGAAAGGGGGGAAGGGAGGAAGGAAGGGAGGGAGGGAGGAAGAAAGAAAGAAAGGAGGTAGGGAGAGAGGAAGGGAGGAAGGAAGGAAGTAAGGAAAGGAGGGAGGAAGAAAGGGGAGAAGGAAGGAGGAGGAAAGAAGGAAGGAAGGAAGAAGGAAGGAAGGAAGGAAGGAAGGAAGGAAGGAAGGAAGGGAGGGAGGGAGGAAGGAAGGAGAGAGAAAGGGATGGAGGAAAGGAAGGAAGGAAGGAAGGAAGGAAGGAAGGAAGGAAGGAAGGAAGGAAGGAAGGAAGGAAGGAAGGAAGGAAGGAAGGAAGGAGGGAGAAAGGGATGGAGGAAAGGAAGGAAGGAAGGAAGGAAGGAAGGAAGGAAGGAAGGAAGGAAGGAAGGAAGGAAGGAAGGAGAGAGAAAGGGATGGAGGAAAGAAGGAAGGAAGGAAGGAAGGAAGGAAGGAAGGAAGGAAGGAAGGAAGGAAGGAAGGAAGGAAAAGAGCAGAACCGAGAGTGCCTTTGTTAAGCACTTCCTACTTGCCCAGCCCAGAAACAGAGCTGGAGGCAGCCCCTAGGTGCCGGGCGGCGCTCTCCGGGCAGCTTGTCTTCCTCCCTCGGGGCCTCCAGCTCCCCTTCCTTTCCCTGCCGCCGGGGCGCCTCCCTCGGCCGGCCCCGCTCCCTCCCCGCCGGCTCTCGGTCGGGCCGCTCCTCCCCTCTGATGGACGGCATCATTAGAGGAATCTCTGTAAATAACGTGTACTGGTTACAAGTTACAACAAGGTTTCTCATTAAAGGCGCTTCACTCATCTCCCTTCCCAATTAATGTTTCAGGCAACGCCGCATTGCCGTGACAGAGTGTCCCCAGCACATCATGGGCCGGCGACAGCGAGTCAAGCGCCCGCTCACCCTTCAGGCGAGCTTTAATGTCAGCCCAAGAGGAGTAAATAACAGGGGCTGCTGGGGTCGTTTGCTTTCCCTTTTCTCTCCCAGCCTCCCCTCCCCCAGCCCCCGACAGCCCTCCCCTCACTAATTCATGCGGCGGAGGGGGGTTTGAGGCTAGTCTCAGTCCGTTTCCTCCTCCCGGCCTCCCGAAGGCTCCAGAGAGTCCGGAGGCTGGTGGGGAAATTCTGGCCAGAGGTAGCTGGTTTGTTTCCTGGGGGAAGGTTGGGGGAGGGGGGACAGAAACTGGCCCGAGGCCACATGGCGAGGCTTTGGGCCGGCCCCGGGGACATCCAGGGCCCTCATGTTATGTCTCCTCCCCAGGAGGTAGCTCAGTATTTAGCTCCCCGCCGTTTCTCCTCATCAGAATTTAACTTCTCCACATCCCATCTCCCGCCTTTTGTCTTTTCTTCCCTCTCCTTTTAAGTAACTGGTTTTTCCCCTTCTCTTTGCCTCTCCCGGTAGCCTCCGGAGTCAGTTTCCCCAGATATTGTTGTCAACTTCATAAGTGACTTTAATAGTAGGGCTATCAGGCCAGGAGGGAAAAAAGGGGTTGTTGGGAGGGGGGTGGGATTTAGGAATCAGGCAAGTCCTTGAAGTACCCCAGAGCAAACTGAACAAGTGGCTTTGGAAACCTTTGTAAGATCACTTGACTAAAATGCTTGGGGGATTTCTCATAGAAGGCTGGGATGTTATAATTTGAGGGAAGCACAGAGATGGGGGATCCCCACCTCTTTCTTGGCTTAAAAAAAACAGTGATCTTTTTAACATAGAATTTGAGGGGCACAATGGTTAGAGCACCAGCCCTGAGTCAGGAAGACCTGAGTTCAAATTTGACCTCAGACACTTAACACTTCCTAGCTTTGTGACCCTGGGCAAGTCACTTAATTTCAATTGCCTTAGCCAAAAAAAAAAAAAAAAAAAAAAAAAAAAAAAAATTGAAAAAGATGGAAAGAAATGCATTTAGATATGATAGATACCTTTCTCATTAATCCTTACCTTTTATGAACCATTTCTTAATCTAACCTTCACTCTGTCTCCAAACTTGAAATTTTAATTTGGGGGGCAGTCAGGCACCTTTCAGGATAGCTCTAAGATTCTTGTTAGGTTGGTATTCAAAGCCTTGAGTTCAGAGAAACAGGAGCAGGGGCCATCTCCAGGCTTCTTGATCTACCTCTGGCCACTGGACCCAGATGGCTCTGGAGGGGAAAGTGAGGCAGGTGACCTCACACAACCTCCCTCACTCAAATCCAATTCATTTACATGTCATGGCGTCACCTCCCTGATGTCATAGTCCTTTACTTCCTCCTCTCCTTCCTTCTTTCCTCCTTCCCTGCCCTCCTTCCTTGCTTCTTCCCCCTTCCCTCCTTCTCTCCCATCCTGTTCTCCTCTCTTTCTCCCTCCCTCTCTTCTTCCCTCCCTTTTTCCCTCCCTTCCTTTCTCTTTCCCTCCCTCCCTCCCTCCCTTTTTTCCTCCCCTCCCTTTCTCCTTCCCTCCCTCCCTCCCTCCCTTCCTTCCTTCCTTTCTTCCTTTCTTCCTTCTTTTCTTCCTTCGTTCCTTCCTTCCTTCCTTCCTTCCTTTTTTTTTTCTTTTAGCCACAAACTGCCTTTGCTTTCTTCCTACCTGTCTTAACAAAAGGAACAGCCTTGGCATTCCCTCTGCCTTCTCCACTCTCAATTACTGAGTTTGTATAAAAATTCACAAGCTTGAATGCAGTTTGGTTTCTGGATTTCTTTGGATTTAAGGATCCTTTGTTGCAGAATGATAGAGAATGACCTACTATCTGAAACAGGAAGATAGAGATTGTCAGGAATTTCTCCTATAAAATAAATAAATTTCATTCCAGTCTCATGAGAACCCAAAGATCCAGCATTTGTACCTTATCTAATTTTTTGGATTAGTGCAAGAGTAGTTGGAGGTGGGGTGAGCAGCCTAAGAGTAGAGAGGTACTTATTAAAGGGAATGGGAACTCATATTTCCATTAAATCATAATATATCAGAGTCTGAAAGTGCCTTAGAGATTATCTAGTCCAAATCTCTCATTTTATAAATGTGGAAAATAAGGATGAGCCAAAACTCCTTATATATATGCAGAGCTCATCCTTATTTTCTCCCATTTATAAAATGAGGGATTTGGACTAGATAATCTCTAAGGCACTTCCAAGAAGATTTCTCCCCCTCTCTCCTCCTCCCTCCCTCTTTCTCCCTCTCTTTCTCACTCTTTCCCTCTTTCCCTCTCCTTCCCTCCCTTCCTCTCCTCCACAAACACACATACACATAGACACACACTCACATGTATTTTTTTCCCCTCTTTCTTCTTTGTCTTTTTCTTCATTGATATTCATGACTCCATTGGGGTTTATCCAGATACTGGAGTGATTTACCATTTCCTTCTCCAGCTCATTTTATAGATGAGGAAACTGAGGCAGACAGAATTAAGTGACTTGCTTAGGGTCCCATAGTAAGTGTTCGAGGCCAGATTTGAACTCAGGAAGATGAGTCTTCCTGACTCCAATCCACTGCACCATGTAACTGCCCATTTAGAATAAATATACCAAATAGACAATGAATTGAGCCCAGAACTGAGCAAGAATTGTTATCTTTGTTTCCAAAGGGGAGGAAGAAGAAGAGAGCTGCCTTTGAGAAATCCCAAAGTTCTTTTAATAACCCCAAGCTTCTCCCCGGACTCAGACCCCCTTGGAATACAGATATTCTTCCAGGGATGTTTTGAAACCATGAGTCACTCTAGTCTGTAGCAATCCGGAGTTAAGAATGATGCAAAGAGTGGTGGAGAGACTCCTGCAGGGTTTAACTCTGCATCACATTGCAAACAAAGAATTATGCAGGAAAAAATCATGAAAGGACACTATCAGAGACTTGGATGAATGAAAAATATGAACCCATCATGGGGTGAGAGGAAGGAAAAACTGATGGCCACTGAAATTCTAATGATATCAAGAAAACGCCCAGACGGTTCCCAATGCATTGGCTCCTCATCCTCTTCACTCCCGAATTGAATTAATGGGAAATTAAGGCTGAGAAAAACACAAGTGTGGACGCATTGCCATCTGCAGTATTCTCTACATGGATGAAATGGGATCCATTGAAATGCTGGGACACTGAAATAAGGCCCACGTAAGAGTGATTTCTTCAAGTTCATATTGCAGGACTAAAACTCGGATCTCCTCAGTCCCAGCGTTTTGTATTTTCACCGTGGCCTAAACCAGACCCCAAAATTAAAGGTGCTAAGGGACTGGGGAGGGAGAAGGGAGGTCTCTGAAGCTAGAATCAGTGCAAGCTAGTCAATGGTTGAGCCCCAAACTTTATAATAACTGCCGAGACTCCTTGTTAACTGCAACTTGTTGCAGACGAACAAATGGGCTTATTTTTAACCCATTACTGTTTCTGGGTCACCAGCAGTTACAGTTTAGGACTAGGGGATAGAAGAAGTCTGAAAGACAGCCTGATTTGAAGCAAGAGCAGCCTCACTCTTTGGTCACCAGCTCTATGAACCCTGGGTGACTGTACTGTGACTTTTTCAAACTAGGAAGTAGTTTCTCTTCAGGTGATTACTCCTCCAGCTATACATTTAGTTCCCCTGGATCTGGTTTGGGGTTTTTCTTTTTTTTATTTTTTGAGGGAAATTGCTTTGTTTCCCCCTCCCACTTGATCAATAGCCCAGCGCTGTGTAAAAATGAAATTTACATTCAATCGTTTCCATAGCAACCAGCACACACAGGATCACATACCTCTGCTCTCCTCTTCTGAAAAGAGCTGGAAGTTACAAAATGTTAGCTCATTAGAACAAAGCACAGATTTTCCACAGAAATATCAAGGGCTTTCTCCCTAGACCCGAAAGTCCTATTGGACCCTTACTTTCCTGGCTGCATGTCAGTTAAGGAGCGTGTGTGTGTGTGTGTGTGTGTGTGTGTGTGTGTGTGTGTGTGTCTTTTGTTTTGTTTCAGGTTTTGAATCTAGGAGAAGATAGACAGCAGTGGGGAATAACAACCATACGTCAGTCCAGGAGACAAGAGAGAGAAAGACAGAGCAGGCAGGGAGACAGAGAGGGGGAGAGATAGGGAAAGAAACAGCAGGCAGAGAGAGACAGAACAGGCAAGGAGAAATCTAGGACAGGCAGGGGGGAGACAGGAGACAGACAGAGATGGAGGAGGCAGAGAGAATAGATGAAGGAGAGCCCTTCAGTACTCAGAGGGCTAGAGTAATATGGAATAAGGACGGTCTGGGCTCCGGTTTCGTTATTTTTTCAATGAAGATTTGACTAGCATGGGGTTTCTGCAACCCTCTTCCCAAAGGGGTCCATAGATACATTTCAGGGACTCTGTTGATGGAGGGGATTATATCTTTAATTTTACTAATTTCTAACTGAAATCTAGCATTTCCTCCAATTATTTCAAAACAGAATTTTGAGGAGTCCATGAATTTCACCAGATTGCCCAAAAGGTCCATGACACAGAAAAAATGATTAAAAAAAAAACCCTTCCCAGATGATCTCAAAAGTCTCTTCTAGCTCTTCATTGTGTGGGCCCAGAGAAATAAATAACAGCCACACAGAAAGACCCTGAAATGAGAGAGGAGAACAGAAGAGGTAATGAGGGAAAGGGAGAGGCAGAAAGACCCAGAAATGGGAGAGAAGGGGCCCAGAAGGGTAATGAGGGAAAGGGAGAGGCTGTTATTGTTCATCCCTCATTCTCAAAGAGGACCAATGACATCAGGAAGATGAGGTTCTGACTTGGAAATGAATTGAATGCAAGGCACACAGAGCTGGGCAAAGCATCAGCCTCGTTCTCTCCTCCAAAATTATGGGAGTCCAGTGGCAGGACGCACAGCAACTGACAATGGCTGCACATGCAGTGGGCGACCGTGGCCTATATAATTCAAGGTTTTTTCCAGGTCTCTCGGTTTGTCTGAGGCAACACCTATTCAGTAGTTAAAGACTAGGTAAGAATTGAGGCAAAAGAAGCAGGCAGATATAGACACACGGAGAGACATACAGGGAGACAGAGAAAGGGAGGAAGGGAGGGAGGAGAAGAGAGAGAGGAGGAGGGAAGTAGAGAAAGAAGGAGAGAGAGACACAGACAACAAGAGGGACAGAGACAGACAGAAAGAGACACAAAGACAGAAAAGAGAGACACACAGAGAAAGAGACAAAGCTAGAGACAGAGAAAGAGAGGGAGGGAAAGGATGAAGAAAAAGTGATAGTGACAGAAAGAGAGAAAAGAAGGGAGGGAGAAAAGAAAGGAGAGAGGGAGAGAGAGACACATACATACAAGCAGAGACAGAGACAGAAACAGAGGAGAGGAAGGGAGGGAGGGAACGAAGGAGGAAGAGAAGGAAGAGAAAGAAAGAAAAATGAGAGAAGGAGAGAGAGGAGAAAGAGAAAGAGAGAGGAGAGAGGGAGGGAGGGAAAGAGGCAGAGAGAGATAAAGAGGGAAAAAGAGACAGAAACAGACAAGAGGGACAGATACAGAGACACAGAGAGACAAAAACAGAGAAGAGAGACACAGAGCCAAAGCTAGAGACAGAGACAGAGAAAGAGAGGGAGGGAGAGGAAGAAGAAAGAGAGTGAGAGAGAGAAAAGGAGGTGGGGAGAAAAGAAAGGAGAGAGAGGGAGAGAGACACATATATATAGAGACAGACAGAGACAGAGAAACAGAGAGGGAAGAGGGAAGAAGGAAGAAGGAGGGAGGAAGAGAGAGAGAGAGAGAGAGAGAGAGAGAGAGAGAGAGAGAGAGAGAGAGAGAGAAAGAAAGAGAGAGAGAGAGAACAAGAGAGAGAAATGGGGGGGAGGAGGGGGAAGAGGGAGAGGAGTAGAGAGGGATGGAGTGGGATGTAGAGGAAGAATGGGTAAGAAGTGAATAAGCAGACTGTAAGCCAGAGATTCACTATCAGACCTGGAAAAACTCCCTCTCAGGGCTTTAGTTTCCTTAGTGTTAAAGGAAATTGGAATGGATGGCATTTTCATTCCTCCTTTCTGTCATTCTAATTCTGCATCCATCCTCAGTCAAATACTGGAGCATTTTTTCCTCTCTTGGTACTTCAATGAAGCAGGCCCTTCTTACCTGAGCTCCAGGCTAAAATTGATCTTCTTGCAGACACCTGAACCCAACTTGATGGCTTCCTTGGATTCTGCCTATAAAATAGCCACATCTCCATTTCTCTTTACCGGGCAGACAGCCCCCTGCTCAGCTTGTTTATTCTGCCACTGATTTGTAATAGGTGATGTCTAAGGTGGAATGCTCTAATCTTGTGATCCTAATTCCACTTTAGGCACTTCAGTAGCTGTGTGATCCTGAGCAAGTCATTTGGCTTCTGTCTCCTTCAGTCTCCTCATCTGTAAAATGGGGAGAATAATAGCACTGACTTTGCAGAAGAGTTGCAAGAATTAAATCATATAGCATTTGTGGGACATTATTGTTATGTTTTCAGTCTATGCCAACTCTTGGGGCAATTATTAAGCTCTTTATGTTTTAAAATAAGTCACTCTCTTTGTTAAAGAGACTGCCACTCTGAATTTTGCCTTTTTTTTCTTGCTGAGGCAATTGGGGTTAAGTGACTTGCCCAGAGTCACACAGCTAGGAAGTATTAAGTGTCTGAGAGCAGATTTGAACTCAGGTCCTCCTGACTTGGGGCTGGTGCTCTATCCACTGCACCACCTAGCTGCCCCAATTTTTCTTCTTCTTTAATACTCATCTCAAGCCCCACTTCCTCCAGGAAGCTCTCTACACTAGACTAGCTCACTGATCTCTCTTGCTTCTGGGCTCCTCTCGTCCAAACTACACAGTTTAGTAGGAAATTTCACTGCTTTATGTGATTGACTTTTCTCTCTCTAGCCAGACTGATCTTCTTGAGTGCAGAAACCATGTTATTCAGTTTACCTACCCCTTTTCTATTCTCTGGCATAGGAGTTCACAAGGAGAGGGTGGGGAATATTGGTAAATATTTTATAACAGATTCTCCCAAAAAAGCACACAGGGAACACTTTTAAATTTAATCCACATTTTAAAACAATTTTCTCCATCATTTTCTCAAGACTAGACTATCAACAAAACAATAAATCAAACCCTGATTTGTAGTGTTTGCCAATTTCAATGTAACAATTACTTCTCCTGAGCAAGTAGAAGCCAGCCTCAGCCTATCCCTGGGTGCACCTAACAGTTATTCAATAAAGAACTGTCCACTGCTTAGTTTGCCATTCCCTGATTTCTTCTCAAGCTTTAAGATTTCCTGATCTAGGACCCAGGATCTGTGAATGAGGCCCCATAGAACATGTATTAGAGATCATTTCATCTAATTCCCTGATTTTACAAGAGAAGAAGACATCAAATATGTAGACTAGTTGTAATTCTTCCCATCTTATAGATGTGAAAACTGAGGCCCCAAATGGTAAAGTAAATTGGTCAAAGTCATACGGCAATTGAGTAGCAGAACTAGGTCTAGACCGGGATTTACTACTTCTTTACTTTTTCTTTTTCTTGGAAGAGAGGAAACAGAGGATGGCAAAATAATTGAGAAATTCTTAGAGAGGGGAAGTAGACCATAGGTGTGAGTATTACCATGAACCAATGATAGAAGATGGAAGAACCAAAGACCATTAGTACTGTTGCCTCTATGAGCTGAAGAAAACCCTTTTTTCTTCATTTTCTCTCTTCTTCTTTCTTCTTTCTATTTCCTTCCCACTTCCTCTTCCTCTCATTTTTCTTTCTTCCAGTTTGATAGAGAAGATGGACCTAAATCGGAGGCAAGAATCTGAATTTGAATCCTAATGCTGGATGCACTGGCTATGTGATCCCCCGGGTTACTTTCTGAGACTAAATTTTGAAACAACTGCTACCCTGCTTCTGTAGAAGACTTTCTTTAAGAGAAACTTCTGACATCAGTTAAACTATGGGTTTTGATAATTCAAAAATGTTATTATGATTTCAGTATATATAATTCTACCTCATATAGAGAAGGATCCTAGCATAGAAGATGGAGAGTTGGTCTTGGAACCAGGAAGTTCTGGGTTTAAGAGTCTTTGCCACATACTGAGTATTTTGTATTTAGTAAGACATGTAGTCTCTCAGTTTTGTAATCATCTTTTTTAAAATAGTATTTTCCCCCAAATATATGGAAAGATAATTTTCAACATTCACCTTTGCAAAACCTTACGTTCTAAATTTTTCTCCCTCTCCTCCTCCCCATTCCCTCTTCAAGACAGCAAGCAATCTGATACAGGTTAAACATGTGCAATTGTTTTAAACATATTTCCGTATTCATTATGCTATGCAAGAAAAATCAGATCAAAAGGGGAAAAACATGAAAAAGAAAAAAACAATAACAACAAAAAGGGTGAAAATACTATGTTTTGATCCATAGTCAGTCTCCGCATTCTCTCTCTGGATGCAGTTGGCTCTTTCCATTTCAAGTCTATTGGAATTGTCTTGAATCACCTTATTGTTGAGAAGAGCCAAGTCCATCATCACAAATCTTGTTGTTTCCAGGTACAATGTTCTCTTGGTTCTGCTCACTTCATTTAGCATCAGTTCATCTAAGTCTTTCCAGGCTTTTCTGAAATCAGCCCGCTTGTCATTTCTTTTAGGACAATAATATTCCACTATATTTATATACCATCACTTATTCAGCCCATTTCCCAACTTGTGGCCTTCCATTCAGTTTCCAGTTCTTTGCCATGTAGCCATCTTTTAAAGACTGTAGGCAAGTCACAGAGAAGGGACAGAACTGCATTGACAGAAGGGGTTTCTTGGATCAGACATTCCCCTTTATTCCCCAATAAAGTCACAGGAGCTGGTCCCTAGCCCATATGTCACATTAAGTGATGTTTTATCATTTCCATGACACTTTTCTAAAAAGAGTCTGAAAAAGCATGTTTGTGTCCACTTCACAGTGAGGAAACTGAGTCTTAGAGAAGTAAAATGGTTTCCCCATGATTCAAAGTTAGGGGCAGAGCTAGACTGTGTACTAGGGTAGTAGAATAGAAGAAATGATGGATTTGGAGTCGAGGGATCTGGGTTCAAATGGCTCTTGGCTGTCATTTATGAGCTGAAAGATCTTGGGCAAATCACTCTTTGGACTTCATTTTCCTAATTAAAAAAAAATAAGAGATTTGAATGAGATGGTGTCTAAGATTCTATCCACTGTTTTCTGACTCCAAATTCCTTTTTCTATTACACTATGCTGCCATATAGGGAAAGGGAAAAGAATAAGCATTTATAAAGCACCTACTGTGTGCTGTACACAACACTTCTTAATTCATTTGATCCTTGCAACCACCCTGTAAGGTAGGTGTTACTATTATTCTTGTTTTACAGTTGGGGAAACTGAGGCAAAGAAAAGTAAAACGACTTGCCCAGAGTCATGCAGTAAAATGTCTGAGGCTAAATTTGAACTAGTCAGGAAGACTCTAGTTTATTCACCACTCCCATCTATGCTAAGGAATGATCATAGTGAATGTCCTGAGACCAGAACCTGGATGGAGCAAGGCTTAGTCATGATGGCATCCTCGTCTCTTTTTCTCCCTCATCCCCTAAGTTCTACACTAACTCCCTCCCCCTTCTCCTCATCTCCATTACCAGTGGCCGACTTTCCAGGACTACTTGTCAGAGATGCACGATAGCATTAGCAACACTTGAAGAGAGAAGGAGAAGGTGAGGCCTGTAGTGAAGGTTGGACAGCCTTGTTTGACTTAGCTAATTGGTTAAATATATTCCATTACACATGCAGCTTGGAGCTTTCTGCTTCAATAAGGTATAATATTAATTTTAATTAAAGCTCAGAAAGGTTGGCCAAATATCTCAGATTTCTGAATATCTTCCTTAATCACAGAGCTCTTTCTCCCAGGAGATGAGCATTCTGGGGATGGCCACTTGATGGAATCTTGCCGCTGTATTCCCTGTCTGAACACTTAAGAAGTCAGGTGACATTTCCTGATAATAACTACCTCTTATATTTGTACCAATAAGAGATAGGAGGAGGACACAGTGCTGCCCTGGTCAGACCCCACCCGAAGAATTGCCTTCAAAATGGGGCATCATGTTTTGGGGGACATTAACAAAGTAGGGGGCAGCCAGTGGTGCTGGGTATAGAATGCCGAGTCTGGAGTCAGGAAGATTCATCTCCCTGAGTTCAAATCTAGCCTTAGACACTCACTAATTATGTGACCCTGGGCAAGTCACTTAACCCTGTCTGCCATGGTTTCCTCATCTGTAAAATGATCTGGAGAAGGAAACGGCAAAACCCTTCCAGTATCTTTGCTGAGGAAACACCCAATAGGGTCAGGAAGAGTTGGACATGAAATGATTGAACAATAGCAATAACAAACTAGAACATCTTCAGAAGTCAGCAAACAGGGTGATGATGACAATTAAATTCAACAAACTTTTACTGTATATTATATATATATACATATATACATATATATATATACATATATATATATATATATATATATATATACACACACACATACACACACATTATATATTTATTTATATGTGCACATGCTGTTTCCCAAATGGAATATAAGTTTCTGGAAGATAGGACTATATCATTTTTATTCTTTGTATCCACAGTACTTTGCACAGTGACTGATGTAGAGTAGGTGCTTAATCAAATCCTTGTTGATTGGGTCAAAGTACCTACTACATGTGAGACACTATTCTAGCTAAACTTGGGAGAGCCTTGAATGCCTGGCAGGCTAAGAAATTTTCATTTTACCCTAGAAATAATTGGAGAGTGATTTAATAGATGACCTTAGAGTCAGGAAGTCCTGAAGTTCTGCCTCAGTTGTTTATTGCTTTTTACACCTGTCTATAGACTTTTCACTATCCCCAAGTAATTCTCTAATATTATAACACAGATAAGAATTGTATGTACAGCTGTGGAAGGAGATTCCACACCTGGAGTTTCACATATGGGTGAATGCACAGATTTGAAACTAAAGAAACTGGGAGGCAGTGAAGGCTTTTGAGCAGAATAGTTACACATTGGGAGAGGTGATAAAAGATACAATTAGGTAAGTGAAAATAAGGGACATATGTGAAAAAACAGAGGTAGAACCAAAAAGATTTGGCAATTGGAGGGAGAGGAAAGAGTTAAATCTAGGTTATATTCCGGGTCTTAGTGTCTTCAAAAGAAACAGAAGAGTTTGGAGAAAGGAGAAGTTCCGGGGGAGGTGTTGATGTTTTGAACAGGTTGAATTTGAAGTACTGACAAGCTGTGCAGCTGGCTAGGTCCAGTAGCCATTTAGAGATGCAGGACTGTAGGTTAAGGAAGAGATGAGGCTTGGATCTCTGGACCTGGGTTCTTCTTCATGTGGTTGACACAACCCATGGAAGCTGATAAGCTCCCAAATAAAAAAAAAATCATGAAGAGAAGAGGGAGCAGTTCAGAACCTCCCAGGATGTGCACATTGAAAGAGTGGAAGATTGATGGAGGTCTAGAAGAGAAACAGAAGGGAAGTTTCCAGATAAGTAGGAAGAAAATCTAGCAGGAGAACGGTCAGTCGTGTAAAAGGCTGCAAAGGAATCAAGAAGGGCAAAAAGTAAGAATCTATGGTGAAGAGATCACCAGTAACTTTCAAGAGCAGTTTCAATAAAAGGATGGAGTCAGGTTACAAAATGGAGTCAGCTACTGTAGAAAACTGCTAGTTTGGCAGTGAAAGGTAAGAGATAAACAGAATGGAAGCCAGGGGAAGGCAGGATCTGTTGGTGTTCAGTCATTTTTCAATCATGTCTGACTCTTCATGGCCCCATTTAGGGTTTTCTTGGCAGAGATCCTGGAGTTGTTGGCCATTTCCTTCTCCAGCTCATTTTACAGATGAGGAAACTGAGGCAAATAGAGCTAAGTGACTTGCCCAGGGTCACACTGTTAGTAAGTGTCTCAGGCCAGATTCGAACTTGGGAAGATGAGTCTTCCTGACTCCACGTTCAGTGCTCTAGCCACTGCACTACCTAGCTCTCTGTTGCAGAGTCAAGTGAAATTTTTTTGTTGTTTTTAAGATGGCTGAGATCTGAGCATTTCACAAAGTAGACCAGGAGTCAGTAGTTAAGAAGAAATGGAAGACAAGGCAGAGAAAGGGGATGATCAGTGGGACAGAATCCTGGAAGAGACAATGGATTAGGACTGAGGATATCAGAAGAGGGGTTAGCCCTGATATGGCTACGTAAAGCTCTAGTTGGGTGAGAGGTGAAAGGGAGAGGGATGACAGAGTTCATTACAGATGGTCTCAGCAGAGTAGGAAGTGGGCATGTTTAGGAACAATCAAAGGAACTGAGAGTTTTTATCCTGAGAGAAGATCATTTCACATATCATCTGGTTCCTGTGAGCAGGACACTCCTCAAAGAGGGAGAGTCCCTGTTTGCTGAGACATGGGACTGAGAGCCACAGCCCTTGCATTCATGTCCTGAATCACAGTGTCCATCAGGATAAGGGGGTGACTACTGTCTGACGGCACTCCGTGTGTATTAGGAGACTGCCCACCATTGTTAGCCTGGACCTGATTTGTGGGGTACCTGAAGGAAGGGATTAAACGCCTAACATACGCAGGGGCACGTTTATTGACGTGCCTTGATATTTAGAGCCACTAGTCAGCAGTGAGGGCAATGAAGTTCAGAGGTGAATGTCACCGGACAGGGAGAGAAAGAAGGTGGTAATCCGGAAGAGAAATTGGGCAGAAACATATGCATATATAGGACTGCTTGCCATCTAGGGGAGGGGGTGGAGGGAGGGAGGGGAAAAATCGGAACAGAAACGAGTGCAAGGGATGATGTTGTAAAAAATTACCCTGGCATGGGTTCTGTCAATATAAAGTTATTATAAAATAAAATAAAATATTTTAAAAAAAGAAATTGGGCAGAGTTCTAGGTATTATCTTTACAAGCATGTGCAGAATTCCCGCTGCCATATAACAAGAGTACACTTGTGTGGTCCTGGAGTTAGAGGTATGAGTTCTCATCTGGAAGGAGAGTGCAGGTTTTTTTCTAAAGCTTTACTAGAGGTTAAATCATATCAGGTGTAACAAGTTAGGGGGTGGTTTGAGCTTGGGTTAATAGGGCCAGAAATTTCCTAAATGGGGCCCAAGTTTGGGAGTATGTTTCCCTACTTATTTTCCTGACTATCTGTCAGAAAGATGAGGCACCTTTGACTTGCTGGTCGTCAGGAGGCTTATCACAGTTTCCCAGAAGAACATTGTGGGATATAACAAATGATCCATTGACTGCAGGAGCAGGCAAACTATGGACTGGGGAAAAGGGCTCCGAGGGGATCATGCACTTCTTTGGGAGCTATATCCCATTTATAGCATATTAATATCAAAGGATCACATTAGCATTGCATACTTACAAAGATAAAAGAGGGAATGTGCTAGTTGGTCTTCAAATCTTGAAGGACTTCTATTTAAAAGAAAAATTAGCTTCTTTCTGTTTGGTGTCAGAGGGCAGAGCTAGGACCAATGGGAGAAGTTATAAGGAGGCAGATTTTAGCTAAATAGAAATAAGAGCTTCCTTATTTGCAACTGTCCAATAAGAAAAGAGTCTGTCTTATGAAGCAGTGAGCTCCCTGTAATTGTTGATGTTCCAACAAATCGGATGACCATTTGCTGAGGATGTTTTGAAGGATCCATGTATCAGGTAGGCGCTTAGCCAGAAGATTTCCCAAATCTTTTTTAATTTTGAAATTCTAGAATTCTGGGCTTTTTACAATTCCAGGGTAGCAAGTAAGAAAGTTGGAAGCTAGAAATAGTAAAATGACTTGCCAAGTTCCTGAGAAGTAGTAAAAATGGACAAGAACTTTTTTTCTGACTTTAGAGTCTTGATTTTTTTCATCCACTTGGTAGGAGGAAGAAGAAGTTTGAAGAGGTATGAAGTGATGAGGTGGTAAGGAAGGAAGGGCTTATATGGAGGGAGAAGTACCTACTTAGACCTTGGGGCCATTCACTTGGACTGGAACAGAAACTCTGTCCAATGTTGTTGAGATTTCCCTGAAACATGAGATCAGAAGGAAAAAACCTGTTCTCCAGAGCCAGAACCGTGAGGAGTATGTCATAGCTGTGGCACCCATCAGAAAATCCGAAATCTAGGAGAAATACTGTGTGAGATGGAGAGAATCTAGACCCAGAGGCAGGAGAGGTGGCCCAGATCTAACACCACATGACCTTGAAGAAGCCCCTTCTTTTACGCTTCAGAGAATGTGCTGCCCTAGATGGTCTCCAAGGGCTTTCTTTGTTTTGGAAGTCTACATTCTAAGATTCTTTTCTAGCACTAAATCCTATAATCTTTTGAGATATAGCCAGTAAACAAAGTTGAAGAAAAGAGAGCAGTCTAAAACCGTAAGTGGCTTTAGGTCACTAATGAGTGGATAAGAAATTGAGATATTGGTTAAGGGTCAGACAAAGTCAGGTGCACAGGTAGGGAAACGGCGAGGTAGTGGGAAGGATTTTTAAGGAGGTAGCTAGGGAGCATGGGGAGCTCATACCTTTTAACTCTGTATTAGAGCTTTTGTTCCTGCCTTGTAGGCTTACCCCCCCTCCCAAATGAAACAATAATGCTGGATTTTTAGGCATCCGTGAGGAAGATGTTTCTGGCCATTATGGGTTCCTATATTTTCCTAACAAAGGTAACTGTGAACTCTGTCTATGCCTAAGGCTTACCCAGAACCTAAAATTTCCACCAATATAATAGGATAGGTACAATTTTTAGAGTTATTCCTTTAGGTGAAGGGTGGGATCAGAGATGTGAATTCTGAGGATTAATGGAAAATATAAGACACAATGGTGCCAGGTAAAAAAGGAAGATTCGGCTTAGAAGATGAGACAACTGACTCTGGGGGATGGGAAGGTGGGCACCGAATCCCCTCTTGTAAAACCCAGAAGACAATCAGCCAGCTCTAATGAGAGACAGGTATGTGCAACAGACAGAGGGAGTGTGATTTAATTATGACTCTACATCTATCCTTCCTCCTTGTTCTCCTTCCTCCACCCCAGCCTTTCTATTTCAAAATTAGCTGTCATGTCGCTAAAAATGTTACAGCCTTCGGCAATCAGTCCACTTAATGCTAACACAGCAGAGGGGATCATCAAAATTAGAGCTAGAAGGGACATTGGGGATTATCCATTCCGGTCCTTCTCGTTTTATAGATGAGGAAACTGAAGCACAGATAAGTTAAGTGATTTGCCCTGGGTTATTTAGGTAGTAAATAACAGAGTGAAGAATTTAGCCTCTGTCTTCTGACCCCCAATCCAACGTTCTTGCCATTATGCCATACCGCTCCTCTCGTGGTAAAGCAGGACAAAAATAACTGGAGGTGATAAGAGAGCTGTCAAACCGAGATTCAAGTATTTTCACATGAGGAAGTTTCCCAGATAATCCTAGTAATGTTCCAATCCTGGAATTATCTTATCCTTCCAGCCTCTCCCTCCTTTCCAGATCTGGGAGCCAAATCCTCAATTATCTACAATCTTAAGCCAAGCCAAGTATGCCCATGACAGCCTCCAAAGCTGTAATTTTCTTAAACTATAACAACATCCATTCATATAGGGCCTTAACATTTTAACTAACTATAACGTTCATATAGAGCTTTAAAGTTTGCAAAGCATTTTATGTAATTTCATTTGAGCCTAATAATAATCTTGTGAGGGAAGCATTAAAGTTATTATTATTCCCATTTTACAGATAAGGAACCTGAGGCTCAGATAGTTTAAGTGATTTGCCCATGATTATATAACCAATGAATTCAAGACGCAAGATTTGAACTAAAGCCTTCCTAATTCCAAATTTGGCACTTTGTTCATTATGCTGCAGTCCCTTGTGCAGGGTAAGGGAAGTAATATTTCTTCTAAGATCTGCCCTGGTCAGATTATAGAGGATCACAGATATATATGGTCAGTCTTTAACTGAGTTTTCTTGCTCTTGAGAGCTTTGGTCACTTCAGTTTATCCCCCTTTCCCTCTCCCGCCCCACAATTCCTTACTGTTCACTTTCTGACTCCTTCCCCTTTGAAAGCAGCTTCCCTGGTGGCTGTACTCAAAGCCTTTTCAGCCTTCTCCAAGTGGACAATTTATGTTTCACTGGCCTTTACCCCGAGTGATTTGGGGCAGAATTGGTTCCAAGCAGATGCTAGGTTCTTTCTCTTAGGCTTAGAGAAATACCACATAGCCACACATCCTGGAGTCCTCCCCAGGCCTTTGTTCCTCAGTTATCTGAAGAAGCTCAGTTGCAGCCATGATGCTCTGCCCATCAGTTCAAGCTTTGGCCTTTTGGTTTTCCATGGCACTAAAGTGTGTGTGTGTGTGTGTGTGTGTGTGTGTGTGTGTGCATAGGAAGATGGTTCTGTTGCAAACCTGTTGGGTCATCTTGCATAGCCCTGCTGCAGGAGGGAATGGGATGAGCTATTTGGGGAGGGGCTGCTGAATCAGTAAGGGTCAGCTTTCTCCGCAGTGAATTCATTGGATGGTTACCCTGTTAGGTTTTATGAGGCGGATGAAATGACTTTTTCTCTTGCACATGATTCTTATCTTGAAGGAGTTTGTAAAGATCAGAGAAAATATCTCATCCTTTATCTTATCTGTCCCATCACTGGAAAGTCCACAGATGTATTGAAGGAAAGGACCTATATAGTCCAATCCTTTCATTTTAGAGATGGGGAAACTGAGGCTTAGAGGGGGGAAATGACTTGTGCATGGTCATGCAGGGAATTAAGTGGAGGAGCCAGGATTTGTACATAGGCCCTCCAACTCCAGATCCATTCTTTTCTTCATTGCACCATACCAAAGCTGAAGCATTTAATTTAGTTCTGGTACTAAACTAGAGCATATACAGAGGAAAGATATCAGGGAGCATCTAGAAATCACATCACTTGAGGAATGGTTGAAGAAACTTTACTAGAAATGGCTTACCTAATACTTTTGTTTATTCATTTTTTTCTTTTCTTTGGCTGAGGCATTTGGGGTTAAGTGACTTGCCCAAGGTCACACAGCTAGGAAGTGTTAAGTGTCTGAGGCCAGATTTGAACTCAGGTCCTCCTGACTTCAGGGCTGGTTCTCTATTCCCTGTGCCACTTAGCTGCCCCTATTTTTATTTATTCTTACATTTTACAAAATGCCTGTACATCCATTTGAACTCTACTACAATTCCATGAAATAGAGCAGATGTTATTTTTATTTTACTGGTGAGAATATTGAGGCTCAGGTCCTACACCTAGTAAATGACAGACTAAGAGTAAAATAATGAAATAACCCTCAATAAAGTTGGAATATCAGTCCTACTAAAACCTTAATAGGCACACCCTCTATAACCTCCTCAACAAGGCCATGTGGTCTCTTTTTGAATATTTCCAGTATTGGGGGACTCATTACCTCTCAGTATCTACCCACTTTTGGAAAAATCTCTTTTTAAGAAGTTCTTCCTAATATTGAGCACAAATATGCTGTCCTATCACTTTGCTCTTAGGCCAACCATCTGGGACAAAAGAGAATAAGTGCATTTCTCTTCCTCATGACAGTCCCTTTGTAGTGCGGATGACCTGGACTAGAATCCTACTGCAATTTAAGTGCTTGGAATATTTTAGACAATCCAATTGTCTTCTATAAACATCAGTGAATTAGTCATCTGTTAAAAGATGGGATTGGACTAGATACCATCTCTGTGGTGCCTTCCAGCTCTAATATGACCCTAAGCCATTTCCTTTGTATTCTGTGGTCTAGATTGAAAAATTAAAAACAGAGGCAGTTATACATTGATTAGACAGTTATGCTCAAAGCCAGGAAGAGCTGTGTTCAAATTCTACCTCTAGTCCCTACTGGCCATGACTCTGGACAGATCATTTTACTTCTTAGAACTCTGGGCAACTCTTCAAGACTGGAACTTGCTGAGTAGATGCTAACCTGCATTGACAGAAGATTTTCCTCACCTGGGAGTTTCTTATTCCAGTGAAATCACAGATCCCCCCTCGATCCTTTCGAGGATGGACCTCCTCTGTTCCTTTAGCCCCTTCTTCTTTCAAACCCATTACTGTACTCTTCCTTCTCCAACTTGTCCTAAAATGTGAGCCACAAAGCTGGACACAGATGGAGTTTAACCTGGGCAGAATGCGATGGCACTAATCCCTTCTCTAGGCAGCTCGATAAACAGAGTGCTGGTCCTGGAATCAGGAAGACCTGAGTTCAAATCTATCAGCAGACACTTACTAATTGTGTGACCTTGGGCAGGTCACTGAACACTGTTTACCTTAATACTTGGAGAAGAAAATAGCAAACTATTCCAATTATCTTTGCTAAGAAAACCTCATGGATAGTATAAACTCTTGTAATTCACAGGGTCACAATTCAGATGAGACTGAATGACTGAACAACAACAAATCCCACCCTCACCTCCCCCTTTTACCTCTTAATACTATGTTTCTGTCTCACATTGTTTATTCATCTTCAGTTTGTGCTTCCCCTGGGTCTTCTGACTCTTGGTCCCATTCTCCTTCCCCAACTATCTCAAGGGCTTTCTCCTGGAAGACATTCTCTGTAGATGCACAAGACAGAATTAGGATGAACGGCAAGGGAAACTATAGGAAAACATATTTCAGCTTACCACAGGGAAGAAATTCCTACCAATGAGAACGGGCCGTTCAATAATAGAACGGGGCTGCCTCGAGAGACAATGAAATATTCTAGCATTAGCCATTAACCAACTACCTTCCTGAGGCATTGTAGAAGGGGTTTATAGGATCACACCATAAGCTTTGATCTGGATGGGCCCTTATGGCAATTTATTCCAACCCCTCTCATTTGAAAAATGAGAAACTGGGACCCAGAGAAATGGCTCTGTCCATGGTCCACATGGCAGATTTGAAATTTGAACTTGAGTTATGTGACTTCACATTTAATTCTCTTTTCACTTATTAGACCACATGACCACAGCTTTTTTTTTTCAAATCTAGGATTACATGATTTTATGAATCAAAGAATGGAAAATCCCAAGTTTCAACATTCAAGATTCTATGAATCCAAGATTTTAGCATCATTCAATGCTGTATCTAGGAGGAAAAGGACTTTGGAGATCATCAATCTAAATTTTTAATTTTACAGCTGAGGAATTGTGGTTCCTCTAGGTTAAATGACTCATTCAAGGTCAAAAAGGTGGAAATAAAAGACATAGGATTTGGATCCTCTGACTCAAAAATCTACAACTCTTTTTTTTATCAAGTCACAGATTAAAAAAAAAAAGTCCTTCCCTTTCTGTGTCCTCTAGGGGCAGTTTTACCAAGGGGATGAAGGCTACCCACTGCACAAGGCTCTCAGTTGCTTATTTTGAGGGCAAAGGCCAGCAAAAAGATGGAAGAAACATGACCAGGGAGGGGCTGAGGGGCGAGCGCAGTGGCAGAGCTGAGCCCAGCAAGAATGCTGCTGAGAAGAGTCCCCATTCCTGGCCCTGATTATGCATTTAACTGCATTTCTAAGCACATCTATTTTTTCGCCAGTGCTCGGAAGTGCAATTTTGCTGCTATTCAGATACAATGTGGCTTCTCTCCATGCTCGCTCTCTCTGGGTTTTAATTACGAGCGGCTGGCTCCGGCTTCTCCAAGCTGGCCGTCTAGGAGATTCATAATTTCAGCCTGACACCATAGTAACCACTTAGTTTGATTCAGGACTCTGGTGTCATCACTGGCTGAGCTTGAATAGAATGGAGGGGGGCCACAGATGGGGGGAGATAGAGGAGAGGATAGAGGTTTGTATTTCAAGACAGTAGCTCATAGAAATAGCAATTATTTCTGTTTCGTAGGGAAATGCAAACAAAAGGTCAGTTTTGGCCAGGGCGCTTAATTTTTATTCTTCTACGTCAACTGGACCGCTACGGAAAAATTCGATTTATTGGTTATTTTGTTTTATAGCGCCCCCGTTCTCTACCTTTCTTTCCCCTCCTCTCCCTCCCCCACCACCACTTAGTGACAATGGCAGACACCAGGACAGAAAGAGAAGCACTTCTTTGTGGAAAGAACATTAGCTTCCCATTCATAGACACTTACACGGTTTTTCGGAAGCCCGCAGCAGCATCTCTGGTATCTTTTCGCTTTCTTCCACTTATGAGACCATTGACCTAGTTCTAGCCTTTTACACTTAGACTATTGCAACAGCCTCCTGTTTAGATTCCTTGTTTCTCCTCTTTTCAATCCACCTTTCACATAGGTGCCAGAATCGTCCTCCTAAAATTCCACTTTGACCGTGTCTTTCCCCTACTCGAAAGCCTTTGCTGGCTTCCCATTTCTTCTAGGATAAAAAATAAAACCCTCAGCCTGCTGTTAAGTACACTAGGGTTTGGGTTTAATCTACCTTTCCAGGCTTGTTTCATGTCATTCTGCTTCATGTTCTTCCTATACTTTACATTACAGCCAAATGGCACTATTAGCTATTCCCCAAACTCACCATAATCTCTCCTGCCCCCATGTATTTGCACTCCCTCCTCGAATTGATGCCCCAGAATCCTCGTCTTCATTCGAGTTTCAGCTCCTGCTTCTCGGGATGTCTCTCCTGATTCCTCCAAAGCACTTTCTCTTTCCCCTCAATTGTTCCTGTTCTCTTTCTCCCCTGACAACCTCCTATTTACTTATCTATCTTCATTCTTCCAGTAGAATTTAAACTCCTTGAAGGCAGGGATTATTTCATTTTCATTTTTGTATCTGGTGCCTAAATAGAGACAAAGGCTAGAGATGTGATTTTATTAGTAGAGGGATGGGAAGGAATCACCTTCTACTACTGCAGATTAGCCCCTTTCTTTACAATTTCCTAGAGCCCTGAAAAGTGACCTGTCTAAGCTCCAAAGTCGCACAGCCAGTATGTGTCAGATACAGGTACTGAACCTAAATCATCTTGGCTTTGAGACCAGTTCTCAATTCATCATTCCTTAATTATAGGAAATGGGAAGTAAATGCTGAATTTATTTGAATCTGGTTTAACCTTTTTTTTTTTTTTGGCTGAGGCGACTGGGGTTAAGTGACTTGCCCAGGGTCACACAGCTAGGAAGTGTTAAGTGTCTGAGATCAGATTTGAACCCAGGTCCTCCTGACTTCAGAGCTGGTGCTCTATCCATTGCACTAACTGGCTGCCCCTGGTTTAACTTTAAAAAAATACAGAGAAGGTAAATGGGGCCCAGAAAAGGGAACTGACCTGTAGTTCACATGGTGAAATACAGGACCATTACAGAGTACATCAAACAACAGTTGGAATATGAGTTCACTGGTCTTTTCAAATGCTAGAATGTAGTAAAATGGATGCCCTGGGAGAGACAGTGTGAGATAGTGAAAGGGATCCCGGATCATTATTTGGAACAGCTTGTTTCCCAACCATGCTACCCTCTAGATGACCTTGGACAGCTCATCAAATTCATTGGTAAAATGAAGATCCATACGAGATGATCTCAAGGAATCCTTCAAAAAGCCCAATTCTGACGACATGGGGCAAATTAATCCCTTTACCTTTTCAAAGCTGTTTCCTCACCTGTAAAGAGGTGCTGCCATTATTTACTTCATAGGGTTATTGGGAGAAAAGTGCTTTGTGAATTGTAAAGTGCTTCACCATGTGACCCATTAGTATTACCTCTCTTGCTTCCTTTGCTTTTCCTAGACAATCCAGAACTTGGGTACTCCCAAACTGCTAAAATGTTGCCGTCTCTTCAATTTATGTGACTGCACACCTGAAATAATTCTGCCTCTAGCTTCCTCTGGGGCAAGAATGACCTCCTTGAGGTTCCGGCCTCTCAGTCAACCCGCGTTCCTTTCTTAGACACCTAATATGTGCCCGGCATGGTACTTGGCATTCCCAGCAACCCCTCCTGTGGGTTGTAAATGAAAACCAAAGTTAAACTGGGTAGGGAGTCTCTGATGATCTCTGGTGAGCCAGATTATTGTGGATCCATTTAAGAGGGCTTACCTGCCGGTCCAGTGAGGAGATGATTCCCCGCTGGGATTTGATTAGCTATGTACACAAAGCTCAGATCCTTTCCAACACAGCTCAGGGTTTTTTCCCTGTCTATTATCCACCCTCCTTCCCCCACCTTGTCTCTCTGCCTGGAGTAGAAGACATAGTATTCACAGCAGGTTGAGAGGGGGTTGGGTGACATGAGGCGGATGGTCGGTTTCCTAGGAAACTCAGGCTCTGGACAGGGAAAGAGATGAATCAGTCCACCTGCTTTTTCCTCAAACTCTCAAGCCCATGAGCATCTGCATTCTCCCTAAGAACTGGCTGCATACTGAGACCCTGAGGTGTGCTTAGCAATGCAATAAAATCCCCTTCTAACAAAATGCTACAGGACATAGTGTGATGTTGGGAGAGGAGCGTGGGATGGGGCAGGAGTTAGGCAACCAGAGATCTGGTCCTGACCTTGTCACCAACTCACCATGTGATCTAGGGTGACTTGCTTAATTACATAAGACCTCAGTATCCACATCTATAAAGTGGGGGCAGCTAGGTGGAGCCGTGGCTATAACACCAGCCCTGAAGTCAGGAGGACCCGAGTTCAAATCTGGCCTCTAGTACTTAACACTTTCTAGCTGTGTGACCCTGGGCAAGTCACTTAACCCCAAATTGCCTTAGGAAAAAAGAATTATATCTATTCTACCTATTTGATGCTTTTGCTAAAGCCTTCTTCAATAATTTTTTATGGTACAAAGATGGCTCTAGACGCTGGCAGATCCTATCCCACTGGTGAAACTCTGGACACAGGCCAGGTAATGGACTCTGTATCTGTTATCTAGGCAAGAGAATTCCTTTGGAGAGACTTGTCATGAAGAGACTGACCACAGGTGATCATTTTTTTTTTAGTTATAATGCTTTTTTTTTTGTTAAGGCAATTGAGGTTAAGTGACTTGCCCAGGGTCACACAGCTAGGAAGTGTTAAGTGTCAGAGACCAGATTTGAACTCAGATCCTCCTGACTTCAGGGCTAGTGCTCTACCCACTGCACCAATTAGCTGCCCCTAGTCATAGTGCTAAGTACAAAGCTTGTCCTTTTCTACCTCCCTCCTTTCCTTTCTCCCTTCCTCCTTTCCTTCCCTCCTCTCTCCTTCCCTCCTTATTTTCTTCCTTCCTTTCCCTCCACCCCCTCTCCTTTCCTATCCATTATTAGTGTAACTGTAAATTAATGCAAACCTTATGAAAACCAATTTATAACTAATGCAAAAAAGGTGGCTGAAATGGCCATGTCCTTTGATCCAGAAATTTCACTCCCAGGCATAGATTTCAAGGAGGGACTCCTTCATCAGAGAGACTCTGTATATAACAAAATATTTATAGAAGTGCTTTTTGTAGTAGCAAAGAACTGGAAACAAAGCAGAACCGATCCGATATTCAGTACACATTTATGCAGTGGCTACTATAGGTCAGGTACTGTGATAAGTCCCGGAAACACAAATAAAAAGAAACATTATTCTTGCCCTCAAAGAGCTTACACTCAAAAGGAGGAGACAACACACAAAGGGGAACTGGGGAGGAGAACACCAGGCCATACCTCACAAGTAGAATTGTTCTGTGGGACTGAAACCAGAGGGAGCAGCAGAGGAAGAGTGGAGTGAGCTCAGAGTCCAGATTCCACCCTCCATTAAAGAAAGCAGAGGAATTTGGTACTCCAAGCCACAGCCCTTCAATCAGAGGGGAGAGAAGGAGAGGGAAGGCGGTGACAATCCCAGCTTGGCTCAGCAGCTTGGGGTGAGGTTAGAAGTGATGTCACCTGGGAGGGACAGCTTGTCTCTGGGAGGTGAAACCAGGGAAGGCAACAGATGCAGTCGTGAGAAGTATCCATGGATTGGAGAATGGCTCCTCTAACTGATATATATAAATGTACTTTTTGCATTGTAGTAAACAATAAATATGACAATACAGAAAAGCATGGGAACACTTATATGAACAAAGTGAAGTAGATGGGATTGGTTGTCATGTAGAGGAGAAACAGATTCTGGAGTGAAGTAACCATTGAAAACACAGTGGAGAAAGAGAAAAAATGTTCCTAGAGTCAACCAAGACTCCCTTTTTGGTCTTCATTCCTAGGATTTTCTAAGATGTGGGATACCATCTAGGTGGTACAAAGGATAGAGCACCAGCCCTGAAGTCAGGAGGAATGGAGTTCAAATCTGGTCTCAGACATTTAGTGCTTTCTAGCTGTGTGACCCTGGGCAAATCACTTAACCCCAATTGCCTCAAAATGAAAAATGTATTATATTGGTATATCTGAGAGGCACATTTATAGATGGAATAAATTTTCCTGGGAGATTTGTTACTAAAATAATGGAGATGGGGAAAAGTTGAAAGTTAAATATCAGTTTGATGCCAGAACAAGAGAGATAGGAATATCCAGTTTCAATTAAGCTCTCCTCTCTTCTCTTCTCTCTCCTCTCCTCTTCTCTCTTTCTGTCTCTTCTCTTCTCTTCTTTTCTCTTCTCTTCTCTCTCTCTCTTTCCTAGAATAATAATATCTCGGTGCTAGGAGAGGTATCATGACATAGACTTGTCAGTGTTGGAAAAGACTCTAGAACATAGTGCTAGAACTGGGAAGCAACTTAAAATATGTATCTCTCTATTCTCAGTACCTAGAATAGCTACTTGCACAAAGAAGGCAATTAGTAAATGCTTGTTGGACTGGAGGATACCTAGAAAGTAGAAGGTCACTCTTGTGAAAGAAAGTTGGAACTGCAAGGGACCTTAGACACTGAGGCATCAGAACTGGGAGGGACCTTAGAACAGAATGACAATTTTGGAGAGGTCCCAAAACATAGAATGTGAGAGCTGGAAAAGGTCTTAGCATGTCATAATGATATAGAATAGAATGTGAACGTATACAAAATAATAAAAGTTAACTTTTAGATAGTACCTACTATGTGCTAGGGACTGTGCGAAGCACTTTACAAATATATTTCATTTGATTCTCCCAGCAACTGCTCACAACATTTTATAGACGAGGAGGTTGAGAAAAACAGCTGAAATGACTTTCTCAGGCTCATAGACCTAATAAGTGTGTCTGAGGGAGGATTTGAACTCAGGCCTTCCTAAAACTCTGTCCATTAGTACTCTCTTCACTGTATCACCCAGCTGTACTGTTATTTAGCTTATTCAGAGGTGTGAATCATTTTAGGACATAGAATATGAGAGCTAAAAGAACATTAAATATCAGAGCTGGGAAAGATGTTAGAACACAATGTCAGCCTTGAGTTGGGACCCCAGGATTTAGAATAACTGTACTGTGAAGAGACTAAGAACTCAGAATGTGAAAGGAGACTTGCAAAGCAGAACTAAGAGGACCCTTAGAACATATTGCCTTTATAGTCCTGGAACCCGGCATAATGTCATGCACAGAGAAGATGCTTGTTGGATTGAATTTGAAAATGGAAAAAAGCAGTAGTGCTTTAAAAGTGCTTAGAACTGTTCTGCACACTTATATTGTATCCAGGATATACTGTAATCTATTCAACATGTAAAGGATTGCTTGCCATCTGGGGGAGGAGGTGGAGGGAGGGGGGGCGGAAATCGGAACAGAAATGAATGCAAGGGATAATGCTGTAAAAAATTACCCTGGCATGCGTTCTGTCAATAAAAAGTTATTTTAAAAAAGTGCTTAGAGATCATCCAGCGCCTTCACTTTGTAGAGGAAGAAACTGAGGGTCTAAGAAGACAAGTATATTGCCCGGTGGCCCCCTGAGAGTAAGCTGAGAGAGCTGAAGTCTGAACTCATTGTGTTTGCTGGAGAACACTGGCACATTAATACTATGGTCTTAAAGAGTGACTGCTACATGAACGGTGACCCAAGAAAGCATTTGTATCCCAGGGCTAGTCATTGTCAGGAATCTGTTGCCACCAGATCAGCCCAGCAGCATTCCTGTGGGCCATCTGTCAGGATGGGGAAACAGCTTCATTGTGGAGTCCGTTCTGCGAGGGCACCGAAATCAGCTTTTATTGAACTAAGAATATTCCAGGGATGGAGCAGGGGATAGGGGATGCTGGTTTCTTAATCACCCGCTGGACCAAGAGGGAAGAAGCAAGTAGCCCAATCACCGGCAGGGTGCTTTCACTGGCTCATTGTCCAACTGGCAGTTTGGGGCCAGCTCTAACCCCCACGAGATTGCATTTAAATGCTTTGGTCAGCTAAGAGAAGAAACAAACCCTGCTTGTCACCAGCAATTATGGGGAGAAACTGCCCTGTGCCAGCAATTATTTCTGTTGAGTCCAGTTCCAAGGGAAGGAAGGGGACCTTGGGTTGGCTTCTCCGGTTCAATCATATTTAATCTTTTTAAAAGCTTTTTTAAGGGCCATACTCCAAAGATTTCCTCATTAGAAACTCAGAGACACTAAGAAATCAACTCATCGACCCTAAATCCCTCAGTTTTGAGGGAAAACTGAGATTCCAAGAAGGGAAAAGCCTGACCCACAGACATATAGAACCAGGACTAGAACCCATAGTCTCTCAGAGAAGATCTGGAGTCAGGAAAACTCATCTTCCTGAGTTCAAATCTGGCCTTTGACATTTACTAGCGAGGCACGTAAGCATCTCAGTTTCCTCATCTGTAAAAGTGAGCTGGAGAAGGAAATGGCAAACCACTTCAGTATCTCTGCCACAAAAACCCCAAATAGGGTCACAAAGAGTTTCACACAATTAAAAATGACAGAACAAGAAATGGTCACTTAATCTAGAGTGTGTGTGTGTGTGTGTGTGTGTGTGTGTGTGTGTGTGTGTGTATACATTCCCTCAGTAAGCCTGGGCTTTTATTTTTTGAGTCTTTAAGTCACTTTAAAGAAAGTAGTCTGCATCAGAGAGCATAGATATTGACTCCTTTTTGTTCTAAGGGACCACACCAAGGAAACAGATCAGTAAACATTTAGCTGCTGCACACTTCTCATAGGGAGCAGAAGCTTAGATCCATAAGACAGGGGAACAGAAAGGAGAATTTCTCCCTCTTGAGACCTTCGCAGAATTTTCTATACACATTAGTGATTTTAAAATCTTTCTTCTTGTTTTTGCTCCACTAGGAAATCTGAGAGCAACCAAAAAGAAAAGTAAGGAGTAAGAAGGCTTTCCAATTTAGGAGGGCAAGGGATAGTTTACCTGTCAGATCTTTGGAGAAGAAGGAATTTATGAGCAAACAAGAAATAGAGAATATTGTGAAATGCAAAATAGATAATTCTAATTACATTAAATTAAACAGTTTTTGCACAAACAAAATCAATGCAGCCAAAATAAGAAGGGAAGCAGAAAGCAGGGAAACAATTTTTGCAGCTAGTGTTTCAGATAAAGGCCTCATTTCTAAAATATGTAGAGAACTGAGTCAAACTTTTAGGAATACAAGTCATTCCCCCAGTAGATAAATGGTCAAAGAATATGAACAGACAATTTTTAGATGATGAAATCAAAGCCATCTATAGTCATATGAGAAAATGCTCTAAACCATTATTGATTAGAGAAATGCAAATTAAAACATTTATTTTTAATTATGTATATATTTTTTTAAATTATAAATTTAAGGTACCACCTCACACCTATAAATAAATGTGGAAATCAATGTGGGAAAAGTGAGATATCAATGCATTGTTAGAATTGTGAACTGATCCAGCCATTCTGGAGAACAGTTGCCAAAAAGGCTATAAAACTGTACGTACCCTTTGATACAGAAATGTCACTACTGGGTCTGTGTCCCAAAGAGATCACAAAAGAAGGAAAAGGACCCACCTGTGCAAAAATGTTTACAACAGATTCTTTTGTGGTGGCAAGGAATTGGAAATTGAGTGGATACCTATCAATTGGGGAATGGCTGAATAAGTTATGATATAATGAATGCAATGAATTACTATTATTCTATGATGAGCAGGCTGATTTCAGAAAAGCCTAGAAAGACTTATATGAACTGCTGCTGAGTGAAGTGAGCAGAACAAGGAAAACATTGTACACAATAACAGTAAGATTGACTGATGATCAACTATGACAGATGAAGCTCTTCTTAGCAAGACAATGATCCAAGATAATTCCAAAAGGCTTTGAATGGAAGATTTCATCTTGCTTTGAGAGAAAGAATTATGGAGATTGAATGTAAATTGAAACATAATATTTTCATCTTGTTTTGTTCTTTTTTCTCATGGTTTTTCCCTTTTGTTATGATTTCTCCTTCCCAACATGATTCATATGGAAATATATTTAAAATGATTGTATATGTATAACCTATATCAGATTGCTTGCTGTTTTGAGGAGGGGGAGGTAAGGAACGGAGGGAGAAAAAAATTAGAATTTAAAATCTTACAAAAATGAAGTTGAAAAACATCTTTATGTATAATGGAAAAATAATACACTATTAAAATTTTTTTAAAAAGAAGGCTTTCCTGGATAAGTTGAAAGGAGAAGTTGTTTACCTTGAGAGAAAAAAGATTTGAAACTAGAGGAAAGCTTCCTGTAAGGGCTTCAGATGCAAAGCTGTCCAAGTTCTTGAGTGAATCAAAAATTTGTGTTTCACTTAAGTCTGTCAGAGAACTAAAATCATTCTACGCAATAAAAAAGAATTTTTAGATATTAGTAATTAAGGGACCTAATTGTACTTAGATGTTTGTATTTCTTTATATCTTGCTTTAAATTACATGTATCATTTAAATATAGCTTTTAAAATTATGCTTAATTTTTCTAATAAAAAGTACTGGTTTTTGGAAATTTAAGCAAGAAAGTGTTATCATCCATGTCACTTTTTTAGCCATATATATGGGAAAATTCACTATTTAGACTATCTCTAGGTACCATTTTCCCTTATGTGGCAATGTCTGCAGATGACAGGATAGAAATCTGGGAGAAAAATAAAGCCCTTATTGCATAAGCCTTTCAAACTTAAATCTGTCACAACTCCAGTGCCATGATGGGTTCTGGACTTTTCTAGGTGCTGGCAATCAGCAGTATACTCTTTCCCTTCCACTTCAGAGGATGCAAAATTTTCTTTGACGTTCAGCTCACTTCTGGTTTTCTTCAAAGATCAGTATTGTATACACACTTACATGTACACATGTCATCCTCTCCAATAGAAGAGATATCCTACTTAGGGAACAGCACATGTTCACAAATAAATGCATAATGGCAGGTGCTAACATTGGGGAAATCACAAAGGGGTTCTTGATGACAGTGCTCCTTGAATAGAGTCAGGGTTACTGAGAAACAGAGGAAAGGAGGGCACAGGGCACAACCTGGGAAAGGACAAGGAAACAGTGAATGAAGTGAATGAAGATCAAAAAACTGGCCAGTATGGTTAGAGCTAGCATGCATGTAGGGGCAGTAATATGTAATTCTCCCTGAAAGATTGGCATGAGTCACATTGGGAAAAGTTTTGTGCATTACCTGTGGCTCCCACCTCTCAGGGGTTATGTAGAATGGACCATAGTAAATACTTGATGGTCTGACTAGCTTGATTCGCAAAGGCAATAATCCAGATTCACATGTCTATTCAAGTCACAGTCAAGCTGCCTTTATCTTTCTCATCTTTTACAACATAGAAAGTCAGATCTCAGAGTGTTCTGTTTTTGCCTCCATTACCTACCACCAGGTAATCAGTGGAGTCTTATCAATGTCACAAACAAAATGACTAGATTAATTTCAAGACAGGGGTAATGGAGACCACAGGGCTATCCCATTTACTAGACTCATCCATGCCTTTTAGAAAATAAAAATGTAATAAATCATTTAGACATTAACATATAAATTATTTACCTTCATTTTCTACTTATAACCTGGGAAATGCTAAGAAGGGGTTAAAATAAATGAAGCATTTAAATAGTATCACAGAAATGCAGAATATTAGAGCTGGAAGGATCTGTAAACATGTTAGAACTGGAAAGATCACGGAACATCAAATGTCAAAGCTGAAAACAACAGAGCTATTGATATTAATAACAAACTGATATTTATATCATATTTAAAATTTTACAAATCACTTTTCATACATGATGTCATCTGATACAGTAATTCTGTGGTGTATATCCTATCATTATCTGTGTTTTACAGAAGAAGCAACAAGTTTAATGTGGATAAATGATTTCCCCAGGGTTAGCAGTTAACATGTGTCTGAGGAAGGACACAAAACCAGGTCTTGACCCTCTAGGCCACCAAACACTTTACTCACTAGCTCAAAATGCTGGGATTTTGCTTCTTTTACAGAAAAGAAAGTCAAGTCTCAGGAAGAGAAAAGGCCATGTTCAAGATCATGAAGCAATTTAGCAACAAAGATGGGGCCAGAACCCAGTTGTCTTGGCTCCTGAACTAAATCTAAAATATCAAGAAAAATAGTAAGAATTGATGGAGAGTGATGTGACAAGACGATAAAAATGACGCCAATGACACCATTGCTAAGAAGAAGTCAAACTGATGAATTTTAACGACCAATCTTCTTCCTTGAGAACTGTTTGCAAAACACATCTTTCCTTTTACTAAATAAGTGAATGATTCCCAAGACAAAATCTAGTAGACCCTATTAGCAATGCTTGGTTTTTCTTAAATGTTTTTCTTCATTATAAAGGAAGGTTCAGTGGTATGGTTGGAGAGTTAATGATTTTAATAGAGACAATAAAATACAACAATAAAACCTTAAAAAAGAAAAGAAATGCAAATGTTGTACCTTGTTCTAACTAAAATTGTTATCAATTTCTTTAAACATTACCTGTTTATCATTTGTTTACTTATTGACTACCCCAGCCTTTTAAAAAATCCAACTCATTTATCAACAATTTTATAATGTCAGAGGAGGAAAAGACCTTAAAACAGAGAATGTCAGATCTGGAAGAGACCTTAGTTACTTCTAATCTACTTCCTTTATTTGATAAAGGAGGAAATTGAGACCTAGGGAAAGAAAATAACTAATGTTAAGGTTACAGTGATAATCCATAGCAGAACAAAGAGGAATAATAAAAATAATAATAACAATAATAGCTAGCATTTGTGTAGCTCTTTAGGATCTATAAAGGCTTTACAAGCACTAGCCTATGTAATGCTCACAACACCTCTGTGAGGTAAATGCTATTATTATCCCCATTTTAAAGATGAGGAAACTAAGTCAGAGAGAGGTAAAATGATTTGCTATCAAGTGACTTCCTGGTCACACATTAAGTGTCCGAGGCCAGATTTGAACTCAGATGTTCTTGACTCCAGGTTCAACACTCTTCCCACTGTACTGTTTACATTGGTTGGTTGTTGTCTTTTATTCTCAAAGAGGAACAAAATGACATCACCATATTAGAATTAAGGTACAGACAACTGTCTGACTGACAGATCAGACCAATGTGAGCTCAGAAGACTCTACTAGAGCTCAGACACAAATAACCTACACAAGCATTGGAATAAAGATGGTTCCAAATGTGCATGTCCACGTTATTTTGGAGCTTCTGCAGTTCTGTTTTGCTCAGAGTTCAGTGCCTTCTTTGCTGTGGGCACGCCATAGTCCTTTGCCAAATGTTTTATAATCGATTCCAGAGCTGTTCATAGAGACCTCGAGAATTTCCTTATATTGCTTCTTCTGACTTCCCTGTGAACATTTGCCTTGTGTGAGTTTTCCATAAAATACTCTTTTTGGTCAAACTCACATCTGGCATTCACACAGCATGGCCAGCCCATTGGAGTTGTGCTCTCTGCAGTAGAGTTTAAATGCTTGGCAGTTCTGCTCAGGAAAGGACCTCGGATGTCTGGTACCTTATCTCGCCAGGTGATCTTTTTAAGAAAACCTAGCTCTGGATTAGAATTTGTCTCCTGATCCAGATTTCTTTTCTCTATGTCACTCAACCCACTTTGGATTTTTTGGCTCCCAAAAGTCCACTGCTTGGTGTCCACTATTTTCAAACAGGAAGAGTTATGATGATGTGATGAAAAATATGCAATGGTCCAGGTTCTGATTTTCTAATGGATTGTCTAGGGCGAATAGTTTACATGGGAAAGACAATAAATATGTAGAATAGAAGATTGGTCCTTGAAGCCCACAAGGGCTCAGAACTGCCTGAAATCCATCCCATCAATTACCTGATGGAAATTGGAAGATTGGCCCTTTGAGCTGCTAACAACCAGCAGCCACTAGGGTCTCATCAGTAGGGGAGGGAAAAGGGGAGGGGACAGGGAGTTTTCTGTCTGCCAAGTCGGGAACAGAAGATGCTAACTTGATCCTAAGCCCCCTCCTCCCAATCCCCATGACTGTCTTGAGAACAGCTAAATGTGGAGCTCATTATTATGCCACGATCCCTCAAATTCTGGCTATAAATTTATAGTCCTGAAACATCTAAATAGCCTTACTACTTATCCCAAAATAATGATAATAAAAATCACAATGGCTTATATTTCTATGGCACCTTATAAATACAAAGCAGGAAGCACACAGCAGTGTGGGAAGAACTGGCTTTGGAATCAGAGGACCCAGGTTCAAATCTAGACTCCAATACTGGCTACTTATGTAATCTTTGAAAGTATTGAACTCTTTGGGGCCTCAACTTCCTCATCTGTAAAGTGAGAGTGAGAATAATAGCACCTAGTCAGAGAGTAGTTGTGAGAATCAAAGGAGATAGCAAAGGTGAATTCTTTCTTAAACCCTAAAGTCTGTCCCAAATCCTAGCTAGCTATGATTGTTAGCAGACTTTTATTGGTGGAATTTGATGCAAATTTGTCCTACTGTATGGTTTCTTTCCATTGGTATCTAGACACTATGAAGAGAATGCTAAAAAAAAAAAAGTTATCAGCACATTGATACATTTCTGGTGGTCAGTTTAGTTGAGGTTATGGGGGAGAGTTTCTTATGAAGGACAAGCTTGAATGGATGGATGATGATTGAATTAAATAAGCATTTTTTAAGGGCTTACTATGGCGCTTGGCCAGGTGCTTCATGCAATGGTTACAAAGTCATGAACAATAAGTCTTTGTTCCTTAAGGAGCTTGCACTCTGATTAGACAAAACAACACATTTAAAATTAAGAAAAATATAAAAATATATGCAAACTAATAAAAAATCATTTCAGTGGGAATGGAGGAAAAGGGAATTATTAACAACTAGAGATTAATGGAAACTCTCCTTTAGAAGATAGTACCTGAGTTGTGCTCTGAAAGAAGGCTGGAAAACTAAGAGGGTGACGTGAGGGGGGACATTCTAGAATTTGGGGCCAGCCTGTGCTAAGGTATTGATATAGAAAATGGAATGTGAACTGTCTCATTGGGGCTTAACGACATGTTGATGAAATCACAAAGGCATCTAGCTGGAGAAGCGAAATGTGGAGAATGGACATGATCGCTGCCTGCAAATTGATGTCGATTAGGACAGACTTACTCCATAGAGATAGATTTCATGTTGGTAAAGAACTTTCCATCAGTGAGAACTATACAATAATGGGAAAAGTCCTAGGAAAAGTAATGAGCTCCCTGTCGCTAGAAGCGCCAAGACTTTGTTTCTAGGTATGTGGCCCAAGTAGGGCTCATCTCCCTGCCTTATGTTATGCAAACTCCTGGTAAGCATACTCTGTATGCTAGTACTTGCTTCAGCCTCCGTCCAATCTTGGCCCCCATTTACTGGCTAGAACTGCTTTCAATCAGGATGGTGAAAACTTGGAGTTTTCCCTAGTCTTCACTCCCAAAGACAGATCAGAAGTAAGCACTGTGTTGGGGAGGGTCCTAATGCTTCCTAATGATCTGTTCCTGCTTAGAGAGTAGGGATGCTGGAAAGAATCTTTCTGTTTCTCCCTCTTTTCCTCTCAGAGCCAGACCATCAAGCCCATAAAGTATCTGGTGAATGAGCAAAAGGTGGCACACAGTTCCTTTCTCCTGAATTTGGGCTCTCCTTCTCTGAGCATCATGCTGTCCTCTGTCCTATGGACCAGGTTATCTTAAATTTCCTTATCAAGTCTATAATTCTGTTCTCTGAGGTTATGATTCCTTTTGTAAAAAATTATTTTTCTTCTGAACTTAACAAACACCAAATGGAAGGGCATTTCTATATAGATTGTAAAAAGCAAAAGAGAATTGTACATGAAACTTCAAGTGTTTATATGAAAAACATGCTTTTCTTTTAAAGTAAATAATAAGCTGAATGTGTAGCTTTCAAAGCTGTCCTTGCCTGTACTTCTTTTTGGTTTTTCTTCTGTGTTCTTCTTTACATTTACAAAATAAAATGATTGAGGCTATGGTCATTTGCCAAGTACTTTAAAAGGCTTTTCAGTAAATCTATTAATCAGTGCAATTTCTGAAAATCTGTCTCTCTTCACCTCTTTCCTCCTTCCTCCTCCCCTCTGTCTCTCTTTGTGTAGATATGATTGTGTGTGTTCACATGTGTGTGCATATTATCTCTGTCTCTCTGTGTTTCTTTGTCTGTCTGTGCTTCTCTCTCTCTCTCTCTCCCTCTCTCTCTTTCTCTCTCTCTCTCTCTCCCTCTCTCTCTCTCTCTCTCTCTCTCTCTCCCCCCCCCCTCTCTCTCTCTCTCTCTCTCTCCCTCTCTCCCTCTCTTTTTTTCTTCCTCTCTCTCTCTCTCCCTCTCTCTCTCTCTGTCTCTCTCTCTGTCTCTCTCTCTGTCTCTTTCTTTCACACACACACACACACACACACACACACACACACACACCATCACTCCCATCACCAGATCTGTTGTATTGTACTATATTGTATTCCAGCATCACTCCAATCATTTAATTTCTAAAATGATCTTTTTTATGTATGTGTGTAAAGATAGAGAGCATATGTGTGTGTGTATACAGAGTGTGGGCATATATAATATAATATATAATTTACATATACTCATACATGTAATATGTATTATCAGGGGCATGATATATAATATATGTGAGTGTAAGGGTATATATATATATATATAATATGTGTACATATTAATAATATGTAACAATAATATAATATGTATACATATACATATATGTATACACCCCAACATTCATTATATATGTGTGTGATGTATATATCACATACGAGTATGTATATATGTATATATCACATACGAGTATGTATATATGTATATATATATACATACTCGTATGTGATACATACATATATATACATTATGTGTGTATAGCGATACATTTATCCATCACTAGTTACTTAATTGGCCTACAATGAAGTGATGACTATTATGTAGATCAAGTGAAATATTACAGGTAAAAAGAATTTTGTGAACATTCATATGCTTTACAAATATAAGCTATCATTCTTCACATAGTTGGGTCATTCACCAAGTAATTCCAAGATAATCAATTTGTCTTCCAGCTCATTGTGGTGGGGAGGAGGGAATCCTTCATTCTGACACATGTCTCCTCTTGGCAAGTCATCAAAAATGGGCCCTGGCCAAAATGAGCCACCTGTTTGCCCTATCCATCTCTGGATGGGAAGACTGGCGGCTGAGGAAGCAAAGGCCCCAGCACTGACAAGCTTGGGGCTGGGGGTACCCTTGTGGGCCTCAGGGGAAGGGCAGTGTGCAGTGCTGAGGATTCTTCTGAAGCCCCAGTGCCCCCGGCCATGCCCCTAGTTAGTTTCTAGTGACCATCAGCTTTTGACAACCTCCTTTTCCAGCGAATGCATCATTTTCCTCCTGCCCTGGCTGCCAGCCTGTGGAGACTGGGGAGCTGTCAATTATATCAAGTGCGAATTCATTAGACCTGATTCAGGAGAAGGAGGGAGTCACCGAGAGCCATCCTCCTGGTTTAGCTGGAGATGCATTCTTTCCCCATCCTCTCTCAAAAATATTTATCTATGCTAATTGAGCACAGAGGCAGCTAAGTTCTGTGTGGGGAATTGTCTTATTCATTTAGCTGCTTGAAAATATTGTATGAGCTCTGGAGATTGCTTTGCGGTCTTGTGGGCTGAGTAGGAACCTCCCCCCATTCATTCTGTTCAGATCCCAGAACTTCTTGTTCCCTGGGGGTTGGGTCTGCCCTATATAGAAACAAAAATAGATAGTTGTACAAATGGTATGATTGGAGCTGGAATACAATATAACACAACATTATACAGTAGGACCCAAAGTGCTCTGTGCGTGTATTGTATGGTAAGGACCAGGATCCCAATATGGGTCAGCAGTATGATGTCATAGCCCCTAAATCTAAGGTAGCTTGGGCTGCTTTAAAAGAAATACAAATTCGAGTAAAGAAGTCAGACTTTGCCCTGGTCAGACCCTATCTAAGTATTATGTCCAGTTCTGGATACAGAAATTTAGGAAGGCATAATAAGCCGGTGAATATTCTAAGGATGGCAACCATGCAGGTAAAAGTCAGATGAAGATGAATTGAAGCTGAGAATATTAACCTGGAAAAGAGAAGGCTGGAGTGGGAGGCGGAGAGTAGGAGACATGATAGCTGTGCTCTCGAGTGTTGGAACGGCTACTATGGGAAGAAGAGATTGAATTCATTTTATTTGGCACCTGAGAGAAAAAGCAAGAACTATAGGTGGGAGCTGGGGGAAAAAAAAACAAATTAACAATGCTTTCAGAAAACCTTCCCAACACTTAGAACTGTGTCCCAGTGTCACAGGTTCCTCTTCTTGGAGGTCTTTGAGTAGAGGGCACTACTTGTCCAGTATTTTATACGGGGGATTCCTTTTGGGTATGGATTGGATTAAATGATCCCTTCCAACTTTCAAATTCTGTGATTTTGTAAAAAT
The DNA here is from genome assembly GCF_016432865.1 of Antechinus flavipes. Lineage (NCBI taxonomy): Eukaryota > Metazoa > Chordata > Mammalia > Dasyuromorphia > Dasyuridae > Antechinus > Antechinus flavipes. Next base: position 56,981,589 of record NC_067398.1, on the reverse strand, counting down.
AAAAGAAATTATTCACAGCATAAGGTTATTCAATACAATCTAACACAATACAACAATATCATCCATACCATTTCATACTAAATATAACTGGGTGTCCAAGTGGATAGAACCATTAGATCTGGACTCAGAAAGACATGAGTTCAATCTTGCCTCAGGTTGTAACCTAGACAAGTCACTTAATCTCTATCTGCCTCAGTTTCCTCAACTGTAAAAAGGGGATCATAATGGCATTTTCCTCCTAGAGGTGTTATGATGATCAAATGAGGTAATATTTGTAAAGCATTTAGCACAATGTCTGGCACGTAATAGATACCTAATAAAGCAGTCCCTTCTTTCTTTACTTCCTTCCTTGTTCCTTTCCTCCCTTCCTTCCTTCCTTCTTTCCTTCCTTCCTTTCTTTCTTCCTCCTTCCCTTCCTTCCTTCCTCCCTTGTTTCCTCCCTCCTTTCTTTCCTTCTTTATTCTTTTCCTTCCTTCCTTGTTCACATCCATCTATCCATTTTTCTTTCCTTCCTTCTTTCTTTTCTTCCTTCCTTCCTTCCTTCCTTCCTTCCTTCCTTCCTTCCTTCCTTCCTTCCTTCCTTTCTCCCTTCCTTCCTTCTTCCTTGTTTCCTTCCTTCCTTCCTTTCTTCCTTCCTTCCTTCGTTCCTTCGTTCCTTCTTTCCTTCCTTTTTTCCTTCCTTCCTTCCTTTCTCCCTTCCTTCCTTCCTTCCTTCCTTCCTTCCTTCTTCCTTCCTTCCTTCTTCCTTCCTTCCTTCCTTCCTTCCTTCCTTCCTTCCTTTTTTCCTTCCTTCCTTCCTTCCTTCCTTCCTTCCTTCCTTCCTTCCTTCCTTCCTTCCTTCCTTCCTTCTTCCTTGTTTCCTTCATTCCTTAAGGCTTTTTCTGCTCTATGCACTGCTCTAAGCACTGGAGAAGACAATTTCATACTCTTCCTCTTCAACATCATGCTCCTACAGATTTGTTTAGAGGCAGTTTAAAGGGATAAAAAGAACTTTCAACTTGAGGGTCAGGAGACCGGGGCTCTACTCCTGATTTTACTACTAATTCACTCTGTGACTTGGGTTAAGTAATTTTTATTTTCTTCCTCAGATGAAGGGTTGGATGAGGTAAGCTCCAAGGTCCCTCCTAGTGCTAATATTACATGTTCAAAGTTTCTTTTCAGAGTGTGGCCTAAGGTCTCCCCAAGTTCTAATTCTCTATGCCCTAAGGTCCCTTCCAGTGAGCCTCAGGAAAGACTGCAGAATCATAAAATCACTGACTCTTCAAATTTTAGACTCCCAGGATAAGAACGTTAGTTTTGAAGTCATCTAGATCTATTTCCTAGGGAGTGCCACGATGCCTCCTAAAGCCTCTCTGGCAGGTCTTCATCCAGACATGGGTTGAACACTGCTAGTGACAGGGAGCTCATCACTTAGCAGGGCAACCCTGTTCTATTTTCAGAAAACTCCAACAATTTCATCCTCAGATTAAGATGAAAAATTATTTCCAAGTATTTACCCCAGTTTAGCCCTCTGGAGTCAAATGCAGTATACCTAGTCTTTTTTTTTCACATGACAATCCCTCAGGTATTGAAGACAGTGACCTTATTATCTCTATTCTCCTTTCCCAACATTCAGTAATTTAATCCTACTTAATGAAATTTTGAAATAACATCAATTCCTTCAACAATTGCTTAAATAACATAGGATTTTTTTTTTCAGTTCCTTCACTATTTTGGTCTTTTCTTAAGTGAGGGAGATCAAACAACTCCAACAATTTCTGAATTTTTCCTCAAATTGAAATGAGTTCTCAATGCGATTCCATGATGCTTAGATTCAGTAATTTTATGATTCTTCAATCTCTCCTGAGGTTGCTTGGCAGGGACCTTAGGACATAATCTGCTGAAGCCAGAAAGAAACTGAGCCTGGACCATTATATAGAAAGGTCCTTAGAGTTCGCCTCGTTCACCACATTACTTCCAAATATTAACATCCTGGGTACTAAGATCCTGTGTTCTTTGCTCCAAGATCTCCTCTAGCTCTTGACATTCTCTGTTCTGAAGTTCCTGCCTACTCTGAGTGTTCTAAAATTCTGTCCTAAGGTCCCTCCTTATTGCTCGGCCATTTGGGTCATGTCCGACTCTTTGTGACTCCATTTAAGTTTTCTTGGCAGAGATGCAGAGATGGTTGGCCATTTCCTTCTCCAGTTCATATTACAGATGAGGAAACTGAGGCAAACAGCATTAAGTGACTCACTTGGGATCACGCAGCTATTAAATGTTTGAGACCAGATTTGCCCTCAGGAGAATGAATTCCCGACTTCAGGTCCAGGACTCTGCACACTATGGCAACACAACTGCCCTCCGAGGTCTCTTCTGGCTTGGGCATTTCATGTTCTAAGGTCCCTTCTCGTTCTCTCCATCTAATGGTCCTCCTGGCTCTCACACTGTGAAGGGTTTTCAGCTTTCTTCTGGTAGCATTCTGGGACTGGGACTGAATCCTCACCGTTGGGGTCACTCCCTGAGTGCCTTTGGGAACCACAGTTGTCATTCTTTGGGCTCGCCGCGTCCTGTCAGTGCCTCTTCTGAAGAGCGTGGTAGCCAGCCCTGGACATAATGTCAGAGCATTGCCGAGTACAGCAGGACTATTGCCTCCTGTGATCCAAACACTTTACTTCTATTCATGCAGTTGAAGATTGCATCTTTGCTCTCAGAGGGAAAGGGAAATATTTTTTCTCTCCCTAGTGCTTCCCAGGGCTGTAAATGAAATACATTTAGCCGTGTGAAAAGCCCAGACAGGGGAGGAAGTGAATTACTTTGGATTGGGAATGGAACTAAATTGTCAGGCAGCCCTGGTGTGACAATTGCAACAACCAGGAAGAGTGGGGGCTCTAATTCCAGGCTCAGCTTTTTTTGAGGGTCTTCCTCCCCTCTCCGCTCCCTCCCTTAGGAGGAGACCTAGGAGTTAGATGAAGAGAAGTCCAGAGACCCTGGAGCTAGAGAGTGAGGAAGGGGGGATTGCTGCATTCAGCACGGTAGTATAGTGGGAAGAGTTTTGGATGTGGAATGAGTCAAAGGATTTTTTTCAAATTCTGGTTTTATTAAGTGCATGATGTAGGACTTTTTTACTCTGAGCCTCAGTTTTCTCATCTTCAAAATGGGGATAATCATGTTTGTACTATACCTCTCAAGGTTGTTGTGAAGATAGTTGATTACATTTAATGTGATATTATAGTAAACATATATATATACACACACACATAATTTCATTCCACTGAAACACAGGGGAAACTGAGTTGGGTTCCTCTGGCCCGTTTCCATTGAGTGTCATAGATTCGAGCTCAGTGCTGAAATATTTGGCCCCTTGGGAAGATCTATTCATCCCTTGGTTCCTATTATGGAAACAGGGGGAGGGAGATGTATCAGAGAATTGGCCTCTAGGCTAGGAAAAACCAACTATTCAATAAATTTTAGAAAGAGAGACAACTTCTATTCTTGATCTAATTATTCCTTCCCTCTGAAATGTGTGACACAGAACTCTCCTCTCCCTTTCCCTCCTCCCTCTTCCTCCCCCATTTCTTTCCTCCCTCCTCTTCTCCCCCTTCTTCCTCTCTTTTCCTCCCTCCCTCTCCGTTTCTTTGTCTCCGTCTCTCTCTCTATATTTTTGTGAATTGGAGAGGAGACTTGCCCTGTCCCGGTCCCTTTGGCCCACATTAGGCACATTTAACCTAAGCCAGAGCCCAACCCCCCTGGCCAAGCTGCTTCTGCTTTTGTTTCTTTTCAGGAACACAGGTGACAGGAAAACAGTCGTGAGATGGACACTTCCAGCCTTAGAGGCAACCTCATGAATTTGAAAGGTCAAGAGCTCCTGGGTCCCTCAGTCAGAGCTGATTGACAGCAGGAAGAGGTTTCAACTCTAGCATTCCTTGAGAAAATGATTACACAAAGATGATGATCTCAAGCCTTGGCCTGATTGTCCAGGCAGCAACCCCTCCTCCGGTGGGATCTAGGGTTATATACAGATGACAAATTCTATAAAATGGTACAGAAATGGAAGATACGGTTATTGTTATTTTAATGCTACAGAGAACTAGCCCCGTGCTAGGTTGTTAATGGGTTATCTCTAGGTAACCACTCGTTCATTCATCATTCAACTAATATGAAGTGTTCCCAATGTCAAGAATATTGTGCTCGGAGCTGGGAAAAATGCAGAAATAACTGAGACAAGATTTCTGCCACTGACAGAACTTAACAGTCTAAATGTTCAATACTTTAATCTTGATTAAGCAAATTCTAATGATGGAATTTCAGACAGTGGGAGAGATAATTTGTGAGCAGGGGTGAGTCAGTATCTCAAATTGCTACTCAGAATATACTGAGTAGGTAATCCATTCTTTATACTATGATCTTTCCTGGACCATCCATCCTGGTACGGTGGAAAGAAGCCTGAATTTGGAGCCAGAATAACTAGTTTTAAGTCTGTGCTCTGCCACTTATTACCCAAGTGATCTAGAATAAGTCACCTGATTTTTTAGTTCTTAGTTTACCTTTCTGTAAAATGGGTGGAACTCAAAGACCTCGAAATCAGTCCAAGAATTCTCTTTCAAATCTAAATTTATGAATTCATGAACTCCTCCTTTGGGCTGTTTCTCAATTGTCTGTTTCTTTCCAAAATTTTCCTCTTCCTCTGCCATACTCTTCTACCTCAGACTGAGGAGGGGAAAGGTAGGCTTGCCACCTCCAGGGCCTCTAAAGATGGAATGGAACTGAATCCGCAGCTTTGGGGAATGAAAGCGAGCTCTTGTCTGTTTCTCAGAGCTGTGGGCTTTTAAAATATCTTTACTACTGCATTTTCTATGGCCTCTCAGAGGAAGCCATCCCCTAAAACATAGGTGGGATAGAAAGACATCAGTGTGATATGATTGGCAACTAATGAAAAAACGTTTGTTTGTGCTCTGAAGTCCAAAGTTCTTTGGTCATTATTGGAGGTCAAGTTCCTGCCATCACTATCTGGAGCCAGTTTCATTGGAGTGTGTATATATATACATATATTGAAAGAAGGAGAGAAGGGGAAAGAAGGGGAAGAAGAGGAAGAAAGAAGAGAAAAAGAAAGAGAATTATCCCAATCGGGTAAATTAAAGATGGAGGCATTTCTGTCTATGGAGCTAATGAAAAAAAAAATGGCTACCCGCACTCATGTGGTTGGCAACAAATGTTCCCCTGCACCAAGTCTGTCTCATAAAAGCATTTCCCTGGCATTTTCTACTTAAGTACCTTCATTTTAGATGGCATATGCATGTGCCAAAGCCTTGGTATACAAACAATCCTGCCCAAGAGATATTAATTACAGAAAGTACTATAAGAGACATCTATGCATAAATACGGAAAAACAGAGGAAAAGTAAATTATCCCCGAATGAGGTAGAGAATGCCACAGAATCCCAAGAAAACATGGAATCACAGCAGACTATTCCAGAATGCTTTAAAAGAGAAATAAAATTGTGAAAGCAAGTAATGTCTGCACAGCAGAAATAATCAACAGAATAGAAAAAATTGAATCCATGATGGCAAATCTTGCCAAAGAAACAAGTGAGTTTCTTGAGTGAATTTGTGAATACTAACTCTCACGAGTGAGATTGGGAATACAAATATACAAAAATTAAGGACAATCCAAAAGAAGAGAGGCAAAAAGCAATAACGTTCAAAGAAAACATGATCACCACATCAGCAAAACATATTGCTCTTGAAGACAAAATGACAACTTAATGATTATGGGTCTCTTAGAAGAATATGACAAGTAAAAAAAAATGTGAGCGTGATAATGCAAGAAATAACACTGTCCAGAACTTCTGAACATAGGAAATAAAGTGCCAATCAAAACAATCCACAGATTGCTTCCAGGAAAAAAAAAATAACCAGCAACCCATATTGCAATATCCAAGCCAGTGGTTAAATTTAACAATTTCAACAACAAACAAAAATTCTACAAGTGGCCAGCAGAAAGATCTCCAAATATAAAGAAAGGAAATTCAAACAACACAAGACTATTCTGTGTCCAACAGAAGCAACGGAGGAAATGGAATAATAATGTGTTACAAAGAGAAAAGGAACTCAAAATATAACTCAAGGTAAAATAATCCACAAACCTGAGTCAAAAAATGTAGATAATTGATTTTTTTAAAAATAGACATTAGAAGCATTTACAGAAAAAAAATCAAACATGGACATGTTTTGCTTTGAAAACAGAAATTTTAAAAATCTTAAATACTACAACCAAGGACAATGAGAACAAAATAACAGAGACTACTAAGAAATATTTTTCTAAAAGTACACAGAGGCAAAAGAGTGAAAGCAGAAGACAAATAAAAGTAATGGTAGAGAAATAGCCTGAAAGCTCACAACATCCCTCCTATAGGCAAATTAATGTTTTTGTGGGAATAAAGCACAGAATGGAAGAGTGTATAAATGGGTAAATAAAGTGAAGAAGATTGGAGATTATGTCAGTAAAGGTAAAAGATAACAGTGAAGGGAAAATAACTCCTGTAGTATCTCAGGAAGAAGAAAATCTATAGAAGAATTCAAAAGGAGACAAAGGAAAGGACTGAAATGGGATTAAAAGGAGAAATCTTGTCCTAGTGGTAGGAGAAGGTACCAATGATGAATTCTACAAGGGGCAATTGGGATGTTACAGTGGGCTTAATTTGCATGGATTTGGGTTTATAATGATCCCTCAGAGGAAAGGAATCAGAATTCCTGAGAGGGACTAACCTTGAGAAGAATGGGAAGATATGGACCAAGAAAGGAAGCATGTAGGAAAAATGATTATTGGCAAGATAAAGATTAATAATGAATTGTACAATCAAGAACATAGAAAGATTCTCACAATAAGGCAATATTTTTTCTATCACCTGCAGGAATTTATATTTGCAAGAGTTAAACACAACAGAAGAAGGGGCATGGGGACAAAATCTTCAAGGTTCACAAGAGAACGAACCCCAAATAGCTAACTTAGATGCTATAATTCCATGAAAAATATAAAGATTAAAGGAGAACTAAATAAGTATAAGGGCCATGAATGAAAAATTACAAGCTTATGATAGAAAGGAAAGAAAAATTTGATGAAAATGAAAGAGTCTCTTTTAAAAAGGATGCAAAAAATAAATGCTAAAATAACTAGTAAACAATATAAGTTGAAGATTAGGAAAGGAAGAAGGATGTACTTGATACTTAACTAAGGGGGAAAAAGGGGTAATGAGTTAAATAATTGGGGGGAAAAAGGAAGAACACCAAAGGAACTAATAAGTGAAATTGCAAAACTAAGGAAAGGGATAATAATCAGGAAGAGGAAAGGGGGCTTGAGATTCAGGGGAAGAAAGCTGATAGAAATAGGGTTTTCTTAAAGTAGATCAAGCTGAAACAATCAAAAGGACAAAGTATTGTTTATAGAGAACAAAGGGGAAAACTTAACTTGAGAAAAAATGTTAGAAACAAAAGGAGGAAAACATAACTCTAACGTATAATTTTAAATGAGACAGCTAGATGGAGCAGTGGATGGAGCTCTGGGCCTGGGCTCAGAAAGGTCTGAGTTCATATCATACTTCAGATACTTATTAGCTGTGGGAACCTTGGACAAGACACCCAAATTCTTCCAGCCATTTCCTCAAGTGTAGTACTGTAAAAGGTAAAAATAGCACTTACCTCCCAGGATTGTTGTTAGGATCAAATGTGGCAGAAGATTTCAGTGTCCTTTACTCAGTTTTACATAACCATAATTGAAAGAGAAACAAAATGGAAAATATAGAATTGAAAATAGCACTGGAGAAACTATAATTAAAAGATTTGTGGGACTTCTAAACAGAACTGCCCAAGAATACATATAATTTCCCTGTACCATATACATTTTTCCAAAAATTGACCATATCATAGGGCAAAGAAATATTACAAAGAAATGTAAAAATATAGAAATAGCAAACACATTCATTATGAACTATAACACAGTAAAAATAATAAAGTCAGGGAGCACAAATAATCTTAAATAATGAGTGAGTCAAAAATATATCAAAGATGCAATAGTTAAGTAACAGAAAGCTATAATGATGAAATAACATGCCAAAATGAAATCCTCAGGGGGAAAATTCATATCACTACACACATATTAACAACAACAATAATAAATTGAATATTCACTTAAAAGGTTATAAAATCAAAAAGTAAATTTAGAATAAGCACAAAAGAGGAGATATTAAAAATAAGAGGCAAAAATAGATAAGCTGGAAACACAAACTATAGGAGTAATGAGAAAAACTAAAATCTAGTTCATCAAAAAGATTTAATAAGATTGATAATTTTTTTTGTCAATGTGATTAAAAAGAATAGGCCAAAAATCACATTAAAATGTCAAATGAATAAAGTAAAATCACAAGAAAACCAGAACAAAAAAGAATAAGTATTACCCTCTATGCACAGTAGTAGGCTAACAAAACTAAGAACCTTCACACACACACACACGCACACACACAATAAAGGAATACCTTTAAAGTATAATGAAACATCAAGCAGAGTTCTCAAATAATTCAGGCTCAGGGAAAAATATATATAACTAGGGTATAAAGGAACTTGTTTTTCAGTCATTCAGTTGTGTCTGACTCTTTGGGACCCCAAACAGTCTATAAGATCTTCTTGTCAAGGATACTGGAGGGGGTTGCTATTTCCTTCCCAGTGGATTAAGGCAAATAGAGATTAAATGACTTGCTCAGGGTCATATAGATGGGAACTGTTTAAGGCTAGATTTAAACTCAGGTCTTCTTGCTTTCAGTTCTAACACTACCCACTGTTCTACCTAGTTGAATATTAGTTCCAAAAAAGTTAAATAGCATCTTATTAAAGAGATTCAGAAAACTCATGCAAGAAATCATTAGTGGTAACTAAGAGTTATAGCAGGGATGGAAGGATGGTACAATATGAGAAGATAATCAACATTTTAATCATATTTTTATGATTAATAATATTAAAGTTAATCATATCAAAAACAAAAATCATGTAAAAATCAATATAGAGTCACTTAGGCTAAATGGTCCTAATGCAGATAGGGACATGTGGGCAAAACAGATTCTGTTAATTCTATCAGGCAGATAAGACTTGCAGCTTTTTGTTGGAATGGACTTTTGAACTGCTGCAAGGGCCTTAAGTCAATTCTCCCTCTAGAATTGCTCTAGAGAGTTAATGTTAGATCCTCTGACCAATTTCTGGTTCTAATAAGGAAACTTCCCCTTACCAAGCTTCATTCAAACCCGTGACCTTGAGAAATTTTCCATCCTATCAGAGTGATTATGAATGTCCCCCCATACCTGAAACCAATTACATTTTCTCAATCAAGCCCATACTTAGAGTATAGAAATTTGCCACCTCGCCCCACTTTTGAGCATGTTCCCTCCCCAACTCATTTTCCTCATCCTTGGGATGGAGTGAATTTCTTGCATGTGGAGACAAGTTTATATTGCTATACTATGTGTGTGTGTGCTTTTGTTTTGCCTCCTTGCTGTATTGCAAAATAATGATTGTAATATCTTCCTAAATACCAGTTTTCTAAGAATTCCCAAACCCAAGTATTTTCTTTAACCTAAGACATGCAGCTGAGGAAAAGGCACATGTAAAATGATTTGATTATCTCAACAGATGTGGGAAAAGCCTTTGACAAAGTATCGCACTTGTTTATACCAAAAATTCTACAAAGTATAGACATAGAGAGAACTTTTAAAAAAATATATCATAAAAAGTATCAGTATAAAATCAAAAGCAAGCATCATATGTAAAGGGGATAAGCCAAGATTTTCCCCAATAAATATAGGAATAAAATAAAGAGGACATAAGAAGGAATCATTTATATAGTGCTTATTTATATGCTAAGCACTTTACAAATATTATTTTATTTGGTCCTCCATAATAATCTTGTAAGGTAGGGACTGTTATTATAGATATTAATATAACATCTATCTAACAGTTAATTTTATAGTTGAGGAAATTGAGGCAATCAGAAACTAAGTGATTTGCCAAGGATCACATATCTAGTAAGTATCTGAATCCAAATTTGAACTCAGATCCTCCTGTCTTCAGACCTAGCCCTCTATCCACTATGCCATCAATTAATTCTAAGCAAAGATGTCCACTTTCCCCACTATTATTTGCTATAGCTCTGGAAATTCTAGCAATAGCAATAAGTCAAGAGAAACAAATTAAAGGCTTAAAGACAGGCCAAGAAGAGATAAATCTGCACCTATTTGCTGCTGATATGATGATTTACTTAGGAAATCCTAGGGAATCAGTAAAGATGCTAATTGAGATGATAAATAGTTCTAACAAAGTCATAAGCTATAAAGTAAACCTTCCAAATCAACAATATTTCTATATAACAATAACAAAATTCTAAAGACATGAATACAAAAAGAAATCCCTTTCCAAATAACTATAAAATGCATAGACTATCTGGGAATCAATCCATCAAAGCACATAAAATACATACATAGATTGTGTTTCTTTAAGGAGTACTTGTAAAAAGTATTCCTTGAATAAATAATTGGAGGAGTATTCAGTGCTTGTGACTTGGCCATGCTGATATAATAAAAATGACAACACTGCCAAAATTAATTTATAGCATTAAGGAGATGCCCATCAAATTATCAAAAGGATACTTTGTGGAACTTAATAAAATAATAACAAAATTAATTTTAAAAAACTATCTAGGATATCACAAGAAATAATGAAAAGAAATTGAATTGAAGAGGAATAACACTTCCAGATCTCAAATTGTATTATACAACAATCATCAAAACTATCTGGTATTGGTTAATGTAGAAAGAGGTAATTCAATGGAAAGACTAGACAAAGGAGAATAAAAAACAATGCAATAAAATAATCTAGTGGTTGATAAACTGAAAAATAGAAATTACTTTAAAAAGAACTTCCTATTTTGATAAAAACTGCTGAGAAAATTGGAAAGCAGGCTGACAGAAATTAGGCTTAGATCAACACTTTGCATATTTCACGATACATTTTAAATAGATATAACTTTAAAATTATAAATGTGACCTTAATATTAATTATCCTATCATGAAAAATTAGAAGAGAAGCAGATCACATAGCTTTCACAGCCATGAGTAGGAGATGTATTTTTAACTAAACAAGGTATAGAAGAAAATAGCAAAGAGAAGAGACAACTTTTATTACTTAAAATGGAAAAGCTTTTTGTGCAAACAAATTAATGCACCTGGGTTAAGAAAGGAAGTATTCAGAATTAGGGTTAGATTTTTTTGCTCCTTTTAAAAAAAAATCAGATTGGCTAAAGTTGATCAATTTTATTAATTATTTTAGAGAATCAGCATATCTACATATATGCATATACATATATACTCATATATGTATGCATGTGTATGTACATGCACACCTCAGCTATAGGAGAATGGTGTTGAGAGACACACACATATTTTAGTGTCCTTTTATATATATTTAGAAATCCATTTACATATGTGTACATATATATATGTGTGTACACATATACAAATACACAAAACCAAAAGCTATTCCCCCCATAGATTATAGGTCAAAGGATATAATTAAGAAGTTCTCAAAAGAAGAATTGCAATATATTAAAAACCACAAGAAAAATTCTCTAAATTCTTTATAATGAGAGAAATGCAAATCAGAAGGTTTTTAAAGGTTTTAATCCTGCAAATTAGCAAAAATGACCTAAGATAGGAGTAGTTAAAGTTGGAGGAATTGTGGAAAGTTATACTAGTTATACTAGTACACTTTTGGTGAAGCTTCAAATCAGTACAACCATTTTGTAAAACATTAGGGAATTATGCAAATAACAACTAAAATGTCTTCCCCTTAGTCCCAGATATCCTGTTACTAGACCAAATAGATATAAAAAGAAGATAGTTTCCATGTGCCCCAAAATATTTAAAGCAACATTTTTTGTGACAACTAATAATTGGAAACAATAAATTGGGGAATGGCTAAGGAAGATGTGGTTCATGAATGTAATGGAATATTACTGTATTATAAGAAATTCCATATATATTAAAATACAAAAAATCATTGAAAGACTTATATGAACTGAAGCAAAGTGAAACAAAAAAGAAAATATTGAGTGACTATAACAACATAAATGGAAAGAACAGCCACAAAAATAAAAGTCAAAAGGAAATACTGCAAAATCATAAAGAACAGGTATGACCAGAGTGGAGACATATGAGGAAACCCCTCCATTCTACCTCTCTTCAAAGGTTAGAGATCCATATGTGTGCTAGAGTACGCATATTTTCAGACTTTTTTTGATGTATTGATCAGTTTTGTTGTTTTTTCTTTCTTTATCTTTACAAATACTATTTGTTAAATAGGATGGCTCTCTGGAGAGGGAAGAATTTTGGAGAATATTGTAGTTATTTAAAAAAAAATAACAAAATATATAAATTAAAAACTTGCACCAAAAGAACAATAGAAATTCCCTGACAAGGAGAGTTTCCCTTTTGTCTTTGTCATCCCAGTATCTAGCACCATACCTGGCATATATAGGCTTAATAATTGCTTGTGAATAAATTGATTGAGAAATGTTACCTGAGAGAAAAATATATCAATTCTTATTGTTATAGAACCTTCCCTCCTCCCTGCTACTCATTAAGACCTCAAGGACACAGATTCTGCTTAAGTATTCCCTTTTCCCACAAGAAGAGCCTTGAAGGTTTTCTCAAAATGTCAATTCAATTAAGTGACATGAGACCACATCCATTTCTCACCAATTGCTGTTATTGCATGAGCTGGTACTGGGATGCAGAGCTTATACCCAATCTTCTCAGCCTCCCTGGTCTTGCCACTCCTTGCCCTCCCAGAGATGCAGACCTAACCCCTTTGCCCACTCAGAGCCTCCCAATTTGCCACATTCCACAGGGTGACATCCACAGATTCCAGACAATCACATGGATCAGTTCCTCCAAGTCAACTCTGCTCCTCTTCACCAGCCCACCTGAATTCTTCTGCACACATTCAATAACCATTTCCAGCAACCTGCTATAGAACAGATCTCTCTACCCCAATCGAACCATGATCACTAGCATAAAACGTATACACTGATGCTCTTTGCAGTTCAGGATTTAGATTACCATTACCAGCAGTTTCATAGCTCTTTCTGTCTTCCCTAGACTAGCAGGCTGTCTGCCTTTCAAGCACAGCCTTCAGAATGAGCTCTCCTAGGATTCACTTTCGGCTTTGCTGATTGCCGAAATGTTCAGAGAGCCTTACTTTCCCGTAGCCTTGGATCCTAATATCATGAGTTAATCCATTTGAAGTTTAATGTGTATCAGCCTAAGCTTCCACTGAAGTCTTTACGATGCTTCATCACGGCATGGAGGTGACATTTAAAGTCTATGCCAGTGTATAGAAAGTGGACTTTCCAAGCTAAAGACTTCATAGCAGACCGCTAAAAGGTATAGTGACTACAGGGCTAAACTTGATGTCAAGAAAAAATGGCATTAATCCTGCCTGTCATGCTTGCTAGCTAGATGATCTTGGGCAAGTCACTTAACCTTTCTCTGATTCAGTTTTCTCATTTACAAAATGTGGAAAGTAATAGCATCCACCTACCAGGGCTGCTGAGAAGATTCAAATGTAAAGTACTTTATAAACCTTAAAGTACTCTCTGAATATTAGCTTTTATTATTAATATCACCTTGGTGAAAGATTGCAGGTATCACCTGAAGGTCAGGCAAGCTAAGTGCAGAAAAGCACATCACCCGTGGATTGGACTGAGGTGATGGATTTACTTGGCCAGAGCAAATGGTGAAGGCGCTATAATTTACATCAGTTGGATGAGTGCCCACATTGATAAAATCACAGATATCTCCATATCAGTTAAAATAATGGCTCCGCACTGTTCATTACCTACACTTTTGGTCTCTCATAGAGAGACCAAAAAAATCTTTGAGAAGAGACAGTAATCAGGTGGATTTAGCTTCAATTTCTTTATCTGAGAAATAACTGTAGTAATAGCAGCAGCAACAACAATAATTCACTTTCATAAAATACTTTAAGGTTTGCAAAAACATTTTACATGTGTTGTATCATTTGTTCCTCAAAACAATCATCTGAGATAGGTGCTATTGTTATTCTCCATCTTAGAGATGAAGGAACTAAAGCCGGAACTAAAAGATTCACTGACTTGCTCATGGTCACTCAGCTAATAAATAAAGGAGGGATTATTTGAACTGAGCTCTTTCTGACTTCAAATTCAGTACTCTATCCACTATTCTACCTAGCTGCTTCATAATTCTTACCTCGTGGAGTTACTATGAAGACTAAAAGTGATCATATATATGCAACCCCCTCTCCAGGTTTCTTTCCTTAACTTTAACTCTCTCTGGTGGTTTGGATCCTTGAGCACCACCAGCAGGGACCCCCTAAAGCTCTATAGCTGACAAGCCCCCATCAGTGTGTTCTTCTCAACAATCCGCCTTAACTCTTAACAATGGCTTCCATCGTGATGGTATGGTTAAAAACAGTAGTGACCAAACATTCCCCTCACAAACCTGGAGTGCACTCTCCCACAGATACAGACCACATCTAAGGTAAGAGTAATCACACATTTAAAATATAACAGTAGGAGATATATGTATTGGAAACATTTGTTGCCATGACAACTTCAGAGGCATGGTGGCCTTTGATGCCATTTCTTTCTTTTGTAGAGTATTCATGAATTTCATTGTATGATATCTATACTGTAAGTATGGGGCTTGCTTCTCAAAGAGCACAATATTTCCACTAGAGAGGTTGCTTAATTGGGTGACTTACTTCTTGGCTGGCAGATAGCTTTGCTTAAATTTCCTTAGTCTTGTAACTGGCCCACTCTCAGTGTGTCAAGGCCATGGCCAAAGGTTCATATAGGGAATGATCTATTTTCTAGTTATCTAGTACCCTTAAAGAAATCAATTCCATATTCTCATTTCCCATTAATTTATGAGAAGTTCCAGAATAGATTAACAGTGGTTCTCAAACTTTTGTTTTCAGTATCTTTATCCTATTAAAAATTATTGAGGCTCTCTCCAAAGCGATTTTGTTTATCCGGACTATATTTATAGACATTTACCATGTTGGAAATAAAAACTATTTTTGAATTTGTAGACCCTCTAAAAGGGTTTCAGAGATCCCCAGGATTCTCTAGACCATACTTTGAGAACCACTGGACTAAAAGAAATAAGTTTGGCTAAGAGTAAAAAGGATGAGTGAGAAGAGGGAAGTACAGAGAGGCAGACTGAAGCTTAATGTTGGGAACAGTTTCCTCATTATGGGAGCTGTTTTGAGAGGTATTGAGTTAGGATAGTGTGAATGGTCACTTTTCAGGGACATTCCCATTCACTTAGTTGAACTTTTAAGATTCAGCTGCAACTGCCTCCTAGATTCCTATGCTCTTTCAGAAAGATGGGGGAATCTCAGTCTAAGCACAGGAAGAAATCTCTCTAGTTCTGCTACTTTTAGCACCTTGTCTCTGAGGTTTGGTCTCTCCCACAAAGTTCGAAATTGGTTATTGATTGATTAGTAGTTAAAATGTTTATTAATCACAGCAATAACCATTGTAGCTAATTTCTAAAGGCTTAGATTGAGAACTATTTTGCATATGCTTTGATAGTATGATACTTGATAGGAGACTGCGTGTTGTTTTTAGTGAACCTGTCAAATTGAAGAAGATAAAGAAGATAAATGAAGAGTGATTCAACCTGGTCGTGGGATAATTTTCTTCGCACTGAGTATCTGAAGTACGGGGGAATATAAGGTTGAGGACTTTCTAAGAACGTTGACTAATTCTGTGTCCCTACTACTAGAGGATCTAGAAGAACTTTTTTGCAAGTTAGTGTAAGTATGGATCAATCACAGTCCTGATTTAGTTGGCCCTAGTCAACAGTGTATAATGTATTATATAACCAGACTGTATAAAATCATGCTCTGAATGTGAGATGTGTTTCTGGTCACTGAGTTATTGGTAATTGCTAGCTTTACCAATAAATAGATTATGCTTAAACATTCATGTCTCAGTTTCCCATTATTTTATAAGGCATAGAATGATCTATCCACATCTTCAACTAAGTGTCAATATCAATTGAGAGGGATGTGCTTTTTCATTTTTTCTTGTCACTTGACTCTTACATCTGGGAGGTCCAAAAGAGAAACATTCTTGTCTTTATATACACTTAAAAGAAAACCTTAAAGTTCCCTATAAATATCATATTATTTGGAGTCTAAGAGATCATATTCTTCAATCTCATAATTTTACATGTTGGAAAACTGAGTCTACTTTTCCAATCAGCTTTTTCCACAGGTTATAAAAGACTAAAAAAGTCGAGGCTGTTATCTCTGATCACAATACTTCTCTGCTCAATGCTAAAAAGTGATTCTCTACTGTCCAGAATACAAACTCCAAAGCCTGATATTCAGGATCTTCCCTGATTGGATCTAAAACTGCCTTCCCAGTCTTATTCGCCAATGCATGTATTCTACATTCATGTATTCTACATTTCATAAAACTCAGCTACTTGGTTTCAAAACACATCCCATGCTCTCCTGCCTTCGCTGTTCCTACCCCCCCTAGAGCTTTCTCCTGTTCTATCTCCTCATAAATAGCCTTCTCAAACCAAATTGGAGTCCAGTCAGCAGTGTGGGCACTATTCTCTGTAATGTATGGTTCCTTTAACAGATCTTGGAGGAGAGAGATTTCTGCCTTACTGTGGAACACCCTTTTCCAATGCTGGCTACCTGGGCGACATCTCCCAGCTGCCTGGTGACCTGGAACAGGGGCAGCCATAGAATCCTCACCCAGCTGTTTCTGGCCATATGGCCAAGCTCCTAACAACAGACCTGAAGTGATACCCTTGAATAGGTCTGAAGGGAGCTGATCAAGGAAGGCGAGGAAGGAGGGGAAAAGCTAAATGAGGTGACAGGCCGAGGCTGAGGAGCCCACAAGATAAATGGGCCTGCAGGAAGCTGAAACGGAAAAACGAGAGAGAAAGGAAGCCATGGAATTGATTTCTTTCCTGAAAATAACCTTCCCTCTAACCTAGCTTTCCTGGTTCAGCATTTCTAGAGGCGATATTTTACAGGAATAAAAGGCAGGCAGGAGCCAGGTGTGTAGAGAATGAGGGCAGATGTGTTTCTCTAAAACCAGGGACGCCCCCAGTAATGAGGGAAGATGGAGATGGGGCTTCCTAATTACACTGACAATGACCTGGATTCTTCATGGAAAAGAAGAGGGGGTGGGGACACTGGTCACAGCTGGATGGGGGTGGGAGGAAGAGACACAATTTCCATTAGAGAATCCTTTAGCACTGAGAGGGACTGGCTGCTTCCCTGGCTTGGTATTTTGAGGTGACTCGAGATAGGATTTGGAGCTGTTCCTTTAGAAGGTGGGGGAAAGATTGTGGGCATTGGGATCAATCCCACCAGAGGTAGAAGATGCCTCTAATCATAAAGGAAAGCTCCAGCAATCTTCCACACCTGCTTCCTTCTTGCCACCTCCCCTAACATAGCAGATTTCATCATTTCAAGGACCCCTCCCCTTTGTTTCATTTCTAAAGCTCTAAACCAATCATCTTGAATTCCCTTAGATTTCGTATCAAAGCACAAATTAGTTTAATTAATCTAGTACAATCTATCTGGGCTAGTTTGGCCCAAGGATTCATCAGGAGGCCTCTCCCTCCCCCATTTCTTTTTCCTCCTTCCCTCCTCCCCAACTTTCCTTTCCAAGGACCTGCTCAAGCCCTTTGCAAAAAGGGGCCTGTAATTTCTGCAAGGGTGGGGGAAAAGCGATTGACTAAACCATCCCTCACTGGTGGCATTGTCTCCATCACCATGGTAACCACTGGTCCTGACATATGCATCTGTCAAGCACGATAATGGCGAGTGGACCCTGTCACAGCGGAGGCCGGTGCTATTCAAACACACACTCGGCAAATAATTGTGCGTGTCACAGGAGCCATGCTTGCGATTTGCCTAGCACCATCCCCCAGAAGGGGAGAACCGCCTGGCTCTCCATGCAGAATGGCCTGCCCTTATCAAATAGGCAATTTGTGGATAATTTAGACGATTAGAAATCAGGGGGGTGGTGAGGGAAGGGGGATGCAAGGTGCTCGATAAGTAGCCTTTATAATTGCACTGAAAGCTAAGCGAGGGTATAAGGGGGGTGGGAAGGAAAGGGGTGAATAAGGAGGGGCATCATGGGAAATTAAAACAGCCAATTCTACCAGGTTGTTAATGGAGCCCTTCTTCAGCTGTGGTCAGGTAGCTCATGATAGATTTTTAATTATGATGGGGGGGGGGGATTTTCTTTTGAGAGGGAGTATGTGAAGGAAACAAGCCAGTTTTCCCAGCTTTGTTCTCGTTCTCTCTCTCTCTCTCTCTCTCTCTCTCTCTCTCTCTCTCTCTCTCTCTCTCTCTCTCTCTCTCTCTCTCTCTCTCTTTCTCTCTCTCTCTCTCTCTCTCTCTTCCTCTCCCTCTTCCTCTTCCTCTCCTTCTCCCTTTCCCTCTCCCTGCCTCTCTCCCTCCTCTTTTCTTCCTTCCATCCTTCCTTTCTTCCTTCCTTTTTTCCTTCCTTTCTTCTTTCCTCCTTCCCTCCCTTCTTCCTTTTACAAACATTTATTGAGAACCTACTGTGGGCAAGGTATTGTGAGAGGCATAATGTTAGGCATTGTGAAAAATTCAAGGATATCCAAGAGACAGCCCCTGTCCTGTTGTCTGGTCATGGAATAACTGGCCAAGGAGGGACACTTCCCTCTTCCTTGGGATACAACTCCTCCCCAGAGTTTGTCCCAGAGCAAGGGAGGATCTGTGAGTACTCTGTTCAGCTTTCATTCCCTATACCTTTTGAGAAGGGGCAGGTGAAAAAAATGCTGAATTTGGAGTTAAAAGGCATGTGGCTTGAATGACAAATCTGTTACTTACTATCCGTGTAATCTGCACAAGCTACTTTTTATCTTTGTCCCCTTTCTTCCTTCCCCTACTTTTCTTCAGTGAATTTTAACTGGACAGCTCCTTACCATTGTGGAAGATTTACCCTGGGGAAAATTAACTGCCTCTAAATGGCACTGGACTAGGAGAAGTGGACTCTGAGCAATGGTTTCCCAAGATTAATGTCCCTGTGGCATTGTATTGGATAGAGGGAAGCCCAACCCTCTTCCCCTGGCAAGATGAGATGACTGGAATAAATAGGTACTTCTAGATCTAAATCCTACAACCTTCCTCCTGTTTCTACAGTTTATGCCCTAGGCAGCAACTACAGCTGATGGTCACCCTTCAGTTAGACAATTAATCAACAAATATTTATTAAGTGCTTACTATGTCTCATGGTGCAATTTAAATTTCTTGAGTACGTGAATAGTAAAGTTGAAGCCCACATGTCCTTCACTCAGGGAAAGGTGAAAAGCACCTTAGTCATGGATTACCATGGGTGGATCACCAGAGATACAAGTTATTATGCAAAGGAGCTGGAAACAAGAGGTGAAGTGAGATCAGAACTCATCTACAAAATCTCAAGAAACAGGTGAAGAGAGGTGGCAGGGCCCGGCCAGGTAGCAAGTTCAGAGCTGACAGAATGACAAGTTGAACAAAGACCCTAAGATAATTTGCAGCAACAGCAAGGCAGTAACTTCTGAATATATATTGCCTTTATCCCAAGGGACTGGAGACTAACCCTGTCTTCCTCCTCCCTCTTCTGCTGGACAGCTCCCCAGGACTTCTATAACTTGACTTAGAGATAAGAAAAGATTGGGAGCGGAGAAGTCATCTCTAAGTGGCAGTTGGCAGTGTGTAATAGGATTTGAGCCTGTCTTAGGAAAATGAATGTAGTGGTCAAGGTGGGGAAATGAACTAGATTGAATAAGCCAGTTAGAAGACAACAACGATATTCTAGACACTGGATAATAGGGGTTTGAACTAGAAATAGAAAATATCAGAACGTGGAGGCCTTAGGGCTTCCAGAGGCTGGGGAAATAAGAGCAGCTTGGAATATAATGCTTCCAAAATGGCTCTGCCCAGATTAATCTCCAAAAGTACTTGAATTGCTACCTTTTTTTTTTTTAGTACTGAAAGACTTATAAGGTTATTTAGAATCATTTAAAACATTTCAGACAACTCTAAAAGAGTTACTAGTTACTCCAATCTGAATAGGGATTAGCTGCCATTAAATTGAGAGCAAAATCTTAAGGGAATTTGACTCTAAGAGACTGGCGATGTGTTAAGGACCATGCCTAAGAGAAGGAGGAGGTCGATTCTTCCAGAGCCTCCATAGCTGTGAATCATAATGCTTGAAGGAGTTGCAAAGCAATCTTTATTTATTCAGGTGTTCCTTTTGGATTGGGAATGAAATAAATTGGCGGCAAGAGGGAAGAGGAGAGAGGTCAGACAATGCAACAGCCTCTCAGTCTCTTTGTATCATCATCATCCTCTCAAATGAAGAGATCCATTCTACAGGGCTGAGTTATTCCTCCAGCAGCCACTGGCAGGTGGCTCCCATATGACAACAGAGATGGTGCTAGAAAGTGGAGAGAGGGGGTGAGATAGGGGTACTGAGAGGAAGTAGCTAAAGATGAACTTCTTAGATATTTTTACCTCCTCTCCTCATAGCAAATAAGCAAATAAGACATAATGAGCCTGGGGAACAAAGGTACCTCCCAGCTCTCCCCCTAGAATTTACAGGATGTGGTCTTCAAGAACAATATCAGGCTTGCCCTTAAACCAAGGTAGCTATCAATTTGTCCTCATGTAGGCCCAAAGAATCACTTCCTTACTGGCTATAACTGGTATCTTAATGGAATTTTTAAAAAGACCTCGCTCCAGCCCTAACTTTTTAGGTACAGGAGATCCTGGAACCATAGGCATTTAGGCTCTATACACAACTCAGCTAGGGCTTGAGGTAATCATCATAATGTCACCTGCAACAGGAATGGGCCTGGAAAACTTCACCAATTACAGGGAATCCATCTTTTATTTGGCCGTGGCCTTGATCTCCTTTGAGATGGAAACAAAAGGCATTAGATAATAATATAGGTAAATATAAATAAATAATCAGTGGGCCCTCAAATAAGATGATCTCTATTGTTAAATCTTCCAAGAAACACCTTTTGGGGAGACAATAATTAAGGGGGCATTTTGCTCTACTGAGTCCATTTTTTCCCATGGTCAACAAACAATGAACTCAGTGAGACCTTGTATTCACCACACATACCTTTTATCCAATTGTGTGACTGTAAAGATGTGGTCCAGTAGAATTATATTTAAATAGCCTATCTATTCCTTTCTTAAGCCCTTCTCTAAGATGCTCTTGATGTGTGTATAGATTATTCTCAAAAATTCTTATAGATATGAGCAAATAAACATTTAATTGAATAGCTAACATTTTTTTTTTGTTTTTGTTTTTCAAAGCCTTTAACATCTTATTCTTTGGATTATGTTAATAGTGCCAAATCCCAGAATTCTGCTGAGGTTCTTAAATGAAATTGAGTTACTCTAAGAATTTGGCATAGTCATCTACATGAGGAAAGCAGAGTGGCTATAAAATATCTATTGTCCAGAAATATAATATGTTTGATGTTGGACTACCCATTGATCTGATCTAATAGGACAGACACTGCAAATATATGATGACATCAATCCAATTGAACCCAGAGAAGGAAATCAGGCTGGATGGCTGTTAGAAACTGCATAGTGCTTTTAATGACTCTTGGGTTCTTACTGAAAGGTCCATCTTTTAAAATGTCAATATTTTTCCTATAAAATTGTATGGAGTGGTGGCAAGGAATTGGAAATTGAGTGGATGCTTATCAATTAGGGAATGGATGGAAAAATTATAATACATGAAAGTGATGAAATATCATTGTTCTATAAGAAATAATGAACAGCAGTGATGAAGAGAGCCATCTACACCCAAAGAGAGGACTGTGGGAGCTGAGTGTGGACCACAACATAGCATTCTCATTCTTTCTGTTGTTATTTGCTTAAATTTTATTTTCTTTCCCAGGATTTTTTCCTTCTTGATCTGACTTTTTTTTGTGCAGCAAGATAACTGTATAAATATGTTTACATATATTGGATTTAACATATATTTTAATATATTTAACATGTATAGGACTACCTGCCATCTAGGGGAGGAGGTGGGAGGAAAAAGGGTATAATTTGGAACAGATGGCTTTGCAAAGGTCAAGTTGATTGAAAAATTACCCATGCATATGTTTTGTAAGTAAAAAGCTTTAATTAAAAATATTTTTAAGAAAAAAATAATTAACAGGCTGATTTCAGAAAAGCCTGGAAAGACTTACATGTACTGATGCTGAGTGAAGTGAGCAGTAGCTGAAGAATATTATACACGGTAACAAGATTATGTAATCATCAACTATGATAGATTTAGCTCTTCTCAGCAATATAGTGATCCAAGACAATTCCAATAGACTTGGGATGGAAAAAGGCATCTGTCTTCAGAAAGAGAACTATGGAGAATGAATGTGTATCAAAGCATACAACTTTCAGCTTTTTTGTTTGCTTTTTCTTTCTCATGGTATCTCCTTTTTGTACTGATTTTTCTTTCCCAATATAATTGATACGGAAATATGTTAAAATCATTTAAATGTATAACTTCTATCATAATGCTTGCTATCTAATGGAGAGGAGAGGTAGAAGAAGGAGGGAGAAAAATTGGGAACTTAAAATCTTATAAAAATGAATGTTGAAAATTGTCTTTACATATAATAGGAAAAATAAAATACTGTTGAAAAGCAAAAAAAAAAATGTATTGAATACCTCAGCTTTTGAAGAACTAAAGTTATAGGGGTGATGGAAAGGCCATGCTGAATTAGCTGCAATATTTTGCTGATAAGGACTTAGTTATGCAAGGGAGGCAGTGTAAAGGATGTCTCCCTACAAAATTTGACTATAGATCACCTTCTTCGGGATATTCTTTTTTCTCTGGGTTTTTCTGATATTTCTCTTTCCTGCTTCTTTTATTGTTCTGCCAACTCCTTAATTATCTATATCCTGGACTATCACAATAGCTTTCCAAACGGTCTTCCTGCCTTATTTCAGCCCATACTCTTCTCATCTGCCAAAATGATTTTTTTAACTTGTAGGTATAACTGTGTCACTTTGCTACTCAAGAAACTCTAGTGTCTCCCTATTACCTCCAGGAGTACATATAGAATTCTCCACTTGAAATCTAAAATTCTTAATAACCTGAACTTTTCCTACCTTTCCAGTCTTCTTACCCATTATTCTCCTTCTCAAACTATTTAAACCAGCTACATTGACTTACTTGAAGTTCTTCTGACAGGACATTCTATATCTTATCTCCTTGACATTGAACTAGCTGTCTCCCATGCATAGGATGCTCTCTCTAGTCTCCTCTGATTCTTAATTTTCTGGCTTCCTTCAGATCTCAATTCTGTCTCTTGCATGAGGTTTTTTCTAGACCATCCATCCAACTACTAGTGCCTTCTCTTTTAAGATTACCTTGATCTATTCTGTATGAGCATACATATATTTATATATTTGCTTGTACCGAGTTATATGCATATTGTATTTTTATAAGATTATGGGAGTTTTGAGTCAGGGACCATATTTTTTGCTTTTCTTTGTACCCCCAGCACTTATCATAGTGTCTCACACATAGTAAATGCTTAATAAATGCTAGTTGATTCCTTGACTGATTGAGAGATATGACTGGAAAAAGAATTGGGTTGGTCATATAGCAAGAACAAAATAATTAACTTGTCCATTATTATCCATTCAATATCAAGATATCTTGAAGAAAGAATCCAGTAACTTGGGTGGATCCCAAAACATGAATAAGAAATATATAAGATGATAAAAATGGATTGATTTCAATCTATGCAACTGAAGGAAATGCTTGACTCAGATGAACACATAAATCCATTCAAGTATTCAAGTATCAAAGGAATGAAATAGTGTGTGTAACATGGCAAATCTTTATGTGTTATAAACATCAACTGTGATTATTATTAAGTCATAGTTTCCTCTTTTGTTATTTGAGGATCATAGTATTTAAGCTCAAAAGATCTATAGATGAAAACAGATATAAGAGATTACAGTTAGATATACATTATTGTGACTTAATCCCATGAAGTGAGAACTGCGTATTTCTATAAGGCTGGAACTAATGACCATATTACATATAATCATCATTTTGAATAGTATGAATTTAAATACATGTGACCATTTCATGAGATTCATTATTCACACTAATTGCAACCTAGATGGTTCTAATTCACTGACACAGTATCACCAGTCAATGCTTATGCCTATCTTGAGGCTAGACTCTAGAAACTCCAGTAGACACTCACACCACCTGCCAAAAAAGAGAGTTGGAGGAAGTTATAAAACCATCCTGTGTGGTCTACTTAGAAACTTAAGTTGTCTAATCTTAACTGGGCTCTCGCTGCAGTAAGGCAATCCTAATCACTTCTCTATCTCACCATAGCAGCTGATACAAACATTCTTTATCCCCGTCAATCCTTTCATGGCAATCTCTCTCTTACTGAGAATTTGGTCTCATGTGTCACAAAAATTTTTGCAGTCTTTTACTTTCTCTTCTTATCTCACATCCCCAACAGCATTCTTTCTATCTCTTCCTTCAGCAGTTTCTGATGAAATTATCAAACTTACTATTCTCATTCTAAACTCTTGTTTGATCTCTTAATGGTCAAATTAAATGGCTTTTTCTCACTCTTCATCCTCTTGACTTCTTTGCAGCATTTGACACTTTGCCTCTTGAATATTCTCTCCTATTTTGGTTTTTGTGACATTGATCTTCTGACTTATCTAAGTCCACAAAGGAAGTTAGATTTCATAGGTTCAATTATTGCTTCTATGACCCCCAGATCTATGGATCTAGCCATAGATTTTTCTCCTCATATAACCAATTTCTTTTTGAACATTTCCCACTGGATATCACCTGGAATATCAAACTCAATATTTCCAAAGCAAAAAATTAATGATTTTGCTTCCCAACCAACTCTTTCCCAAATTTCTATTGAGCATACCATCATTCTCCTAGTCATCTTGTTTACCAACTTTGACATTATTCTTAAATCCTTACTCGCACTTATCCCACATATCCAATATGTTGACCAATCTTATCATTTTTACCTTAACAACATTTTTTCATATGTATATTGTGTGTATGAAACACACACAATATTCTCTCTATTGATACAACCACCGTTATACAGAATCTTATCATATCTTTCCTGAACTCTGGTCATAGCCTTCTGTCTCCCTGACCCTTTACTCTGATCTGTCACACAGTTCCCAAATTGATTTTCCTAAATTATTCCTAAACTATTGGCTTAACTGTGTTATGATTGTCATAAATAAACTCCAAAAGCTATCTATTACTTATGGGAATCAATCACATGTCTATCAAAGCATCTTCACCCTGCCTCTGAAACAAGGCATATATGACCAGGGCAACTGAAACTCATATTCCCAGACTAGTGTCCCAGTTGGAATATCAATTTTCAATGTTGCTGCTTGTCTCTTGTAGACCTAGCAATGTCATTTGTTGAGGTTATCAAGCCACAAGATGCTCTGCTCATCAATTCTCTCTTCAAAATATCTGTTTGCTAGAATCTCCACTGAGCTGCTCTCTATTGCTATCTCCATCAAATGCTCTCTTTTGGTATTCACTAGAATCTCTACTGAACTGCTTTCTGCTGCCATCTGTTGGTCTTCAATTGCTATATGGACCTTTTTTGATTGGGCAAGAGGTCTGGCTCTTTTGTGATTCCAAAATCCTCAGCCAGTTACACCCAGTCAGCTGAGGGAAAAGCACTCAACATCATTGTAGGATTTTAATTGTCTTTTGGAATGAATTCCCCTGGTACTGCCTGGATTTTCTCCACCTTATTTTCCTTCTCAATTATGATTTTAAAAATTATTTTTTTAACTCCTGTTGTATCTTTAGTCACTAGTCATATAGTCTTTTTACTATATTCACCCTGAATATAGTAAAAGAGATTAGGTAGGGCAGCTAGATGATACAGTAGATAGAACACTGGTTTTGAAGTCAAGAGGATGAGAGTTCAAATCCTACCAGTCACTTTATACTTAAGCTGTGTAATTCTGAGCAAGTCACTTAATCTGAGAGAGAGACAGACAGACAGACAGAGAGAGCCAGACAGAGAGACAGAGAGAGAGAGAGAGAGAGAGACAGACAGACAGAGAGAGCCAGACAGAGAGACAGAGAGAGAGACAGAGAGAGAGACAAACAGAGAGAGAGAGAGAGAGAGAGAGAGAGAGAGAGAGAGAGAGAAGCAGAAGGAGAAAGAGAAGGAGAAGGAGAAGGAGAAGGAGAAGAGAGAAGGGAGGGAGAGAGACTAGGTGAAGGGAACAAAGTTGACACCATTTCCCTGAGCAAACAAATTATTGTATTATGTACATCACTAATTTTTTAAGCATGAAATAGGATCCTAAATAAACATTAAAGTTTTTCTTCCCTCAAAAGAAGTAATTTAGTGGATAGTCAGGTTTAGGGGCTTAATCTGTGGCTATGAAACAGAAACAAACCATCTAGCTATAATCTATCCCCCCTCTTTTGTTACTAGCATCTTCTAACCGCTAAGATAAATAGTCTTTGCCCTTAGGAGAGATAATAACCACCACGCATGGTAGGCAGTGAAGACAGACATCATCATGTTTCACAAAGCCATCAAGGCCTTTCTGCCAGCCTTTCTCAGAAACCTCCCTCTGAGATCTCGCCAACTCCAGCTCCAAAGTGCCTGGCTCATGGCTTAGGACATCAGTGCCCTCCCCTGAACATCCTTGGGTAGGAAGGTGATTAGAGGGGAAAGGAGGCAAAAAGAGAAAAGGATGGAAGCCAGCCAGGGAACTTGTTTTCAGCAACATCTAATCTGTAATTGGGCTAATTCATCAGTATTTGTGCCTCGGCCTCTTTGTTTCTCCGGCGTCTGTATAACTCTTGATTGGAACATTTGCTGTTCCTTTTGTGAGATCCTAAATCCAATCCTCTCTGATGATGTACATGAATGTGTTTCTGATGGATGTTTTCCAGAGCCCTTTTGTTGCCTCAATTAAGGGATAATGAACAAGAATTGTGTCTATTTGTAAAACAGCCCAGCCATTTCTCGCTTCCCAATTGGCCGGACAATGTGTCTTAATTAAGCACAAAGACTTGTCGCTTAATCTACTGTCAAGAGCTCCCAAGTAGCAATAGTAAAGGTAGAAGGAAAGAAAAGAAAGGTGGGACGTCCCAGTGGTTTGACACCCTTGAGGCTGGATTTTGTCTTGAGGAGCCAGGAAAGGTCAGTTGAGATAGACTCCAGATCTTCCTTAGTAGTTCAATGGAAAGAGCATGGATGTCATAATGGGTCATGAGTTGGGGAAAAAGATGCAAGGAAGGGACTGGACCATATCAGCAGAATGGACATGAAACAAAGTAGGGAAAAAGAGGGCAGCAGTGAGTCAGGAGGCAGGTAAGTCAACAGGGATAAAGAGATTACACAGTCAAGTAAGGTGGAGGGTGCAAAGTCCAATCAAGATGTCCAACAGTTGGCAGATTTATAGGAAATGAAAGAGTAGAGCAAGGAGAGTAAGTCCAGAGACCTGAGGGCAGAACAAAGGAAAAATCCAAAGCCCTTCCATACAGCTAATAGCTGGGAGGTGTTCAGTAATTCAGAAAGTCACGATGTCTTGAGATTTGCAATAGAGTTGTCCTCCCTTTGTGTACAAGCATTATTACTCCCAATTTAAGGATGAGCAAAGTAAGGCTTGGAAAAGTTACATGACTTGCTCAGGACCACACAACAAATAGGTACGAGATTGAAATCCAGGTCTTTTGACTTCAAGTCTAGTATTTTAACCACTGAACTATATTGTTTAACCTATATCTGGCAATGGGAAGCAGCAGTAGGGAAGACAGAATAATGAATCTGGAGTAACAGGACTTAATTTTCATTTTGCTACTTATATCCCATGTTACCCCTAGGCAAATCATTTCTTCTTCTTGGGTCTCAATTTCCTCATCTGTAAAAATGAGGTGATGAGAGTTAATGATGTCTAAGGTCCTATCCAATTATCTATGACTTCATGCTAAGGAGTCCCAATTCCTCTCTGGACTTAAACGCATCAATTTGAGCTAGAAAAGATGTCAGTGTCCCCCTAGTGCAACTCCATTTTGAGATGAAGTTAAAAAGCTCTGAGTATATATTAAGTGATTTGTCCAGTGTCACTCACATAGTAACAGATGATGGATTTGATCCCAAGTCTTTTAACTCCAAATCTAGTATTCATTCCAAAGGGTCCTGATGTATTTTCCTGACACGTGAGGCTAGATCACCAGTGCACCATTTTCTCTTACTCATCAGCTATGGAGAATGAAAACTTGGACGGCTTTCTTGAGAATTACTACCTCAGGATTTCATACTACTCAAGCTCTCATCACCTCTTGCAGGGACAATGGTAATAGCCTTTTAATTTGTCTTCATTCCTCTGTTCTGTTTCGCTCTAATCTACCCTTCATATCACTGACCAATTTTCCTAACACATTGTTCTTCTCATGTCATTCCTTTACTCTAAAACCTTAACTGTCTTCCCACCTCCTACCAAATAAATTATAAATGCCAGACGCAAGCATCAAAGGCCCTTCCACAATCCGTTTCCTGCCTTACCTCACACTATTTTCCTTCATGTATTCTATACCTCAGCAAAACTGGTCTACTCCCTATGGATGATCTCTTCTCATCTTGTCTTCCCTTGCTATTGCTCATGATAATTGCCATGTCTAGCACTGACTCCTCACTTCCCTTTCTCTTTGTCGAAGTCTGCTTTCCTTCAAGAGCCCAGCTCAAATGGTATTTCTTCCATGAAAACTTGTCTGACAACTCCCCATATGAGAGTGAGTTCTCCCCAGATTTCTCACAGTTTTTTGCCTGAATCCTTTCATCACACTTATGACATTCCTTGTATTTAACATATCTATGTACATTACTTTTTTCCCTAAAAGATTGTAAGATCCTTGAGAGTAGGACTAATTGTCACGTCTCCCTTTGAATCCTCTCCCTCCACCTGGCATAAAGCCTCATGCATGGCAGACTTTTAATTACTATGGAATTAAATTAAATTCAGGGTGTCCCTCCCTTGCTTGAAAACCCTTAACAGCAATCATAAAATTGATATATTTTATTTGCATAATTTTTTTAAACCAAAGTTCCCTCCTTCGTACAGAATCTGTGGAGGGATGGATGAAGGAAGATTTAGATCTATGATTGCATGATTCTAAGACAAGGTAGCAGTGTGGAACACAGATAATTTGGAACCAGAGGAAATGTGGTTGAATCTTAGCTCTGCCATATCTTGGGCAAGTCATTTTCTTTAAAAAAAATAGATTTTACTATTTTTTTAACATGGCCTAAACTTTCCCCCACCTTATCCTGCCCAGAGAGTTATCTCTTATGAAAGTAAGAAGAATAAAAAAGAAAAGAGAAAAAAACCTGTAAAAATCATGTTAAAGAAAAAAACCTCAATCCTGACATTATAGAGACAAGTCACTTTCATTTAATTTCTGTGACTCAGTGTCTTCACTTATGAAATAAGAAAATGTATGTGATGAGGTTCCATGTACTTTCTAGCTTTAAACCTATGATCAGTCAATCAACAAGCAGTTATTAATACCCACTGAGGATAAAAATACAAATGCAATATTCCTTGCTTTCAAGTAAATCGATATGTATTTATTAAGTATTTGCTAGGTTTCAGACATATGTGGAGGACTCAGGTTACAAAGAAATGGAAAAGCAAAGTCCCTGCTCTCAAGAAGCTCACAAATTTATTGGGAAGACAATATACAAACAAACTATGTACATTCAGGATATATACAGAATAAAAGGGAAATAACTTCAGACGGAGAGTGCTGGTAATGTTGGCTACTTTTAAAGAATGGGATTTGAGCTGTCTTGAAAGCAGCCAGAGAAGACAGCAAACAGAGGTGAAGAAAGAGAATATTCTAGGACTTTACATTCTCACGAGGGAGGTGACAAGTATATAGAGGTAAACATAGTCAGGATGACTATAAGGAGACAAATACAAAGAGATACAAGACAGGAAAGGAAGACACTAGCAGTTGGGGTGGAATGGGGTGAGTCGGGAAAGCTAGGGATCCATAGTAGGGCTTGAACTGCATCTAGGATGAGAGAGTATATTTCTAGTTCACTCCAAGGTTCCTGAGCTTGTCCTTTTCCAACTGGTCCCTCCCAATCCTATCTCCTACCACTCCCAAGCACAGTCCTTTCAATCCATCCAGTCCTACCAGGTTACCAGTCCAACTTACTGAGCCTTCCCGACCCATGGAACATACTTATTTTCATCTCCCTATATTTATTTTTCCTATGCTCCAGTTTGGAAAGCCTCCATTCTTTTTCTGCCCATTTGGATTTTACCTATTGTTTCACTCAAGTTCCATCTCCTCTTACCATCACATGCAAATGCAAAGAATAGAATGAGACACACAACCATAGATTCTAACAATTGGAAAGATTACCAGTATCCCTGATGCTGCTTATGGAGCTTCTGCTTGGCTATGTCCAGTAATGAGGAGCTCACTACATCACTTGCAGTGATGGAGATGTTCAAGCTGGAGAAGAGAATGCTTAAGCAGGACATGATCCCTGTCTTCAAGAATGTGAAGGGTTGTTTGTGGAAGAAGCATTACACTTGTTTTGCTTTGCCCAAGAGCATAGAAAAAAAGGAGCAATGGATGAATGTTGTAAAGAGGCAATGTAAGGAAATGTTTGATGTTGCCAGTGATTACGGCTGTCCAAAAGATGAATGGGCTGTCTCAGGAAGGTGTATGTGACACTGTTTGACAACCCTTTTATTACTGAAGGTTTTCAAGTAGAAACTCAATGACCACTTGTCATCAATGTTGTAAAAAAGGATTCTTGGTCACACATGGGTTGGGTCAAATGGCCTCTGGGATCCGTTCTAATTCTGTGATTCTGAGATTCTTTTTAAGACAGACTCTTATATAAAAGGCAACTCTGTTTAGGAAGTTCTTAAATTTAAAAACATTCTTCCCTGTAATTTCCCATGATGGAGGATGAAGACTGAGAGAGAGTGGTCAGAAATGTACAAGAACCAGGAAAGAGAGTAATATCTGCTTTTGTGTAGTCCACAAGTCTTTGCATTTTCTTTTTCTATCATCCAGACTATTAAAAAGTATGGTGGATAGAGTGTAGAACTTGGAGTCAAGAAGATTTAAATTCAAATCCTACCTCAGACATTACTCTATTGTGTGAAATCATTTAATCTTATTGTGCCCTGGTTTTCTTATTGGTTAAATGGGAATTATCACAGTACTTACTTTACAAGGTTGTCATGACAATTGATGAACTGAAATATATAAAGCCTTTTGGAAACCTATTTACACTATCTAAATGCTAGCTTTGTGATAATTATCATGTTATATTGTTAGCAGTTACTGATAGCTCATAAGAATGGTTATAGATTCATTAGGTATAGAAAAATAACAAAAAACAGTTATACCATGTTCTGAAGGCCAGAACTTCAGAGGAGCACAAGTATGTGTTCTTGTTGGATCGTTTCAATTATGACCAATTCTTCCTAGCCCCCTTTGGGGTTTTCTTGAATTGGTGTGCCATTTCTTTTTTTTTTAATAAAGCTTTTTATTTTCAAAACATATGTATGGATAATTTCACTACATTGATCCTTGCATAGCCTTGTGGTTCAGATTTTCTCCCTCTTCTTCCCACCCCCTCTCCTAGATAGCAAGCAATTCACTATGTATTAAACATGTTAAATATATGTTAAATCCAATATGAATAAACATTTATACAATTCTCTTGCTGCATAAGAGAAATCAGATAAAAAAAGAAAGTAAATGAGTAAGAAAACAGAATGCGAGTAAATAACAACAAAAAGAGTGAGAATGTTATGTTGTGATCCACATTCAGTTCCCACAGTCCTCTCTCTGGGTGTAGATGGCTCTCTTCATCACAGATCATTCAAACTGGCCTCAGTTATTTCATTGTTAGAAAGAGTCATGTCCATCAAAATTGATTGTTGTATAATATTGATGTTGTCATGAACAATGATCTCCTGGTTTTGCTCATTTCACTTAGTATCAGTTCATGTGAGTCTCTCCAGACCTCTCTGAAATCATCCAGCTGATCGTTTCTTTTTTTTTTTAATTTTTAATTTAATAATTACTTTATATTGACACTCGTTTCTGTTCCGATTTTTTCCCCCTCCCTCCCTCCACCCCCTCC
This sequence comes from Antechinus flavipes, assembly GCF_016432865.1. NCBI lineage: Eukaryota > Metazoa > Chordata > Mammalia > Dasyuromorphia > Dasyuridae > Antechinus > Antechinus flavipes. Next base: position 56,949,272 of record NC_067398.1, on the reverse strand, counting down.
CCTAGATGGCAAGCAGTCCTTTATATGTTCAGCTGATCGTTTCTTATAGAATAATAATATTCTGTAATATTTATATACCATAATTTATTCAGCCATTCTCCAACTGATGGGTATCCACTCAATTTCCAGTATCTTGCCACTACAAAAAAGGGCTGCTGCAAACACTTGTGTGCATGTGGATCCCTTTCCTTCCTTTAAGATCTCTTTGGGATATAAGCCTAGGAGTAACACTGCTGGGTCAAAAGATATGCACAGTTTGATAACTTTTTGAACATAGTTCCAAATTGCTCTCCAGAATGGCTGGATCAGTTCACAACTCCACCAACAATGTATCAGTGTTCCAGTTTTTCCACATTTCCTCCAACATTCGTCTTTGTCTTTTCCTGTCATCTTAGTCAATCTGAGAGGTATGTAGTGGTATCTCAGAGTTGTCTTAATTTGCATTTCTCTATCAATAATGATTTAGAGCACCTTCTTATATGATTAGAAATAGTTTTGATTTCTTCATCTGAAAATTGTCTGTTCATATTCTTTGACCATTTGTCAATTGAAGAATGGCTTGAATTCTTATAAATTTGAGTCAATTGTCTATATATTTTAGATATGAGGCCTTTATCAGAACCCTTAAATGTAAAAATGTTTTCCTAATTTATAGCTTCCCTTCTAATCTTATCTGCATTGGTTTTGTTTGTACAAAAACTTTTTAACTTAATATAGTCAAAGTTATCTATCTGGTGTTCAATTATGAGTTTCAACTCTTCTTTGGACAAAAATTCCTTGCTTTTCCACAGATCTGAAAGGTAAATTATCCTATGTTCCTGTAATTTACTTATATAATATCACTCTTAATATTATATAACTTTTATGTCTAAATCATGACCCCATTTAGATCTTCTCTTGGTATATGGTGTTAGATGTGTGTCGAGCCCTAATTTCTTCCATACCAGTTTCCAATTTTTGCAGTAAGTTTTGTCAAATAGTGAGTTCTTATCCCAAAAGCTGGGGTCTTTGGGTTTGTCAAATATTAGATTACTATAGTCAGTGCCTATTTTGTTTTGTGATCCTAACCTATTCCACTGATCAATTAGTCTATTTCTTAGCCAATACCAAATGGTTTTGATGACCACTGCTTTATAATATAGTTTTAAGTCTGGGACAGCTAGGCCACTTTCACTAGCATTTTTTCATTAATTCCCTTGAAATTCTTGACTTTTTGTTCTTCCAGATGAACTTTGTTACTATTTTTTCTAGATCTGTAAAATAATTTATTGGGAATTTGATTGGCATGGCTGTGTGTCATTTCTTTCTCCAGCTCATTTTACAGATAAGGAAACTGGATTTGTCCAGGGTCACACAATTAGGAAGTGTTTGAGCATGGATTTAAACTCAGGTTTACTCTTTCTGACTCTAGTCCCAGAACTCTATTCACTGTACCAACTCATTATCCTCTATGTTCTTACCTATAGGATAAAATGCCTCCAATGGATCCTGAACCATCATGATGCTACTTCTTGCCAAGAAACGTACTCTTCCTTGATCCTCTCACTCACCTGGCACTTAAGTCATCCTTTGTTCACAGAACTGTAAAAGATCTGGTCTAAGGATCACCATCAGCAATAGCATCATTGTTTTTCTCCTTTAATATTATTGTACCTAATTCTGGAATAGGTGGTAATGCCCCAACACTTTCTTTGTATAAATGATTATACATGTTCTCTTCCCATTTCAGTGGTTGATGCTCTCTATACTAATGAAAAAGTCCTTAATGGCAGAATTTCTAGAAAAGTTCCATTAAGGAACTCATTTTCTGGGAAGTGGGATTGTTTCAGGGTCCCCCAAGTGTCCTCTCTTCCTTAGTAAAGATAACCTTTGGTGGTAGTGGTCATGTGTAGCCATGGCCAGTGGGGCATGGTGAGCTCCATCCAGGTGTGTCTCAATCTAAGACCTAAGTGTAAAAGAGAGCCCTAGCTGTGTAACTAAAGGATTAACTAATTAACCAACCCCATTTCCCATTCCCTAAGGAGGAAAACTATTACTTAATCTCTAGACAAAGAGACATCTTAACTACAGCCTAATAAAGAAGATTTAGCTTATAAAGGAAAACACACTCCAGACCCAACCCCTGGGGAGAGAATCAGCTTTCAGAATAACTCCATCCACAGAAGGGGTGGTCAAGTCCACTCACTGGTACAGAATGACAAGAGAATTGGCCGGGGGCGAGATTTTCTCAATTGAAAATTAATTGATCTCATTTTGGCATTTGAAAAACCAGATATTTATCTGCTAGGTAAATCAAGTGGATGCAATCAGAGGGACTGTGTGTAACTGGCATATTGGATGTAACCTGATGTAAACTAATGTGATTGAACTTAATCGTCAATGAATGACTGAACAAAAGTAGGCATTCCTATTAGATGTAATCCAGTGGGAAGGTATTCAGGCAGGTGCAAGTGGTTTGGATTAGGTATAAGTATAACCAGAGGTTATACAATGAGATCTTTTGAAATGTAGTGACATGGGCAATGCTATTGTCTATCAATATCCTGCAATCTCTGATTGCCAGGATCTCGTAGCTCTCATATGAGAAGTAAGGAAAGGGTCCTAAAAGACACTGAGAAGGCTACTGTTTCCTCTGAGCTTGAGACTAAGTAAAAATTGCCCACCCTCTAGTTTTCTCTCTGTCTTCAGTCAGCTATCAATACAGCCTGGCACATAAGGCACCCGAGGGACACAACAAAGACACACTGGGAAAGACATTATGGAGCCTCAGAATCCCCAGAGTTACAAAAAGTTCTCAGTTGGAGAATGTCTCTTGTTCTCCTTTCCAACCTATATCCAACTCTGCAACTGAAGTCCGATTTGCCAGCCATCCCAGAGGCTCTGTTTTTATATGCAGTCAATAGGTATTCTCAGCCAGATTGAGGTTGAGGCTCTTATCCAAATCATTGGCAGAGATTGTTGCCTTCATAACACCATAGCCCGACTGTTAGGGCTACCTGACTATAGAAAGACCAACTTGGTTGATCCATAGGATCCTACTGAAGTAGAATTAGCACAACTCAGTGACTTATTTGGTGTAGAGAGGTGATAATGAAAGAGGAGAAAAAGGTTAATGTTTTGAACTCAGATGAAAGGAAAGATTATGACTGGAATAGGAAAGGTAGGAGGAGCAATTTGGGGGGGGGGGGGAACGGTGGGGAGTTCAGCTTCCAGTGATGGCTAGACATCTGAATATAGATGTAGAGAAGAGAATAGAACTATAGCTTCTGATTCATGAGAGTTGGGATCGGACATGGAGACTGGGAAGCCAACAATGGGATTGGATGCAATATCTGAAGGAGAGAGCATAGAAGGAAGAAGGGCCACTTTCATCTGGCTACCTAAATTCAATAGTATTATGGGATCTGAGAATTGCAAAAGACCTTAGATAACATAGCTCAATTCCATTTTTTATAGAAGAGGAAACTGAGTATCAGTGATTGAAAATGTTGGGTAGTCTTTAGATTTGGAGGAAGGGGGTATACCTGTTCTCAAGACCTTTCTATGTTGTAATGCCAGAGAAACTGAGGTAAGATAGAGATTAGAGAATTTTTAATATTTTATTTGAGAGGGAGAGATTGTGCTGGGACCATGTTGCCTGCAAGGCTGATGTCTCAAAGCATCCAGCATAGAATGTGAGTTCTCAATGACATATATATGACTCTAAGCTCAGGTAGACAAAGAGGAGTGGGGTCCAAACCCTCCGGAATCTCCAAGAAGGGGACCATCAATCTGGTGCTGACAGGTTGGGGGTAGGACCATAAATTCTTACAAATTGGAAGGACTTAAGAGGTGTCCAACTAGATCCAGGAAGCCTGGGACTTAGAGATACCAATTAGTTATCTGAGATAGGACAGCTGGAGTTTTATCTTTTGGAATGCCAGATCTCCATAGCCCTAATTATCTCAATTCTAATGAGCAGAAAAGTGGGATTGCAACCAGGGGGATTGAGGCAGAATAATTCAAGGAACTGAGGCAGGACAATTTAGGGAAACTGAGGCAGGACAATTCGAGGAAACTGGAACAACAATGTCTTTTCTCATTTTTCACTGATTTTTCCCATCTCTATCCCTAACATCTCATCTATACCCCTTAGCATTCCTTGTATTGTTCTAAACTCATATTCTACATGGATTTTTTTTTCTCCTATCAATTATCTTTCACTGAGTTTTATTTATTTATCTATCTTTTACAAATATTTATTCTGTGTGTGTTGTTTCCTCTAATAGGAGGAATATCTCTTTCAGGGCAGAGATTGAGTCTTTTTTTCTTTGTATCCTACTGTCTAGACACATAGTAGGTGCTTAATAAATGTTTCATCAGAGTCAGGAAATCCTGCCTTAAATACTATTTTTATCTTCATTTTAAACACTAGGTTAAGTGACTTGCCTAGAGTCACATAGCTAATAATATTAACTCAAGACTTCCTAACACCAACACCAGTAGTCTATCTACTAGACCACCTAGCTACCTCAAAAAAACAAAAAATTGTTTCAAAACTATTATGGTGATCATTGAAAAATAATTGATAATCTGTCATTTATTGTCTTAGAGATTTGCCCGGGGTCACTAAGAAATTAAGCAATTTCTGGAGCCATTTAGCCAGTATGTATTAGAGGTCCAATTTAAACCCAGACTTTCCCAATGTCAAGATTGACTCTGGGGGCAGCTAGGTGGTGTAGTGAATAAAGCACCAACCCTGAAGTCAGGAGGACCTGAGTTCAATTGTGACCTCAGACACTTAACACTTCCTGGCTGTGTGATGGGGCAAGTCACTTTACCCCAATTGCCTCAGAAAAAAAAAAATTCAAAAGATTGACTTTGTCCACTGGGCCACATTCTTTCTCATTAGTGCTAATAATAGCTCATGTTTAACATAAAAATAAATAAATAAAACCCACCTTTAATGGACAGCTCAGTGGTGCTGAGCACCAAGCATGAGATCAGGAAGACTCATCTCCGTGAGTTCACATCAGACTTCCTATTTGTGTAACTTTGAGCAGGAATCTTGTTTGCCTCGCTTTCCTCATCTGTAAAATGAGTTAGTATTTTCACCAAGAAAAATCCTAACAGGGTTATGAAGAATCGGACATGAAAAAGACTTTAAGATGTGTAAGTCACTTTACATACATTATCCCATTTGATATTCTCAACAATCCTGTGGGGTGAGTACAATTAATTATGAGTCTATTTCACAGATAAGGAAACTCATTCTCAGAGAGGTCATTACTGGTCCAGGGTCACACAACTAGTCAGTGAATGAAACAAGATTCAAACTCAGATTTTGCTGCCTCCAAGTCTGTGCTTTATTCATTATGACAAGAGCTCTTTATCGCCTGTAGGGAACCCCCAAGTCCCCGTACCTCTCAGCTCTAAGACACATCCTCCGACAGGGTTTCAGTAAAGAATGCTGATGAGCCTAAGTTCTTGTTACGTATTCCAGGAGCAGTGTTTTGTCCTCTTCTTGTACTCATTTGTAATTGAATCCTCCTCAGGTATATTAGTGTGGCCCCAGGTGGTTTTTGCCTTTACTAAGGGAGAGAGTCAGTGGGAAGCAGAGAAGTAAGATAAAGGAATTACTTATAGAGACCAGGCTAATGGAGGAACAATGTAGTACCCCTGATGCTTCCAGGTGCTGAATTAATCTGGTGTAAATTATCAGATGATTAATGACTAACATGGAATGAGATCTTTTCCCACTGAGTCCCTGGCTGGTCTTCCTGCCAGAGGCAGAGAGAACTCTGGGCAGAGACTCGAGGCAGTACTGGGGCAGAGGGGGGAAGCTACTGAATTCAGAGGTAGAGGACCTGTACCCCACAGGATCATAGATTAGAACTGGTAGGATTGACTCCAACTCCTTCCTTTACAGATGAAAGCACTGAGGCTCGGAAAGATTGTGACAACTCCAAATTCAGCATTCTTTCCCCCTGGACTGTACCAGAAAAGGAACCAAAATTGAAGGCTAAGACCTGAATGGGAATGCTTGCTTTGCCACTTATTCTCTGCATGATCTTAAACAAGTCACTAAATGGGTGCAGACACAGAACACTGGACTTGGACTCAGGAAGAGTTATTGCCTGGCTTCAGACACATCCCAGCTGTGTGACCCTGGACAAAGTCATTTAAGACAGTTTGCTTCAATTTTCTCAACTATAAAATGGGAATAATAGTATAATGCAATAATTAACAGCACTTACCTGACAAGACTGGCATGAAGATCAAATGAGATAATTATATGCAAAACGCTTAACATAGTCTGGCACATAGTAGGTGCTATATAGATATATTATTTATAAATATACATATATATACATACAAATGTATATACTATACATAGTATTTTCATTTCCAAACATGTCTTCTCTATCCCACCCCTACATTCCATCCCACCTCCTTGGGTGGCAAGTTATTTTGTACTCAGGACAACTGGCCACCGGACAACCCAAATGGTTCCATTCCTTGTTATCAGGACAACTGGCCACCGGATGACCCAAATGGTTCCATTCCTTGTAATTGGGACAACTGGCCACTGAATGACCCAAATGGTTCCAGAGGAGAGAGTGAATCTGTTAACTTTACCTAGTCCTCCCTCACTTAAATATACTTCCTTTACAGGTCATGGCAACACCTCTTTAGTGACATGGTCCTCTTTGAGACTGAAGAACAAACAACAAACAACAAGAACCTTGTAATACACAGTAAGAGACAGAGACAGAAAGCTCAGAAAAATTAGTCAGCACATTAACCTGGATATGGCAATATATGTAATTTTCTGAACCCATAGACCCCTGTCTCTGAAAAGGAAAAACCTGGCTCTGTTCACCACATTTTTGGTGGGAATCTGGCAAGCTGGATAGGGATAGAGGTCTGGAAACTGTCATATGGGGATTTGTTAAAGTCATCCTAAAGAGAGAGCTTAGGAAGTTTGGGGACAACATCTGAAGGGTCAAAATCCAGAAAAGGCAGCAAACATTTTGTACATTATCCAAAGCCAAGCTCAGGCCAATGGGGACAATTTATGAAAAGACTTTATGAAGCCCAGTGCCCCATTAAATCCCTCCTTTCACTCCACCCTTTCTCCCTGACCTGATCTCCCCATGATGTACACAGTACTCTTCCCCTTTCCTTTCTGAGGCAACCCCCTGAATGAGCCCCTTCGTTCCAATGTGGTACCAAGGGAAAGTTACTGGCTCTGGAAGCCAAAGACCTTGACTCACACCCTGCCCTGTCACCTTGTGTGATTAACCAAGTAATTTCTCCTTTCTGGTCTTCTATCCATAAATTGAAGAAGCCAAACTAGATATCTCTAGACCTAGACCTGTGATTTTACTCTTTAGTTTCCTTTTATCTTTCCTTCTTCTTTTCCTTTCTTCTCCTTCTTTCTCTGCTCTCCCTGACTATTCTTTTGCCTTCTCTTTCTTTCCCTCCTTCCCTCCCTCCTTCCTTCCTTTCTTCCTTCCTTCTTTCCTTCTTTTCTTCCCTCCCTCCCTCCTTCCTTCTTTCCTTCCTTCCTTCCTTCTTTCCTTCCCTCCTTCCTTCCTTCTATCCTTGCTTGCTTCTCTCTTTTTCTTGCTTCTCTCCTTCTTTTCTTTCCTCTTCCTCTCCCTCCCTCTTTTTTTCCTCATTCTCTCCTTTCCTTCCATCCTTCCTTTCCTCTTTCTTCCCTCCCTTCCTTACTTTATTTCTTCTTTCCTATTTTCCATCTTTCCTTCTTTTCCTTTCTTCCTTCCTTCCTTCCTTTCTCTCTCCCTTTCCCTCTCTCTCTTTCTTTCTTTCTTTCCTTCCTTCCTTCATTCATTCATTTCTCCCTGCCTTCCTCTCTTCCTCCCTTCTTTGCTTCCTTCCTTCATTTATTTCTTTCCTTCTTTTTTCTTTCTTCCATCTCTCCCTTTTTCTTTCTCCTCTTCCATTTTTCTTTTTCTCCCTTCTCTCTCTTTTTTCCCATCTTTCCATTTTATCTCTCATATACACATATATACAACTCTTCTATCTTTGAGTTTCTCTCTTTTTCTCCTCTTCCCTCCTCTCTTCCTCTCTTGTTCTCCCCCTTTCTTCTCTTCTTCTTCCATTTCTCTCTCTCCCTGCCTCTTTATTTCTCTTTTTCTTTTCTTTCTTTCCATTTCTCCCTTTTATCTCCCCACACATACAAGTATTCCTTCTCTCTCTTTGGTCTTCTCTCTTTTTCTTTTTTTAATTCTTCTTTCCTCTCTTTTTTGTCCTCCCCTCTATTCTTCTCCCTTCCTCCCTCCCTCTATTGCTTTTTACTTCTTTTTTTTATCTCTCCCTTTTATTTCTCTGCACACATATATATTACTCCTTCTCTTTGCTCCCTTGGGCTTCTTCCTCTCCTTCTTTCTCCCCCTTCTCTCTCCTTTCTCCCTCTTTTTCCCCTCCTTCCCTTTTTCTCTCTTTTTGACCTCCTTGTTTTTTTGTCTCTTCTTCTCTTTACCTTTCTTCCTCCTGTCCCTTCCCCTACTCCCCACTCTGTAACACACACACACACAGACACACACACACACACACACACACACACAAACACACACACACACAGAGAAAGAGAGAGAGAGAAAGAGAGAGAAAGAGAGAGAGAGAGAAACTATCTGTGTTCTTTTTGATGAAGAACTGTGAAATTCCCTTTGAATATTGCAGTAGAGAATTGGCAGTTTCCAAGGGAACAGGTTAGGGGAAAGTGGGGGGGGGAGGCAGGAGAATTGGTAGGGGGAGGGTAAGGAAGGGAGAAGAAAGGGGGGAAAGGGAGGGGGCCTGGTGCTTCTTTCTGTTTTCATCTTCCTAATACTTCCTTCTTCCAGAGCAGCAAAGGTGGATGTGTGCATTTTAATGATTTTTCCCCAAGAATAAACAAAAATAATCAGCCCTAATTTTGGTTGACTAAGAGCCAGGAGGGAAAGAGGGGCTCTATTGAAGTCACTCTTGGGCATCGAGGGGAGGGAGTTAATGTCAGGCCTTTGTGTATGAAGGGCCTATTAGGAAGGCCTGTGGAGCAGTTTTCCTGAGTGCACTGGTGCCCATGTCACAAAAAGTGGTCCCAATGTGATTGTAAACATGCTCACTCTGCCTCCCGCTGGCCCCCGGTCGTTTTCATGAGCTCCCACTGGGAAAGTGGGGGTTTACTGCTTCAGTCACAAGATGAGGTCACAGAATGCAAGGAAAGAAGGAAACAGGAGACCTTGCTAGGGAAGGCTCAAGACTCTCTTGAAAAGTAATAATTTATCTCCTTCCTTTTACTGAAGAGAAAGCTTTGTTTCATTCACTAAGATTGCCAACCAAACTGAGACCTTGAGACAGAAGGATGGAAAACCCAGGTGGCCCAGGTAACGATGGAAATGAGTGGTGACAGTCACATGATACTGAGGAAACTTGAGAGCCAGGAGTCTTGGATTTTGCTCCTGACTCAGACTATATCTATATCTTGCTATATCATCTTTAATGAGTCTCTTCCTTACTCTGCACCTCAGTTTCCTTTTCTATAAAATGAAATAGTTGGATTAGATCAAGAATTTTTATCCTGAAATGTGTAAACTTGGATTTAAAATTTTGAATAGCTATTTCAATACAAATGGTTTCTTTTATAATCCTATGTATTTTATTTCACATATTTAAACAGTTATTCAGAGAGGAAATCTATAGTCTTTGGGGGACTACAAAAGAGATACAGCACACAAAATATTATGAAGTCCTGGAGTAAATATTCTTTGAAGTCCTATTATAGGATTGTCTTCAAGTCTAGGAGTTTCAATTTAGGATTTTAGGAAGGATGCTAACCAGTTGGGACTTGCCCAAGTAAAGATGACCAGGGAATTCAAGATGATATCATATGAGGAGTACTGAAAGAGGTTTTTTTGCAGAAGAGTAGAATTTGGGGGAAAGACATAAAAACTCACAGAGCTTAGGATCCCACATATGATTGCCCCACTGCCTTACCAATAAGATGGGGAATGCAGTGGGAATTGCCATGATGTACCTGGAACTCATTTAACCTCACTTACTGAGAATTGATGCTTTTGAGTCATAAAATTAGGGGAATGACAGGGAAACTACTTAAGGAAAGTAGATACATTGACCCCATGCAATGAATAAATTAAGTTTGACAAGCATTTATACACTATATTACAAGAGGTATATGAAGTGCTCAGGGAGGACTGGCACCTCTGGAGAGAGCACTGCTGAGCACTTTTCAGAGCTGCTTATCCATTTCTGGTGTCTACTTGTAACTCGTTTTCTCACTTGTGGCACCAAAAAGTTTAGCATGCACAATGATCATACCCTTATAAAATCATCTTGGATGGGCTAAATTAAATGAGGTTGAGGGTAACTGGCAGTCCTTAAACCTGTAATTTGTGGAGGGTGTCTACCCTAAATATGTGAAGACTTTCTTAAGTGGAATAAGCAGATGAGAACAATTCATTACAATGACCCTGAGGGTGGCAGAAGCAAGTGTAATGGAGTGCTTAGAGCTTGGTCAGACATGAAAGACCCCAAGATCATCTATTGCATCCTAGGCTACTCCCATTTATCCTGACTTTTGTCTTGCCACTGGACTTTGATGAATCTAAAAGAGAGAAAGTGAGGTGGATGGCTTTATGCAACGATGTCTCACTTAAGTTTAATTCACTATGAATCAAAACATTATCCATCCTATGATATCATTGTCTCTTTAAAAATATAAATTTTTTTTAAAATGTGGTACAAGCTTCTGTTGTCATTCAATCACAAACAACTCTATATAAACCCATGGACTTTGTCCATGAAGTTTCCTTGGCAAAGATCCTAGAATGGTTTGCCATTTCCTTCTTCTTTCCCCATTTTATGAATGAGTAACTGAGGCAAATAGAAGGTAAGTGATTTGCCCAGAATCATACAACTAGTATATGATCCTGGATTTGAACTTAGATCTTCCTGACTCCAGGGTTCATGCCCTATCCACTGCGCCCCTAACTGCCAGCCTCTTTATTAGCTATTTAATATACAAAGACAAAATTCCAAAATGATCCCTGTTTGCAAGGAGTGCAATTACATTCTCCTGCATACAGATTAATAAATATAATATATGTACAGAGTCAATACAAATCAACAGCAAATGGCTCATAATTAGAGGAACCAAGAAAGGTCTTGTGTAGGTGACACCTGACAACTAAGAATCCCAAGAAATAAAGATGGTGAAGAGAATTCCAGGCCCACTGGTATTATATGTAGCTGAAAGGTAGAGTTTACACAGTTCTTTACAAATATTATTTCATTGGATCCTCACAATCACTCTGAAATATAGAGGTTATCCCCCTATAACATAAGAAAATGGAAGCAGACAGAGATTGGAGTGGCTTGGCCAGGCTCACAAAACTGGGAGATATTTTAAGCTGGATTTGAAGTCAGATCTTCCTGAATGTAAGTTTTAACCTCTATCCATTACAAAGGTACCCTATACAAATGATGGACAGCAAATGCAACCCCCAAGCTATTTCTGAAGGATTTTATTGTTAAAACGACTCATAATTATGGAACGCTGACACTCTCATCTCTACTCTCATTTTCTGTCCCTACAACCAGTAGTGTGGTAGCACCAAGCATATAATCAAGTGTGTATAAGGAGAGAAGAGGAAAGTATTGTCCTGGCATCTTATTAAAGGAGAGAGGCACAAAGAAATGCTTACAAGAGAGATTTAGGGAGACAGTGTAATAGAGATTACTGGCTCCAGAGTCAAAAGTTCTGAGTTTAAATCCTACATCTGATTTCATAATATATATCACTGGGCAAATCACCCAACCTCCCTGGGGCTCATTTTACTCATCTGTGAAACTAAGGGTTTGAATTAGACTGTCTCTCAAACTTTAAAGCTATGAATATTCCTCAGGCAGCCTCACTCTTCCCCAAAACTACATGTTCACCTGGGTCTGAGGTGCATTGTGAAAGCAATCAAGGCTTTATGACAGCAGCCAATCTATTAGTCACATCTGCCAGTATAGTCCTGTCCCCCATAATGTCTGTACTATGCCAAGATGCTGAATGATCACAGCTCTCAGCTTAGCCACTGCGCTGTCCAAGGTGCTGGGTGCCAGAAAGGCTCAGAAGGTAAAAGGATAGAGTAGGTTAAAAATAGAAGCTAGGAGACCATGGCAGGGGTTTCAAGACCACCTGGGAATAACCAGGAGTCACAGATGACTACAAAATCTCAGTTAGATTCATGGGCTATTCTGAGAAGTCTTTACCAAAGTCAGGAAAGACTGCTTCTTGTGAGGATCCAATGAAATAATATTCATAAAATGCTTAGCATGTGATTAGCACATAATAGGTGCTTAATAAGTGCTTCCTTCCTTCCTTCCTTCCTTCCTTCCTTCCTTCCTTCCTTCCTTCCTTCCTTCCTTCCTTCCTTTCTTCCTTCCTTCTTTCCTTTTCCCTTCCTCTATTCCTCCCTCCCTTCTCTCTCCAGCACTATACTAAGTGCTTTATGATTACTATCTTATTTGATCCTCCTGGCAAGTAAGTGCTAATATTCCCATTTTACAGATAAGAAAACTGAGGAAAAGAGAGGTTAAATGATTTGCCTAAGATCAGACTGCTAATGAATAGCAGAGTTGAGATTCAAGCCCATGTCTTGTGAGTAAGATTATATGGAATCATATAATCTTAAGGGATGGAAGGTAGCTCAGCAGCTTTCTGTCTGGCCATAAATGTAGGGCACTGCCAAGACTAGTCTTTCAGAGTCCAAGTAAACCACAGGAAACAAGTTTCCATTATTGATGATACAGGCAAAGTTGAGACCTGAGATTCAGGTAAAGGGCTTGCTCACCAGAGGAGAAAGTAGGACAGTGATTGGACTGCTGAGTGTATTACACTTACAGGGAAGATGAAGGGGAAAATGTTCCAGGGTTTCATGAATTAACAATCAACAAGCTTGATAAAAGAGATTATAGAGCAATCGCAAGATAACTTTTTCCAGTTATCTCTCCCAAGTATAAAATCCTAGCATCTTCAGCCTTCTCAGAGGTTGTAGGAATACCAATCACTGAAAATTAACACTAAAAGAGACTTTGGAATACTGAATTTTAGTACTGGAAGGGATTTTAGAGCAGAGACTATCAAGGCTGGCAAGGACCTTAGGACATAGAAAGTTAACACTTTAATTAGCTGGGAGGGATTTCAGGACACAGAATGTCAGAACTGGGAACCTTGGAACAGAGAATATCAGAATTTGGAAGGGTCTTAGAACACAAAGTGCTGGCTTTAAGACACAATATTAAAGAAGAAAGCAACCAAGCCATCCAGAATGCTGTTAGAACTTTTGAGATCACCTAATTGTAGGGTCCAAAATTGTCCAAGCTGCAATAAAAAAAATTGAAGTGGACCTCTGAGTCAATAAAATTATTTATTGTTTTATTATTAAAGGAACTAGACTCCCTTTAATAAATTGGACCTCAGATCTTCCTCACATTGTTTGATACATGGTGAATACTGATGAAGCAAAGTAAAATACAGAATTTCATTGATTGATAGATCTTAACTTTGATCCTTCAGGAGGCCCTACATAAAACACAGAACTTCATTGGCTGACAAAGATATTGATGTTATAGCAAGGTTTACTGAGCTGACAGACAGACACATGGACTGAGTCAATAGTTATGATGTTAAAGCATCCACATGCCCAGTAGGCCAGTAGGCAAGCAGGTCATGGCAGGTCAACAAATGGGATCACTTGTTGCTCAAGTCCTTGTGACCATCTCCCTATGTTGAACAATAGAGGAATGACAAAGAACAGATGGTCTTCCATGTCATTGAATCATCTCCACTATATTGGGCTTAGTTTTCCACTCAGCAGCATGAAAGAGTGGAGGTCCTATAGTTAGCTTTCTAAGATTAAACATTAGGGGACTTTATGATAAGGAACTTATAAGACTAACTAAATGTATGGTGGTAGACAAATATAATATTAATAATCACTATCCTTATTTAATCACACTACACTGATTAATATTGATTGGAATAAAATAGAGGTCTAATTATTTATCCACCATATAATCTAACTCTTTGATTTTATGCATGAAAGAACTGAAGTCCAGAGAGAAGAAATAAAACCTACTAGGCCAGCTCAAAGATATGTCAGAAATTTATGAGGTAAAAATAAAAAACCTGTGTGCTAGATACTGTGGATACAGACAAAAATGAACAATTCCCTGCCTTTAAGGAGTCCACGGGATTATCTGGAGAGGCTGGGGAAGAAAACATAGCTCAAATTTGGGAATAATGTATACAAAGACAAAAGAAATTGCACAGAGCAGCTTCTCTGTGCAATAATATACAAGAAAAATAATATGAAAGTAAGATCCTAGGTTTCATATAATAATGATTTATCTACTTCATAGATTTAGAACGGAAAAGAATAGAGGTTATCTAGCCCAGCACTTCATTTTACAGATGAGGAAATTGAGTCTCAGGGACTTTCCCAAGGTCACATAGAAAATAGTTGTTAGAAGTAGAATTTGAACCCAGATCCTCAGAGTCTTATGTCAATGCTCTAAGGAATCAATTTGAAGCAGTTTATGGGAGTAGATGTTCAAATCACATGTTCCCTTCTCTTCCCCACTTCCTCCCCTTACCCACAAATCCCTTGGCTGAAGCCAACACAGTTGTCAACTTAAATAAAGGTCTTGGCAATGGCTGAAATGTTTGCCTTTATTTCTATCTGTATTTCTGTCAGCTTAGTCTGAGAAACTCTCAGGGTTTTACTTGGACATGGAGTCATTGACATCTCCCAATGTATGAGGTGCCATATCCTATGACATTAAGTCCTAGGTAGTAGCAATAGAATATATATGGAGAAAAGGCTGTGGTCAAGAGAGCTAAAGAATGCAGAAAGTCAGATAAAAACAGGGGCAGGCCTGAGGGGAGAAAGTCTCAGAAGCTGGCTACCTTAGAGGAACTGCAGGCCTGGAAGCACATGGATAGTCTTGGACAGGGACATAGCCAAGAAAAACAGAGCCAGGAGAAAGTGATTAAACAAATCAGGTAGATGCTAAAACTCTGAGCAGTAAAAAAAAAAAACATGATTCTGACAGAGGGGGTCAAGAGAAAGGACTTTGACACCAGGCCCAGGCAACTGAGCCACAGCAGTAGTGACAAGGAGATCAAGAACTAAGGACTCATTTTGTCTCAGCCAGAACCAGATACATTGGTGTGGGAATATTGGATAGCAAGGACTATCAATCATGAGAACCACACTGAAGTGATGAGTTTGAGCATATAGAGAAGGGTAGCTGCTAACCTGGTCAGGCCTGGTACCAGTGTTGGAAAAGGCAATTTAATTCAACATTTACTCCAGACCTCCCTGGTCAGTACTCCCCTATGGGTGTTCTTCCCCTTATTAAACGGTAAGTTCCTCAAGGGCAAGGAGCATCTTTGGTTTTGTATTTGTATCCTCAGTGCTTAGTTTGGTGTTTGGAAAATAATAAGTACTTAAGAAATGTTTCCTTTTTTTAACCTTTTCATTGCTTTTTTCCTGGCTATACATGTACATTAATTTTTAAATATACATTTCTTTATGATTCATGTTGGGAGAGAAAAATCAGAACAAAAGGGGAAAACCACAAGAGAAAAGAAAATAGAAGAAAAAGAAAAAGAAAAAAAGAAAAAATGTTTCTTTATTCAGCCATTCATCCATCTATTCACTTATTAAGCTCCTGCTAACGTAGCACCTTGATACATATCATGGATTGCAAACTGAGCACATTTCCATCTGCCTTGTGTCAAACTTTAGTTAGGTAGAGACCCTCTTTGCCATGTTCCCCATCCTGATCACCCCATTCACAAGAACTTCCTGTTGTAATACCATCTGTTCTAGGAGACTACAAAGGCTCCCTGATTCCAGAAACCAGCTCAGTCACTAAGATCATGCACGTCTTATTTAATCAGTCATCTCTCCCTTCAAGGGACCAGCTTCTCCATGAGGCTTTCTCTTCCCCAACTGAAAAGGATTCAGCTTCCCCCAACCAAAAAGGTTTGCTCCTTTATTGAATGTTTTTATACCACTTCATTTTTCTGATTTTTTTCCCCAAATCTCTTCTTTGCTTCCATCACAGTCCCTCATTACATGTTTATTGTTGTATATATTGTATTTCCCATTAGACTGAAGACTTTTGAAAATCCAGTGAGGTCCTTGATAGAGATTGTGTCACTTTTCATCTTTGCATCTTTAGTGACATGGGAATAAAGAAGTCCCAAAGAATATCAAGCTTGTCTTGAAGCTTATTGAGTTCTCCGCAAGGCAGCCCCGCATAAAGGTGCAGAGACTTCCAAAGTGAGATTACATGGGACTTTAATATGCTTAAGCCACAAAAGAGGGGGAAAGCTTCACGTAAAAAGGGAGAAGAAAGGAGGTTGCAAGAGCTAGACCAGTGGTAGCCTTCCCAGACTTCTGAAATCGTGCCTTCAGAAGCTACAGAATATTTGAGAGTGGAAATGAGTTGCACCTAGCAACACTCCATCCCAGACTGCGTTTGCTTGTTCCAAACACCCAGCCACGTGCTCAGGGAAGCCACCTGTGGTGCCAACTTCTGGGTTGACAGGCTCCATGCTCAGAGATACAACCTGTCTCTGTTCCTTCCCTCTGTTTGCAAAGCCTGGCCTAATTAGAGTGGAGGTGATGATCTAATTCTCTCCAAACAAATGCTTTGGATGCTGAGTTTTCCTTAAACAATGAAGCAGTGGCAGATGCCCCAGCCTGGGAGAAATCTGTTTCCACCTTTGGGAAGATGGAGACAACCCTATCTTACTGCCGCCGATAGTCGAGGTTGGAAATAAGCCCCAGCCCTCACAGGCCAGCCAGCTCCTGAGAGCCAACCCATACAGAGAGCGAGTCAAGAGTTCACACTGCCCATTTTGCCTGGATTCAATAATGTCCCGGTGTGGGGGTGAAATCCATGGCCATCCATGTGGCACAATCATAAAAGTACCTCCCTGATACCTCCCCAGCTGGGTCTCTGTGATACCTGGAACTGACCCTCATCACCCCTTTAGAATGTAAATATTCCCTTAGAGGCAAAACTTCCCTCCTCACACAGAATCGCACAAGTGGGAAGGATCTCAAAGGTGATCTACTCTAGTTTCTTCCCTAATCTTCATTGAAACTTAATACTTCCCAAGAGAGACCATTTTGCTTTGGAGGAGTTGTAATTATTAGGAAGCTTTGCTTTACACTGAGCTTAAATTTGTGGATCTGCAAATCCTGTTTCTGCCCTCCAAAACCAAGCAGGAAACAGATAATGTTGGGAATAGAATGAAGATTTAAATTGGAAGTGGCAGAGCTGAGTGCCAAAGCTTGCTCTGCCTCCAATTACCTACCTAAGCTACCATTCCCTCTCAGGGCCTCAGTTTCCTTCTATGTAAAATGAAGGGTTTGGATCAGATCTCCTGTATGATCTTTTCTAGCTCTTAATCTATTAAATTAATCCCGCTACTGATTGAGTTCTAATCACATTGACTGTCTGGGTGGCAATTGCATAGACTTACACAGCCTTCTTTGAATTTTTGCTCCTTAGTCTATAAAATAAAATGATTGGAATGGAGAAGAGATCTCAATATAACTCCCTCATTTCTTCAAAAAAAGTGGGGAACTTTAGGTGCCGAAAGGTTCACGTGCTGTCCAAAGTGGACTTTTGCTGTCTGATGGCTTTGATTTATTCTTTGATATAAGGGGAAGCTCACTGGTTGAATGGGGTCAGCTGGATGGGTGAGGGGGGAAGGAAGGAAGGGCAGAGATGGTATATCCAGAAAGGATTTTGATACAAAAAGAAAGATATTAATAAAATGTTTGTTTTAAATTGTTGATTTCATTGATATAAGAACTTCCAGGTAGACACATAGATAAAGCATTTATTAATTATTTATTGAATGCCTGGCACATGCTAACTTCTAGGAATAAAAATACAAGTGAAAAAGAGACTCACAAGCTCACATTCTAATGGGAAAGGAAAAATGAGAACAACTCTGTACATGCAGAACTTATATGTTATTTATGATTTAAGTAGAAGATAATCTCCAAGAGAATGCTTTAGCAGCTAGGAGGCCTAGAAATGTCTCCTTCTGAAAGGGAGAATTTGAGCCAAGACTTGAGGGGAGTCAGGAAAGTCACAGCTAATTGGTCAGAGACACAACCTAAGCCTTCCTGGATTTGAGGCTGGCTCCCTCCTCACTACCCTATGCTACCTCTCTTGAAAAAAAAAAGAATACAAACTCTAAATGTATGTTCTACAGACATAGGATCATAGGGACCTACAATCTTACCCCACACTCCTTATCCTCATGTGCTTTGACTAGAGGAGGAGCATAAGCATTTATTAAGCACCTACTATATGCCCGACACTGTGCTAAGTGATTTACAAATATCCCATTTGAACACACTCCATTCTATTTCTGAACCCAAATACTTTCTCACCTCCACTTTTTTGCTAATGGTACTCACTATACCTGGAGTGCCTTCCTCTCATTCTTCACCTTCTATCTCCCAAAATCCACCTATCCTTCATGACCTGGCTTAAAGGCTACCTTTTCCATGAAACTCTCACTGCTTGATCCTCTCCTGTCCAATGTGACCAAGTCTCGTTGTCTCTACCAACCCTCTGTGTTACCCATATTGCACTACAGCTCTCTGGAGTTCTCCTCTGGGACCTCACCATGGCCTGGATCCGAAGCATAATCTCCAGCAAGCAAGCCCTGTCTTTGTGTATCTCCCAGCAAGATCAGCTCTGTCCTCCTGGGTTGTACCTACCTGATTAGAGAGAAATCCAGAGGTTCAAGTCATCAGGTAGAGAATTGTTCTGCCCACAAAAGCTCAGAAAACTGTCTAGTTGGACACAACATAGATCTTGTGAGGGAGCTGCATGCACTTACCATGCCCCAGCCTGATGTGGTGGCTAACAGCTGGGATCCCACTGTAGGTGCAGAGGCTGAGACTGACCTGTGGGATACAGGAGTTCTGAGCTCCAGTAAGACTGAAACCAATCAAATGTCCAAATGAAGTTTGGCACTAATTGCTAAATGGGAAGCCCTTGGGAATTGGTGACGGTGAGCGTATTGGGTTACTTAAGGAAGGGTGGACAGGTCTGCATGGGAAACAGAGCAGGGCAAAGCTGCCAGGCTGCTCAGAGTGAGGATAAGTCCCTGTGTTCCCGTCTAGATAGCTAGGAATATCCAGTCCTGAAAAAACACCAACACCATGTTCTAAATTGAATTCTATTTCTCCATGTAGTTGTTGAGTTGTTTATTCAAGCCTGGCTCTTCATGACTCCTTTTGAGGGATTGTTGGCAGAGATACTGGAATGGCTTACCATTTCCTTCTCCAGTTCATCTTACAGATGAGGAAACTGAGGCACATATGGCTAAGTGACTTGTTCGGGGTCACACAGCTAGGAAGTGTCTGAAGTTGGATTGGAACTCATTAAGATGAGTTTTCTTAAATGCTTTAAATGATTTGCCCAAGATCATACAGTTGGCAAGAGTCGGAAGACAGGTTTGAACTCAGGTCCTCGTGATTGCAGGAACAGCCACCTAGTTGTCTCTATTTATCTAAACATATAAGATCTTCTAATTAGACTGTAAGCTTCATGAAGACAGGGGCTTTTTTTTATTCACCTTTATATCTCCCTCCATAAATAGTGCATTAAACAGCATTTGTTGTTTGATTATTTTTCAGTTATTTCCAACTCTCTTTGATCCCTCTTAGACTTTTCTTGGCAGAGATACTAGAATGGTTTCTCATTTCCTTCTCCAGATCATTTTACAGATGAGGAAACTGAGGCAGATATGGCTAAGTGACTTGTCCAAGGTCACACAGCTAAGAAGTGTCTGAGGTTGGATTTGAACTCATTAAGATGAGTTTTCTTAAAATACTCTAAATCACTATTGGTCGAAAAAATGCAAATTAAGACAACTATGAGGTACCACTTCAGAAAAGATAATGATGAAAGTTGGAGAGGTTGTGGGAAAATTGGGACACTGATGCATTGTTGATGGAGTTGTGAACTGATCCAACCATTGGGAAGAGTGCCCAAAGAACTCTCAAACTGTGCACATCCTCTTATCCAGCAGTGTCTCTACTCGACCTATTTCTCAAAAAGATCATTACAAAAGGGAAAAGGACCCCCATGTGCAAAAATGTTTGTAGCAGCCCTTTTTGTGGCAAGGAACTGGAAACTGAGTGGATGCCCATCAGTTGGCAATGGCTGAATAACTGAATATATGAATATTACGGAATATTATTGTTCTGTGAGAAATGACCAACAGGATGATTTCAGAAGGGCCTGGAGAGACTTACAGGAACTGATGCTGAGGAAAATGAGCAGGGCCAGGAGGAGATCATTATACACGGCAACAACAAGACTACATGATGATCAAATCTGATGGACATGGCCCTCTTCAGCAATGAGGTGATTCAGGCCAGTTCCAATGTTCTTGTGAGGGAGAGAATCATCTGCACCCAGAGAGAGGACTGTGGGGACTGAGTGAGGATCACCACATAGCATTCTCACTTTTTTTGTTGTTTGTTTGCATTTTGTTTTCTTTCTCATTTTTTGTTGTGCAGCATGATGAATGTGGAAATATGTATAGAAGAATTGCACATTTAACATATATTGGATTACTTGCTGTCTAGGGGAGGAGATGGAGGGAAAGGAAGGAGAAAAAAATTTGGAACACAAGATTGTGCAAGGGTGAATGTTAAAATTTATCTGTGCAAATGTTTTGATAATAAAAAGCTTTTTTTTTTAAAAAAAAAAAAGATGAGTTGTCTTGACTGCAGGCTTGGTGTACTATTCATTGTGCCACCTAGCTGTCCCATTATACAACATAGTAGGTACTTAATAAATGCTTTTTGGAATGAATAATCATTTTCAAATTTCATTTTCATTGGGCGAACCTCTTCCCATATTGGGGCTTTGATGTGTTCTTTTGAAAAGAGGATAATCATAGGTAATCATAGATCTCTAGCAGACCTTAGACACCATTCGGCCCAACTGCTTCATTTTACAGATAACCCAGAGAAGTTAAATAGCAGAGTCGATAAAGTGCCAGACCTGAAGTCAGGAAGGCTGGACTTCAAATTCAATCTCAGAAGCTCCGCAGCTTTGTGACTCTGAGTAAGTAGTTTTCCTTGCCTCAGTTTACTCATCTGTAAAATGGGGATCATGCTAACTCCTACCCCCTAGGGTTGTTGTGAGAATAAAATGAAGTAATATCTGTAAGGCATGTTGCAAATCTAAAAACATTATATAAATGACGGATGTTATTACTTATCCAGTGTCTTACAGACAGATAAATATCAAGGCTGGAATTTGAATGCAGGTCCCCTGTTTCTGCATTCAGCCTGCCATCCTCGAACTCTTTCCACTATATTCTGGGGTTGAACAGGATAATTTCTAAGGTCCTGTGTGGTTCTAAATCTTTGCTCCTATAAATCTCAGCTCTAAGTCATCCTCCTCCTCCTCACATTTCACCACCAATCCCGAAAAATGCCCCGTTGTTGAAATATATACCTCATTGGTAATCTTGCCTGGAAGTAGGGTTTGGATTCTGGAGCTGTTTTTTCTCTCAACCAGTGCAAATGACCTTTCATCCTGAGCCTTCATCTTGGGGCTGGGAGCCCCCGGGCCCAGGGGATTCCCTACACATAGGGTCGTGTGAGACAGGATAAGTCCCCAGGGCATCTTCCCTGCCAGAACTCCCCTTGGCAGCGAGGACTGCCTGTCTATAATGGATCACTCCAGGCAGAGTCATGGGGAGACTAAATCCCTTTTAATATTCATGGCCAGTCTCTGGGAGAATGGATAGAAGGACTTTATACTTTCCTATAGGCAAAGCCATGCTGTTTATCAAAACTAAAGATGCGTGTACAGTTGGAGAACTTCTGGGGAAAGCACCTCTCTCCAGTTGAAGGACAGAGTAAAGGAAGAATGAAGGGCTGATGCACAGGGGCGTTTGAAGAGAGCAAGGGAGTGGGAAGAGCAGGGGGCAGAAGGAAACCCCCTGCCTCAGTATCCTCTGCGGGGTCTTTGCTTAGAGGGGACCCTGGAAAGATCACACAGTCCTGAAGATTTCCTCCTTCCTCCCACTCCTTATGCTTTGGGGGCTGGCTGGAGGAGGATGGGCCCTGCACGTGGGGTCAGAAGACATGGATTCAAGCGCCACATATGGTATTTTCTAGCTGTGTAGCAGTGGGATGGCTGTTTACCCTCTCAGATCCTCACTTTGTACTCTAAAATGTTGGTGATGATTGTTGTATTACTTTTCTCACAGAATTATTATGAGTAAAACCCTCTGGAAACCCTGTATTTCCACAGAAACTATCAAGGCATACAGGTATAAGACTCCTGGGCTTTGAGTCAAGACTTGACTCCTTATTATTTTTGCGGAGGCAATTGGGTCACACAGCTAGAAAGTGTTAAATATCTAAGGTCAGATTTGAACTCAGGTCCTCCTGACTTCAGGGTTAGTGCTCTATCCATTGCACCAACTAGTCTCCCCAAGCCTTGAATTCTAATCCTACTTCTGACACTCATTAGCTGTGGGATCCTGGGAAAGCCATTTAATTAAGTGTAAGATGAGGGAGTCTCTAGAATTCCTTCCAGTTTTAAGTGGATGATCCTAACAGTCTTATTTCAAAACTCTTACAGAACTGAGCATTCCCGTACAGCATTCACTGCAGAAGGAGCATGCTAGTTAAAGGTCAGTAACTTGTCTCGTGACATGTTATAGTTAATAGTCAGAACCAGCTTTGGCCAGTCAGAGCCTTTGTTTTTCCTTACTAGTGTGGAAAATGAAGTTTAAGGAGCCTTTACACAGAAGGCTGGGTACTGAAAAAGAGTTTATTACTTAATTCACATACAGAACGGCTTGGCTGTGTACGTTTTTATTGGATTAGGAAGAATTAATGGTTAATTGTGTTCCCCTAAAATCAAAGCATCTCCTTCTTTGACATTCACCAAATACTGAATAACGTTCCCGGAAGAATTAGGGGACAGTAACCCTGGCAGGGAACTTGGGGAAAAAACAATAACAAACAACTTAAATTTTTCACAATGGTCCTGTGTTCTTTGAGGGGGCACTGGTGACAGTGACCACAGATACAGGGCTTCAGACAGCAGTCCCCTTTTTAAAAGTCCTGGTTTCAATAAAATAGAACATTACTAATACTTAGCTGTTTCCATATCCAAAATCTAGTTTTTCTTCCTTTTTGAAAATCAGGACACTTTCCCATCTCCATTCTTCTGTCTCCTCTTCTGAGCTCGCCGCTTCTCAAAGATCACCGACAGCGGTTCAGTGATCACATCTATAAGTCATTTCTGTACCCTGGGATGTAATTCATCCCAGCCTGGTGACTCGAACTCATTTAGAACAGCTGGGTACTCCCTTACTATCTCCTCACTTATCTTGGGCTTCAATTTCCTTTTAAACATGTTTGTCCTACCTTTCTAGATTAAAGATCACTCTCTTTGATAGAGAAGATGGAAGCAAAAGAAGATTTGAGTAGTCCTGTCTTTTCTATATCATCTGTTAACATTACACCAACTGCCCTAAGCAGGAGATTTTTCCCTTTCTTATTCTTCTTGTTCTGAATAAAATTTAAAGTGCACTTTTTGTTGCCTTTAGCATTGTTCCCAAGCCTTAGTTCATTCAGGGCTTTAGCCTTTCTGACACTGCTTTTACTGGTTCATGCTGCTCTTTGGAAACAATCCATGGTTTTTTACCTATCCTTCCACCATTGGCATATGTCCTTTGAAGATAAGAGCCCATCAGGGAGCTTCCAAGTAGCATCATCCATCTCTTCAGGCACTTCTTCCCTTTTCTCTTCATAGGGATCATTCGCACTCACCCCCCTTCACCCCCCAGTATTTTACTATTTTAGTTTCCAGTCTTCTCTTGAGCTAACACCCCTTTCTTAGATCTGCTTCCTTAATATCTTGGACCCACATTTGACTGTCCAGTGCTTATTTTCTTGGGAATTATGAACTCTAAGATGCCATGCTTACTATCTTCCAAGGTTTCTGTCAGTTTTATTTCACTAACCAATTATTTCTTCTTAGTCATAACTGAGCCCATGGAGTCTCCTTCATTTATTCCTTTGCCTCATGAGAGATGAAGTTATCAACAAGGTAAGTAAAAAATGGATCAAATTTTAGCTTTAAGCAAAATGAGACTCTTAGCAGATGTTAGGATAGCTGAATCTCCCTCGCCTCCATCTCTATTTTTTCTCCCTGCCAGTTTTGTGATCAATATTCTGCAGTATACCTATCATTCAACTGGCCATACTTTCTGTATCTCTTCTTCCTTGAGCCCACTTTTATTCTTCTTTCTTTTTTATCTTCTACAGAACTCATAGTCTGAACCACACACTTCATTAACCTCGTCTTATATGGTCCCTAATGCATATGTATAACAGGGACCATATATTATATTATGCATAATATAGGATATATAATAATATAACTAACAAATAACAATATAAGAAAATAAATAATTATTAATAATATATCTGATTAGCACATGTTTCAATACACACACATACATAATATCATTCTAACTAGATCATAAGAATTGCTTATGGTCTCTATCTGATACTCCATTTCATGAAATGCTGAGTAGAGGTCTAGGAATAAAGTAGGCACTCAATATATCCTTTTGATCCGTTTGTAACACCACAGATAGCCCCTTAGTATCTCCAGATGGATCAGTCATCAATATTAACCTGTCATTACAAAGTGGACCCTTAGTCATTTTAAAATAACCAAGAATAGCCTTTCATGTTTTAAACTTATTCAAAAGGGGAGGGGAGGAGTAGTTTAGTTTTGCTCTGGTTTTTCTGTAGCCTGAGAAAATTGATTTTATTGCTGAGTCTTTTCTTGATAATTTTCCTTATTTACTTTTTTTGTGTTTCTTTTGCTTTAAATGTTCACAAATCAAATGCTTGGCTCACCTTTGGTTTCTTTTGCAAGAAAGACTCATATGCAGAATTCTGCTTTCTTAAAAGTTCCTATATTTTCATTCATAATTAGGCACAGTTCAGCAAGATGTCCTATTTAGGGGTGTACATCAATCTCTTTTGCTTTTTTGGAATGTTATATTCCGAACACTTTCCTGAGTTCTCATAGATACAAAGTAGCCCAGAGTTATTTTAACTGACTTTTCTTTATTACTAAGAACTTTTCTCATGATTTATCATAAAATTTATTGTCACTGAAATTCTGAAATTTAATCATTATACACTTTAGATTTTCAAACTTAGGGATTTTCACTATTGGAGAAATGTGGATTCTATAAATGCCATGAGTTTTTAAAACTTTGGAGAACTTTTCTTGTATTATTTCTTAATAATGTAGTCAACCCTTTGGCTGAATTAACTGTTTGGCCAATCTGGTAGTGCTATGCTACTTTTGGTATTTTTGTGTATCCTTTCTTTAAAATCATTGTTCCCTTGATTTGTGATGAGTGCACATTCTGTTAAGGTTGTTGTCTTTTACTTTTATTCTTCCAAATTTTCTTCTATTTATGATTTTTGAATTTCAAACCTGCCATTCTTTTTGGAACATCTACTATTTTGAAGAGATTCTTGACTGTATTTTCTAGGTTGTCTTCTCTGTTATTTATCTTATTTATTTCTTCTTTGACAACTCTGATTTCTGATCAAATTTCCAATTCACTGCTTTCTTTTAAAGTTTTTTTAAACACTCCAGAATTATGAGATATTCCATGATCTCTAGGGAATCTGACTACCTCTCTTTTTTCAGTGGGAGTTTTTGATTTATTTTTTTCTAAAGCCTAATACTTATTCATTGGATTATGACCTTTTCTGCAATTCTTATTCTTTTTTCCTTCTGTCTTTATGAATATCACTTTTGGTTTATGTGGTTTGGAGTTGGTTTTATATCTAGTCTTTCTCTCTTGACCTTTTGGTAGTTTGTTTCAATGTCTCTCTTCACTACAGACCCCCGAGTCTGGGCAGCTCCAGTTTTCTTGAGTTGGAGGCGGAAGGGGGGGTGTTGGGGGGGGGGAGATAACACAGGTGTCTGACTGAGTCTCTATCCTATGTAAATTCCACTAGGAGTGATATGGCTATAGCTCGTTTCTTTATTCCTTTCCTTTTAAGTACAGAAATCCCTTTTTCTTTTACTTGTTCTTCACTAATATGTCTGCTTTTTCCTTCACAGTTATACCCCCTTTTTCATCGGACTGGAAAAGATCAATGTTTTCTAACTCTTGTAACTGGAGGGGGTGGAATATTCAGGTTATGTCAGCCATGAGGATAAAACATAGAGGACTCTGCAGCCTGAGCTTAAAACATAACTCTATGACGTTTGTGTTTGCTGTACAGGGTGGGCTGGAGGTTATTATGGGCAGTGGGAGCTTTAAGTAGTTCCACCTTCTGCTGTTATTTCAAAAGACATGTGTGCGTGTGTTTTTCTAGTTTCTCTTTGTGAATATTTTAATTAGCAAAGATTTGATGCATTTCTTCTTGCTTTGAAATTGTTGGGGAGGGAGGTTATTCTGAAAATGATTACTCTGTTTTCCCCTCAAAATTGGACCCTAATAAAGTCAACAAAGATTAAGGTTCTGTACAGACTATGGCAAATGAGAAAGACAGAAGGAAAGGAGAGAGAAATGGAGAGAGAAAGAGAAGATGCAGAGAGACCAGTAGAGACAGAAAGAGACAGAAGAGAAGAAGGAAGAGGAACAAGGGAAAGCTAGAGGTAAGGAGGGAGGGAGAGACAGAGAGAGAGAGCTAGAGACACATAGAGAAAGACAGAGGCAGAGAGAGGAAGAAAAGAGAATCAGATAAAAAGAAGAGTAAAAATTTACTTTTAATTATTAGATATCAGACTCATCAATTGGGAGCTGACTCAAGCCTCTTGTACCTCTCCAATGGAATAATCAAAGACTGTCTTCCTTCATCCCACTGGCTGTCCCTCCCATTGATTCCAAATCAGGAAGGTAAAGGAGTACAGACTAATGGGCCAAGAGAATACAATTAGCACCCAAGGGATTTCATTCTGGGCCTGTCTTTTAGTACCTCACACCTTGCTGCAGTTATCTTAGGTGAAGGGCTGGTTTTCCTTCTCACCTTCCCCTTTTGAATTCCCTAATGTTTTTGCTGCAGCAGCCACTGATGCATTTTAGAGAAGGGGCCACTGTGTCCTTACTCTAAGAGTTTCTAAGCTTTCTTAAATCACTAAGTCTTAATAGCTTAAAATAAAATGCCAAACTTTGATCCACTGGTGAAGTTTTAGTGATATATGTATAAGGGGAATGATAATAAAGCAAAATTTATCCCTATTTGTAGCCAGCCATCCATGTTAAGTTATTGTCTGATTCTCAAAGTTATTGTCATGAATAATAAGTACATCCCACTCTGGTGCTTATGGTGTCTTGGAAGTGACCCTGCATTGTTGAAGGCTCTGCTAGTGGAATCCAAGTTCTAACCAAGGTGAATAGGTTTTGAACTTGGGCCAAGTTCATTCATCCTAGACCCTTCAACCTAAGACCAGCCTCCATGGTAAAAAGGTTTCAAGGGATGAGCTTTTGAGAGATAGTAGTCATACAGCCCCTGCTAAAATTGTGGAATGGTTATAATTAGAGGAGCTTCTCACATCAATGAAATAATGGGTCTTTAGAATTATTGAAGAAAACAGAGTAAACATTCAAGCTGCAAAGTTGGTGATACAGGTTACAAAATAATTTCACTCTTTTATGAAGCATCAGAGCCAGGAGGGAACTTACAGACCACCTTTCCTCTCTTCCTTTACTCTGATGATAAGATGGCCCTTCTCACCAAAGCCAACTCTTCTATTGGTACTCTGATCCCATTCTTCCTTTTCTCTCTAATCTCTTTCTATCTCATATGCTCATTCTGTGCTGCCTACGGAGAACCACAAGGCTTCCACATCCTGAAAACTAAACACAAAACAAAAGCAACAGCTTCATGCCTATTGTACTGAAATATCCACCCTAAAATATTTTGAAAACTGATCGCATATAATGCAAACATCTTTGAGAAACCAACATAGTACTTAAGTATTAGCAGAGCTTAATTTCTCCTCAAAGCTACCACTCACTTTATGCTACTTTACCTCAAGTTATCATCTTGTACCTGCCTTCCTTTTCAAAGCAAAATTCCTAGAAAAAGCTATCTCTGCTCATCATCTCTGGCTTCCCATGTCTTCAATCACTTGACACACAAGTTACTGATCTCTCCAAAGTGACCAGGGATCTCTTGATTCCCAAATATGATGCTTTCTTCTCAATCATCAACTTTCTTGACCTCTCTAAATCATGTGGCACTGTTTACTGGTCTCTCTCTCCTGCTAGCTACTTGGTTCCCTCTGGGTTTTTGTGACATGGCTCTCTCTAGGCTCTGCTCCTATCTGTCCACCCCTCAGCTTCCATAGTTGAATATATCTTCTCCCTGGTACATGTAACCCAAGGCTCCCTTAGGGACTTTCTTTTCTTTTCTCTCTTCATATTTTCTTCTTTGTTGATCTCATCAACTTTCAATCTTCATCTCAACACAAATGACTCTCTACCCTATAAAACCTGCTCTGATTCCTTTTTGAACTCTAGTTCTACATCATCATCATCACGTATCTTATAGGTATCCCAAATTCAACAAATCCAAAATAGAATTAATTACCTCTTCCCTCAAAATGTATTACTCATGATCAGCAAGATGATTACAGAGAGAGCTGGAGAGACCTACATGAACTGATGCTGAGTGAAATGAGCAGAACCAAGAGATCATTATACACAGCAACAACAAGATTATATGATGATCAATTCTGCTGGACGTGGCTCTCTTCAACAATGAGATGATTGATGATCTTGTGATGAAGAGAGCCATCTATGCCCAGAGAGAGGACTGTGGGGACTGAGTGTGATTCACAACTTTTTGTTGTTGTTTACTTGCACTTTATTTTCTTTCTCATTTTTTTAAATTTTTGATCTGATTTTTCTTATGTAGCAAGATAATTATATAAATATGTTTATACATATTGGATTTAACATACATTTTAACATTTAACATATATTAGATTATGTGCCATCTAGGGGAGGGCATGGGGGAAGGGAAGAAATTGGAACACAGGGTTTTGCAGGGGTCATTGTTGAAAAATTATCCATGCATATGTTTTGAAAATAAAAAGCTTTAATTTAAAAAAAAAACAAAAAAGTATCTCTCTTCTAAATTCCTATTTCTCATTAAGGCATCACCCTCTTTCTACTAACTCAAATTTGCCATCTAGGATTCATCTTTGACTCTTCATTCTCCCTCGTAGAATGTAAGCTCCTTGAGGGACAGATCTATTGTTATTTTTGTCTTCATCTTCTCAGTGCTTTGTATAGTGTCTAGAACCATGTAGGCACTTGATAAATGTATATTGATTGTTGGGTTGAACAAAGTTGGAGATGGAGGGAGTAATTCAATTTGTCTCTTTCACAGAGCACAAAAAAAACAGATACTCAGATATCACTTAACCTAAACTATTCATTTGCTAGGCAAAAAAGTTGAATTCCAGAGAGATTTCAGCATGCTATCCTGGAAAAATCAGTCATCTAGAAGCCAGTAGCCTTGAATGGGAGACCCAGTTTTGCTGTTAATTAACTGTGTTACTTCACTTTCATAGAATTTTAGAACTAAAGAAATCTTAGATACCATCAAATTCAATTTCTGTATTTTATAGATTGGAAAGTAAGCTACTTGTCCAAGTTCTCAGAGATGGCAGAAGCACATCTGGGATGTGAACCCAGGTATTCTGTTTCCAAATTCTATGTTCTATTATACCACACAAAGTTCTAACTATAAATCCAGAGCTTTTCCCACTAAGTCATACTGCCTCTCTCTTCTCTGGACTTGTTTCTTCATCTGGACAACAAGAAAATTAGACTTAACATTTAATTTTCTTTCTTTCTCCCTCTCCCCCACCCTACATGCATGTATCACATGTGCATAGCTAATGACAAAGTTGTACTTGGAAATGTACTTGGAAATTACTGTGCCTTTCCTTTAGGTAGCACAATAAATAGAGAGCTGGGACTGGAGTTAGGAAGATCTGAGTTCAAATCCAGCTTTAGACCTTACTAGCTGAGTGGCCCTAGACAAGTTGCTTAACCTTATTTGCCTGTAAATGTAAAATGAGATGTAGAAGGAAATGGCAAACCACTCAAGCATCTCCACCAAGAAAACCCCACATGAATTCATAAGGAATCACAACACATAGAGTTCTTTCTTTCATCTTTCATCACCCTAGAAACCAGCCCTGGGTTCCCCATCCTCAATCAGTCCGTATGTGTGTTGGGAGAAAGGGACAAGTGATGGAGATGAAGGGCCTGTGACCAAGGTCCCCAGCTCCTCTTGGCAGGAGACAAACAGGTTATTAGTTGAGCATCAATTTGGGGCATAGGAAAAGGCCCATGGAGAAAACATAAATATGTAACAGAAATGAGTTAAAGCCTACAGCATATGTCACACATGTCTCTTCCCAACATAGTCCCCCTGTCAGTGTTAGGCCAGCCTCGGAATTGTCTTTAATCTCCCCCAAACAGCCCGGAAGAGGTCACGAGTTGAGATTTATGAAACACAAAGACCAAAAACAACAAGTGGTGGGTGAATGAGGCTGGGAATCCATCTCTGCTTCAATACTGGGGACTGTCAAACATGACCCTGAGGTACTTCTCAAGAGGATTGCTGAGTTCACAGTTCTTTGGCCAGCAGCAGCAGCCCAAGCAGGACTCTCCAGTTCTCTCCTCTGGGCTGAAAATTGGCTTCTCTGCAGCAGATATTTCCCCAGGGGCCAGAATTTTTGTGGCAGGATGTGGAAAGATGCGTAGAGAAAAGATAAGATACTCTAACTCCCTTCTCCACACTTTTGAAGTGACCAGGCCTGGAATAAGATCCTTTCTTGCTTCTGCCCCATACAGTTCCTGATTTCCTTTAAGATATAATTCAAACAACACTTTCTCCATCAAGCCTTTCTTGATTCTGTCTTTTCCTCAACAGCTAGTATGCTCCCTCCAAAATTACCCTAAATGTATTTTATGCATATTCTGTATTTATTCCTGTACCTATTGTCTCCTCCAATAGCAGGGAATATCCTTTAGGGCAGGGATTGTTTCTTTTTGTTTGTTTTGCCTTGAATTTCCAACACCTGGCACATAGTAGGTGCTTAAAATCCTTGTTATTGATTGATTCCAGCAGTTGAAAGAAGGAAGGATGAAAGGGAGGAAGATAAAGGTGATGTAGAATGAGATGAGAAGAAGAAAACAGAAGGGAGGTTGAAGAGAGAATTGGGGAGATGAGATCAAGGACAAAGGGAAGAGGGAAAAGGAGAGAGGGAGAATGGTGGAGAGATATAAGAGCTGAGAGGGAGAGGAGAAAGAAGAGACTGAGAGACAATGAGGGAAAAGAAAAGGAAAAAATGAGGAAAGGAAGGAAAGAGAAAAGAACAAAAGAAAGAAGAAAAAAGAGAGAACATGGAGAAAATGAGGAGGAAACAAAGGGAGGTAGAAAGAAGAATGTTAGAGAAAGCTTTGGTTATTAACTATTTTACCCTGCAAATAAAAAAAATTATATAAATGTTAATAGAGCTTGTCATGTAAAAGAGAAGAGAATTTTTGTTCTGATTAGGAGTCCTGATAACAGACAAGTTAGAATGTTCAACCAAAATTACTGTCCCAGGCTCAAAGAATCAGAATCTGGTTCACCAGGACAATCATCCAACAAGACACATTCTACCAAAGACATGATCAAAAAGACACAGCCACCAAGGACGCACTCATTATGGGAATATCAAGGGAGTTTCATCATCTTGGATGCAAGGAATATCCAAGCCAACTGACCACCAAAGACAGGCTTTACTTTCCTTATTTATCCAAGTAGCTATTTTTGTTCATTAAAACCTAGTTACTTGCTGTATCTGGCCAATATCCTGGAGTTCGTGCTTGGTTAATTTAAGCGAGCAAAGCTTTGACGAAGTAATTTTATTGTCCTCTGGGATTGGCCAGCTTATGCCAAGCCTCACTATTGCAGATGAAATTGAGTTAATTTTCGCTGAAATTGCTTCTTAGCAGACAAACACATTCCCCATCATTGTGGGCTTATGCCTTTGCAGCTCCATTATTTTTTAATTTACACACCCAGGCAGCAAGGGATTAATGCCCGAGGTACACAAAGACAACCTTGAGGGAAAGAGGGAAGAGAGAAAGATGCTCCTACTGTGGACACTCAAGGGTGAAGAGGTCATGGTTCTTGGACAAGATTAGATTTAATCCATGAATCCACCAATCGCCAAGCATTTTCTGTACACTCAGCCCTGTGCAAGGTATTGTGGGGAAGGAGGAACAGTAAGGAGAGATAATAAATACATGGCCCCTACTGTGTTTAGAACTTAGATGGGGTAGCAAAATAGACATTTAAAATGAAAAAAAAATGTACTGAAGAGTATGGAACTGCTGGTAGATGCTCTGCCATGATTCTTTTCAATGAGGAGTGCTCAGATTCTGATAGTCCCTTGATCACCTTGACAATTATTGGCTCCCCTCAAAGTAGGAAGGATAGTGAATGCAGGGAGGCAGGGATCTTTTTCTGACCTTTCTCTTTGCCATTTTATGAGTGACAATTGTTCACTTTGTTAGTTTGAAGGAGTATACAATGGTCAGTGTGAATTTAGTTGGAACCCTTACCTACTGAGAAAAGCTTCACCCTGTACCCCGGACTACTGTATTTCAGGAAACTCTAATCATTAAACAAAATATAATGGAATCAGCCAAAAAAGCATAGCTTTTATATATTCATTTTATGTAGTCTTACTCATGATCCCAAGAAGAGAAAGCAATATAATCAAAATATATTAATTCAACTACTGTTGACTCTGGACATTCAGAGATTCAGGAAGTTCAGTCCCAGGCTATTGGCTTGCCACAAACACTGGTATTATTCCCAGATACACTTCAGATTTCTTGATTCAATTGTTTTCAGTGGGAATTTCAAGAATTTCTAATGTTGGATTTAGCAAATGCCCCCAAAGTTTTCCACCACGTTGACAAAATAAACCCCGTAAGTGTTTTCAACATGTGGACAAAATAAACCCCATAAGTGTCTGAACTTGAATTTGAACTCACATCATTTTGATTCCAAGTCCGGCGTCCTGTCAACAATGTCATTTATCTGCCTCATCTATAGAATGATGGAGTTGGGTTAGATCAGAAATTCTTCAACTGTATTTTTCAAAACCCTGTTATTTCATGTGATATGAATGGAAATTATGTGAGAAAAATTTCATGCTAGTGATATTTTTCTCCCTAAAATATTAGATGTGATATTGCTATGTCAAAATACTTGTCAAGTAATTTCTCAGTATGAGACTAGACTTAATATTCTCTATCCTTCTAATTTTCTAAAATTTCCCCACTTTACCTTTATTCTAAGGCTAGTTCATACTCTCAGAGATTTTCTACACTTGTCAGACCATACATGGGTGAATCCCTATGGACTGATGGTCATAATGATTTAAAATGTGGATTCATTGATGATACCTAAGATTCTTTTGAATTTTTAGGTTTCAGGATTTATAGGAGTTTGGAGTTTAAAGGAACATTAGAGAACATATACTCTACCCTGATAATTTTACAGATGTGAAAATTAAGAGTGTGAGAGGTTAACGTGACTTACTCAAGATCACACAAGAAATCAGTTCCTTATATGATTAATGATCACTTCTTTGTAGAAGATTTAAAAAGCTATATAACCCATCCTGGTTTCTGTCTCACATTACCACTGCTTATTGGGTTTCCCATTGGATATTCCATCAACATTTCAACCTCGGCCTGTCTAAGGCAAAACTCACTCTTTCCCTCCCTCACCCCAAACTTGTCCATTTTATGAACTTTTGTCAAGCAACTTTTTCTAATTCTCTACAATCTTGGAGTTATTAGCTGCCTTCATTTAATACAGCCAATCAGTTGCTGAGTTTTTTCTACCTCAGTTTTCACATGTGCCCCCTTGTCTCCCACAGCCACTTTTCTTGGATTTTCATTACTTTTTGATCTGGATTATCATACTTGCCTCCCAATTAGTCCCCTTGACTCAAGTGTCTCCTCCCTCCAACCCTCCCATCCCACTACCCCGGCTACCAGAGTGTTTTCCTACACTATTGGTCAGACCAAGCCCCACCCTGTTCAATAAACACCAGTGTCTCCCCACTGTCCCTAGGATAAGATACAAACTTTTCTGTTTGCTGCATACAGCCCTCACAGCACGACTCCAGACAACTTTGCCAGGTTTATAATCCATGATTCCCTGTCATACATCTCATGGCTTGGTCAAACTGACACGCTTGCTATTCCTAATGCATGCTATCTCTAATCTCCCTTCCTCTGCCAAGCCATTTCCCCCATGCCTGGAATGCAAACCTCCCTTACCTCCATCTCTTAAAATCAGTAACTTCCTCCAAAGTATACAAGCATTGCCTTTTATGAAGTCTCTTTTTTAAAATCTCTTCAGCCACTAGTACTTCCTCTCTAAAATTGCCTTTTGTTTACTCTGAAACCTTTCCCAAAGTCAATTTGCTGTCCACAAAAGGACGATTGTCTAGGAGCAAATTATGCTAAGGAATGGTTTTATCCCAAGAGGGCTACTTCAGAGTCGAAGGTCCTGTGTTCAAATTCTGGCACTGCCACTTACCAGTCCTCAGTTTCTTATTCTATAAAATGAGAGGGTTGGATCAGATGGCCTCTAATGTTTCCTCCAACTCTCTCTATGATCCATATCTGTGAAATGATCTAGATTCAAGACATCAAGCAGAAGGAATGATGTTGGCAAGGGCTCCTAGTTTCATTTGTTCCTTCTGAGTGCCTATTCAATTCCACAAAGCATCAGAAGGAAACTGATCATCCTGAATGGGCACGTATGGGGAAAGAGAGAAACTTTAATAAATAACAATCTATATGGAATAATCAACCCCTTCAGATCCAGAGACATACACGTTGGATCATGAGCTCATCCGAACGCCTTCCCTTTGCCTGTAAGAAATTTTACGTGTTTTTCTCATGTAAATAATCTCAGAACTAAAAGGAACCTGCGGGCTTCCTTCTCCTTCATGCAAGCATCTCTTCTAAAGATTCCCTGACAGGTTGTAATGAATCCTTTGCTTTCTCATATACAGGCATGGAGAACAAGGCACTCCATTGCTGGACAGCTCTAATTGGTAGAAATTCTTTTTTTATTGAGTCAAAATTTATCTCCCGTAACTCCTTTTATTAGTCTTAGTTCTGTCATCTGAAGCCCCATGGTGCAAGTCTGCTCTATCATGGCAGGTCCTCAGATATTAAAAGGCCAGAGATTATATTTTTCCTAAATCTTCTCCTCGGGCTAACGTTATTAAAGGAATGGTTAGTGAACATCTAGATAAGGGAGTGGTGATCACAAAGAGTCAGCGTGGCTTCATCAAGACCAGGTCACGCCAGACTAACCTCATTTCCTTTCTTAACAGGGTTACCAGACTGGCAGATCAGGTGGAGGCTGTCGAGATCATTTTCTTGATTGAAGCAAAGGATTTAAGAGAGTCTCTGAAGCTATTCTTGTGGGAAAGATGGAGAGATGTGGGCTCGATGATAACACAGTTAAGAGTGATTGAAAATGGGCTTAATGGTTAGACTCAGAGAATAATAGAAACTCCAATCTGGAAGGGAATCTCAAAGGTCACCTAGCCCAATCCCCACTTAAACAAGAACTCCAAGTACAATATCCCTAACAAGGTAGTTTTGAGACCCCCAAAGGACAGGGAACCTACTATATTTTTTAAATCTACTTTTAGTTATCTTGAACTATTAGAGTCTTTTTTTTTATATCAAGTCTAGAGCTGCCTCTCTGTGACTCACTGCTCCTCTACAAGTTCTGCCTTCTGGGGCCACACACAAAAAATGTCAAATCCTTCTTCCCTAAAATTGCCCTTTAAATACTTAAAATAGTCCTATGCTATAGGGGATACAGTGCTGGTCTTAGGTTCAAGCCCTGCCTTTGATACATAATGGCTCCATGACCCTGAGCAGACCCACATCTCTAAACTCTAAGCAACATTTAAAGATCCTAAGTTTCCGAGAAGGTACTAATCTGCATTAGTGGATGGAGTTTCCTGATCTGGGAGTTCTCTATATCAATGAAGTGATAGGCCTGGTCCCTATCTTCTATCAGATCTCCCCCTTCCTAAGGCTTTTTTCTTCCAGCTCCTATTTCCCCAGGTCTTTCTATAGCTCTTCATGTGGTGAGATTTCTAAACCTCAGGTCTCAAACACCCCGAATGTCCCCTTCAACATGTGGTGCAGATTATCTCTGTCCCTCCCATAATGTGGCACTGAGAACTGAGCTCATTCCCCCAGAGATGGGGCTAAACAGAATGGAAATCCATGATGTGGGGCACATAGTATCACCTACCTCTTACTGCACACTGGGCTTTATCTCAGTGTGGGCTAAGATGGTATCAGGCTTTTTGGATCTGTCACATTATTGATCACAGGATAACAAATTTGGACCAAAATGGGAAGTGGGAGATTACCTAGTCCATCCAGTTTACAAATGAAGAAACTGAGGCTTTCATAGACAGTGACATGTCTATGGGATATAGGATGTGACATGGCTAAAATCTCATGGGAAGTAAGTAGTAGCTATGGAATTTGAACTTTAGTCCTCTGCCTTCCTATTTAAAGCCTTCTAAAACTTTTTAATTAATTACCCATATTGAGCTTATATAACCCTTTCTATGTAATAAATAACATAAAATATAATAATATTCTTTATATAATATATATATGTGTGTATATGTGCATATATTTCCATGTCTATCTATATACTACATGTGAGCTTATATGATCCATCCGCCAATTTTTTCCTAAGGAACTATTTTTTCCACTTGTATCCTCAGAAATCCATGATGTGGGGCACATAGTAGGTACTTAATAAATGCCTAGTGATTGTCATTCACACCTCCCACATCAATATTTATGAAATGATTTGTTTAATCCAAATTTAGAAGTGTGCATTTTTCTCTGATAAATTCCATATGGCTAGATTTGTTCCATTGTTCTAGCCTGCCAAGATCTTTTTGGGTCCCAACTCTAGCATCCAAAGTTTTAACTATCCCTCCCAGCTTCATTTCATTTACAAATTTTTCTTCCATGGCTTCAACTAAATCATTGATTTCATATATATATATATGCATACATATGCATATATATTTAATATATATGTATGCATGTATTAGATAGATAGATAGATAGACAGACAGACAGATAGATAGATAGATTTTGAATAGCCACAAGAATGTCCTGGGGATACTTTGTGAAAGATCTCCCATGAAGGAAAGCTGGCAGAGACTAGAACAAATGTGTTCATAATGGTTATAGCTTTTCAATTCCTAGTTAAAGAATGACCCCTGCTTCTAGTTCTTGGGAACCATCTTATCCCTTGGAAGGGGGGCACTGTCCATCCCAAACTGGTGCTTACCAGTTTAACACTGAATCATTCTTGTTGCTCTCCTTCCTTTATCCTTTTTTTATCCCAGTTCTCCAACACTGGTTCTCGCCTTATTCTCCAAAGACCAAGGTCCTGTCTGGGGCCCTAAACTTCCCAAGGACTAAATTTCTTGCCCTTGTGACTCTCTATCTACAACCAGACCTTTCCTGATAATGTCAGCCCTGGGAATTTCTAGACCTTCACTGCTCGTCTACCAGCCTGCCCATCTCTACAGCTTTCAATGTTTGCCTTCCCAATGTACCCCCTTTCCCCCACGGCCCTTATTACATTCTGCCTTGTAGTCAGTTCCAATGTTGTTCCTTCTCCAAGAGGACCATGACATCAGGGAAGTGACCATGTCATGCAAGGGAGGGAGGATTGTACAAGGTCATCGGTCTTACTTTCCCTTTCAGAACCATCTAGGTCCAGTGGCCAGATGTAAGTCAGATTGACTGAAGATGGCTAAGGTCTCATTTTGACTGAGGAATCTGACTCATTTTGACCCATTCAGGGATTAAGACTAGGTAAGAAATGAGACAAAGAACGGCCTCTTAGGAAAAAAAAATTAATCCGGGAGGGGAAAACCCTCGGGATTTCTGAACACAATAGATGTTTATATCACAAAGAGATAAAAAGCCATTCTATAATGGCCCAAATGATGACCAAGTGGGGTTTAGCTTGTGACCTATTATTGCTCAATCCATTAGAGACAAAGTAATTTGGGTTCAAGGCATAGTCCTTATGAAATCTAGCTGGTGAACCCCAAGATATGTTGAAGGGTTTCAATGTTTAAAAAGAAAATTTGCATTGCTTTGGGCATCTCCTTAAAAGAGAGGTTCAGTCTTACTTTCCAACTCACCACCAAGCTGCTAATTCCAGCCTTGACTCTCCCTTTCTCAGCTTGCACTCCCCTCTGATTGCGCCTAGGAGTATTAAACTCCTCCAAATGC
Source organism: Antechinus flavipes (assembly GCF_016432865.1). NCBI lineage: Eukaryota > Metazoa > Chordata > Mammalia > Dasyuromorphia > Dasyuridae > Antechinus > Antechinus flavipes. The sequence goes on along the minus strand of NC_067398.1, from coordinate 56,910,733 downwards.
CTTCCTTTGTACTGGGCAGAAGCTGGACTCTCAGCTCATTCCACTGTACATCTGTTGCCATGCCGGATATCAGTTCCTAAGAACAAGACGCCAGGTTCTTCCTATTGTCCTGGTCTCTCCCCTCTTCCAACTTTTCTGCCTCCCTTTGCACATTATCTCCCCTTTTAGATTGTAAACTTACTGAGGGCAGGGGCTGACTTTCTTTTCATTGATTGTATCTCTAGTGCTTAATGTTTAATATGTGTTGATTAGGTTAGATTGGATTCACCCCCACAATGCTTGGTACGGGGTCTTCTTCCACAGGGTGGGCACTCACATATTTTTATGGCTGATTAATTTCTTTGGTTTAGCATTGCTCAGTCCTGGCCCCTATTTGAAGAGGAGGTGGTTTTCCATTATTAATGTCTCAGGGTGAATAAATGAATATTGTAAGGAGAAATAAGTACAAAAGTATAAATAGGCAGGGAATGTTAGGACACAGAGTAGAGAATGCTCAAGCTATACGAGGCTGTGGAATGTTAAATGGAGAACACAGACCCTTAGAGATGAGAAGCAGTATGGGATCATGGGTAGATAGTCTTAGACTTAAAGATGGGAAGACCTGAACTCCAACACTTATTTTGTGGCAAAATGATGTAATTTCTCTCAGCCTTAGTTTTCTCATTTGTAAAATGAAGGAGTTCAACTTAATGACCTCTGAAGTCCCAACTCTAAATCTATGATCTTATGAATTTAGAACATAAAATATTATCCACTAATCCCTCACAAATCTGTGCGCAGCATAACAGATAATAGTGCCCCTCCAGTGAAGATGCTAATTAGCAAGGGTCAGGGAACAAAATAATTACAGCAAACCCAACGTGAGGTCATATAGGGGAGAAGAGGCAGGAAATTTGAGTGACAACTGGAAGAGAAGGGAGAAATAGGAGAGAAGAAGAAAGTGGCAGTTTTGTGTGTGAACGCCAACATCCCACTGGGATTTTCACGTAGACAATGATATGCATTCTTTTAAATACTTGACCAGGGTTTCTGTAATCTAGACTGACACGGAGGCAAGAAACTAGGTTTCCTGTATCTCCACAGCTCCCAGAAACCAAGATTTTTGCTATTTGCCCCAGGTAGAAGGAGGGATAACTAGACAGAGACTGTTTCCAATGTTAATTTTTAAACACCTGGCTAAGAACAACTTGTACGCAGCTCCTGCTGTGTGATGGAGAAGGGAATTTTAGAAAATGGGTGGTGAGGGTGTTTGCTATTAATTGTAATCCTCCTGTTATTTTTCTCATGTTTCTATTTTAAGTAAATGCTTGCCTTACTATGAGGGGGCATGTGTGTGTGTGTGTACCTGCCTGGTTGAGAATCAGAGGGAAAATGGGGCTCATGAGCAATAGACTATGGATCCAAACTGCTGCTAGGTCCTAACATTTGGGAGTAGTGCACTAGAAATTAAAGGATCATAAAGGCCATTTTGTACAGGGATTCTTAACCTCCTTTGTGTCCTGGACCCCTTTGGAAGGCTGGTTAAGCCTCTGGATTTCTTCTCAGAATCATGTTTTTAAGTGCGTAAAATAAAATGTAAAGGATTAAAAAGGAAATCAATCATATTGAAATATAGTTATCTATATTTTATTTTTTTGTTGAGGCAATTGGGGTTAAGTGACTTGCCCAGGGTCAAACATCCAGGAAGTGTTAAGCATCTGAGGTCAAATTTGAACTCAGATCCTCCAGACCTCAGAGCTGGTGCTCTATCCACTACATCACCCAGCTGCCCCTAGTTATCTCCATTTAAAAAATAATTTCAAAACTCTTTTTCCAGTCCACTTTCCTCATTTTGCGAATGGGGAAATGGAGGTCCAGAAAAATCAGCAGCATAGACAATAATCCTACAAAGAATAACATTAGAATACTATTACACCAAGCTGAGCTGCCATCTCATCCAGAAAACAACCATGCCCAAGTTTTCATGCCCTGGCTCAAGTACATAGGCTTTCTATTTCCCTGGTGTTATGGGAAAATCCTGAATCCTAGTGATAGCTCTTCTACTAAGTCATTGTTTTGTCTTGGTCTAATGACTTCATCTCTGTGACCCTCAGTTTCTTTTTCTATAAAATGGGAATGGGAGCTCCTGTCCTTCCTGCCTCATAACATACACCAAATTCAGCCATGAGGTGGCAAAAAGCTTTGGAAGCCGTTTGAGGTTATGGGGGGGAGGAAAGAGGCGGGAAATTACTATTTTTCTTACAGAGGAAGAATGACAATTTTTCTTCTACAGATTTCTAGAGTTTCTGATCTCCCTGTTCTTGTTTACCACAACCTGTGTTGAAAGAACCACTAAAATCCAAAAAGCAATACATTTTAATATAATGGTTGTTGAATTCTCAGGGACTGTATTGGGCTCCCTTCTGTTTTTGTTGTTTTCACCTTTCAAATTGATTCCCATTCCGCACTTTTTTCTGCTGTAAAATGGAGCGGCCCACCCTCCACCCCAAACCACACATGATCAGCCAGTCAATAATTAATTATCTTAGTATCATCTGTGGCCCAAATCCTTAGCAATTCCCCCATCTCTGACCTGACCCACCTAGTGCTCCAAGCGCCCTCCCTCCCCCTCCTCTCTCTCCTTGTCTCCTTCCTCCCTTCATTCCCTCGTTCCCTCCTTTTGAAGCCCCCTCTAGGCAGCTCTTGGTGGAAATGAGTGTCCTGGAAATGAGTCTCCTGGCAGGAGGGAAGGAGAGAGCACAGCAGGGGAAGCTTCATTCATACTCTTCTGGCTGACTTAGGAGGAAAGAAGACAGGAAGCAGAGGGCCCAATTCAGTCTGCCCATTTACTCCTCTCCCCAGCACGTCAGCTGAGAAGGAGGGCCCTGTTTTGAAGAGAGGGGAGACAGCAGAAGAAAATTAGAGAAAAACCATAAAAATCAGGGTAGTAGAACTGGGATAGAGGAGAAGGAAGGAGTGGATCTGTCAGGTGAAGGCAGATTTATTCTGTTTTTGTTGTGCCGGGTTATTTTGGATGTCAATTGTAAATAATAATTACTAGTATAGTAACAATCCTTACATTTGGAAGATGCTTTTTAGAAGAGCATAGAATATTAGAGCTAAAAAAGACCTTAGAGTTACTCGGATACCTCCTTTCACAGAAGGGAGAACTGAAATCTAGTGAATATAAATATTTGGTCAATCAATCAAAAATATTAAGCGCTTGTCACGTGCCAGTGTAATGCCAGAGAAACTGAGGCAAGACAGAGATTATTTTTTAATCTTTTTAATGTGGAGAGTTTAGACTAGCCAACCAAATCGAACTCATATTCAAAAGTCATTCGGCCTCAGGGAACTGAGGCAGGCAACTTTTATAGGGTTTTTAGCTAAGAAGGATACATAGCCTGAGCATGCAATTTTGTAGTGGAACAAAGGCAAATGGTGGAGGGAGAGGGTGCGAAGACACAGGGTTGGGTGGATAAGCCATAATTCCAGGAGAGAACCATAACTTAATCCTGACAGGATAAGGGTCAAGATAAGAAGGGCAAGGGCAAGAGCTGGGGAGGGACAGTACTCAAAAGGAGGGGGAATTATCCCAGCAAGGATTGAGATGAGGCACCTGGAGTTTTATGATTCAATGGTATTTCAAAGTTTCATTTCTGACTCAATCCTAATGGCAAGGAAAAAGGGCGGGGGCTATAATAATTTGATTCAGGGTACCAGGTGCTCTTTTGGGCACTAAGGGTGCAATGCAAAGCTAAAAACAATAGATCCTGTCTTCCGAAGACTTACATTCTATGGAGATCATGTTATATTATTTGGTTTGTTTTTTTATTTTTATAATTTTGTATTATTTTAATTTTTATTCATATATATAACATATATGAATGTATTTTATATAAATACATATATTAATATATATGTGTATTTATATATTATGTAAATATAAATATAATTTTATTATTTTATTAAGCATTCACTCCCCCTCCCCTTCTCCTATTTAAAAGAAAACCCTTGTCACAAATGTTCATAGTCAAGCAAAACAAACCCCAACATTGGCCACATTAAAAATGTATGTTTCATTCTGAATCTTGAGTCCATTCCATCTCTGTTGGGCGGGGACAACAGACTTCCTCATTGGTGCTTTGGAACCACGGTTAGTTATTCTTGCCTTATGTTCTAGGATCATGGGGCCAGCCAGGACATTAGCCCAGTTCTCCTTGAGCTGGGACTCTCCCTGCTCATTCCACTAAACCTCTCATATCATTTAATTGGATCTGTCCAACCTTCCTTCCATATTCTATCTGAGCAGAATGCAAACTCCTCGAGGGAAGGGCTGTTTCCCACTGACCCAGTACTTAATAAATGCTTGTTACTGCATTGAAAAAGATGGTGGGATAATTATCATTTGACAGATGAAAAAACTGAGGCTCAGAAAGGAGTTCATGGGAGAGCTGGGCTAAGAACTGAGATCTCCCGACTCCCACTCAACCTCCACTCGAAGGACCAGCCAAGACTAACCCAAGCAGAGTCATCGGCTGCCTACATACTATGATTTGAGAAGTACTTTCTACATAAAAGTGCTTCCCCCACCACTTAGCAGCAATCAAGATCAATTCCTTTGGGGGCTTTAAAAGCTTCTGTTAAAATGCAAATGTTGTTTGCTGGCGCTGGCTATTAACACCTTAGCTCTGATTAGTTTTTCAGATTAGCCTAGGAGAGAGCGGGGCTTGAAGGGTAATGGGGCCCAGATTTAATATTGGAAGGAACTGGGAGGTCCGTGGCACTTTCTGGCACCTAAAAATGGTAAATGTTTGTGGAGATGTTTGGTTATGGGCAGGGAAAGGAGGAGAAGAAAAATCGAGGTTAGGGCGGGGGAAATGGAGACTGGAGGCAGCATGGAGCTCCTGGGAGTGTAGCACATGAACGATGGGGTCTGAAAGGAGGCAGTGACATATGGAACGAGAAGTCAAGGGAGGCTAAATAATGAGGGAACTTGAAACCACGCTGTAGAAGAATTAGTTGGAAATCCGGGGCTGTTTAACCCAGAGAAGAATGATGGCGGATTTGGGGGAGGGGAGGACATGGTCACTGCTTTTGGTTATCAGTTAGGCTGTCACATGGGAGAGGAAGAAAATTCATTTTGTATGACCCCCCCTGAAGGCAGAATGAGGACTAAGGGGGAGAAGTTTCAGCTCAGACTAAGTCAAGGCTATTCAATGGTTAGAACTGCCCGATGACTTGTACAGTAGTGAGCTCCCCATCATTGAGTTATTCAAGTAGAGGCTGGAGAGCTACTTGTCAGAGAAGCAATAGTGGATGTTCTTATCTCAGATGTTTGAAGAAGAAGATCCCAAAGGATTCCTTGAAAATAAACAGTAGCCACTTTGTAGGTCTGTTTTTAATTGTGCAATTAGTGTTCCTTGTATTGATAAAATTATAGAAACTTCTAGTTTTGATGTGGAAGAGATTTTAGAGATCATCTAGGCTAACTTCCTTATTTGACAAATGAGGAAACTGAGACCTGGAGGAATTTATTGACTTAATCAAGATCACTCAGAATAGAAATTAAAAAAAAACACAAATAAAATATCTAAAGTCAAACAAGATTGTTTCCTTTGAGAAGCATTGTGATATAATAAAATGAAGTCATATTTGGGGTTAAAAGATCATTTGGAGTAAAAAATTCTGGGTTCAAATTCTGGCATCGACTTTTGCCTTGGGCATCCTTTCAGTTTCTTCTTTCACAAAATGTGGATAATAAATACAGAGATGACTCCAGGGGAGCCATATTCAAGGTCTCACCAAGACAGGGAAGTGACATTGGGTTCCAAGGCCATGCCAGAGAAGTGCAAGGTCTGGGAGAGGTCAGAGTGCCCTAGCCACCTGAAAAGGTTTTGTGGATGTTCCTGATGACAGATTGTGAATGCTGCCTCAGAACCTGCCAAAATAAATATGTGGAGGATCATCTCAAGTGGGCTGACCATTAAGGAATGAATGCTTTGGCCATGAAGACCCATGGGATGGATTAAAATCAAAACATGTCTGAGTCTTTCTACTTCTAAAGATGCCCCCCATCTCCAATTTATTTCTCTTCAGTCTCTCTCCCTCTTCTATCTCCTTCCCGGCTGCCTCTTCTACAACCCCAATTATTATTGTTCTATATCTGTCCTCCCTTCATGGCTAAACAACTTGAGAAAGCAGCCTGTATTTGGTGATTCTACTTTCTCATCCATCATTCTCTTCTAAAGCATCTGCAATTTGGTTCTGATCTCATCAACAGAAATGGCTCTTTCCAAATCTCTTCATCCCCAATGATCTCTTCATCGCCAATTCCAATGGCATTTTCTCAGTCTTCTTGATCTCTGGATCTCTGCTGATTATCTTTTCTTCCAAAATACTCTCTCCTCCCTAGCTTTCCATGCCATTGAACTCTTCTGCTTCTCCTAAGTATCTGGCCATTCTTTCTCATTCTTCTTTGCTGGTTCTGCAATCGAGTCATACCCACTGATCACGAATGTCTCTCATAGCTCTTAGGCTCTTTTCATTTCTTTTTCTTTTTTCTTTTTTTGCCTTTCTTTTATTCTCATCTCTCAGTACAGTGCCTACTGAACAGCAGACACCTAATAGTTTATTGATTGACTGACTGGTGACTTCCCCAGGTTTATATAATTCAGTGGGTTTCTGAGATAGGACTCAAACTCAGTTTTTTTTTTTCTTACTCAATCCTACATTTTATCTACTGTGATCAATCATCTAAATGGCCATATTTTTACAAGGTCAAAGATGAACAAATTTTGTTGTGTGCCAAATCTCTTCCATGCAGGCTGAAACTCTATTTTCTGATTTTTTAATTTGCTTGTATTTAAGAGAAGTTAATTTTGACTTATCAGATTCAAATAAGTACAGGGATTGTTAAACCTTACATAAGAATTGATACCTTCTGGGACATGTTGACTTAGAAAACCACGTATTAACATTACCTGTGTTCTATTGTATTTTTCTTTATTTTGGTAACTATTTCCCAATTGTATCTTTTTGGTTCAAGCAGTACTCAGGAATATTGCTGATTGGAATGTTGGATACCATTGACCCTGATGATTCTCTTGACATTCCTCAGTATCATAGTGGATAGAATATGGAGCTAAGATCTAAGTTCTAATTCTGTAAGGTTCTTTTTTCTTTCTCTTTATTAAATTTGGTAATCTTGTCAACACCTATAGATGCAGTTTCTATTCAGATGATTACCAGATCTATATATCCAATTAATCAATCAATAAACATTTAATAATCATTTATCATGTACCACTCACTGTGCTAAGTACTGGGGACACCAAAAGAGGCAAAATAATAGTTCCTGACCTCAAAAAGCTCACAATCTAATGGCCTCTATAGATAAATACATAGATATCTAAACACATAGATATAAATATACATATACACACACAAATATAGAATATTTGTATATTCTATATCCTACATATAGAATATACAGGATAAAAGGAAGTACTTAACAGAGAGAAGGCACTAGAACTAAAAGGGGTTAGAAAAGACTTCCAGTAGAAGATGGGATTTTAGTTGGGACTTAAAGGAAGCCAGTATGTAGTAGATGGAGATGAGGAGGGAGAACGTTTGAGAGATGTGGAACAGAGAAAATACCCAGAGCCAATAAATGAAATATCTCCTAAGTAACAGTACCAAACCATCAACTGCCTCTGGATGGCCATATCCAAAATAGAGCTTAACATCTTTCCCCAAATCCTCTCTTCTTCTGAGTTTCCCTATAACTATCCATGGAACCACTCTTTTAGAACTCCTTTATAACTTACTCTTGTTCACCCAACATAATCAACCTATTGCTCAAGCTTGTCTATCTTGTCAACTCCACTTTTAGAAAATTTCTCATTCTTTCTCTTCATTCATAAACCTCCCATTTTCCTTCAGGTTCTCATCACCTCTCACTAGGTTCACTATAATAGCCCTCTAATTGGCCTCCTTGTCAAAAGTGCTTCCCTATTCCAAGCCATCCTACACTGAGCCACCAATGACTTTTTTTTATAATTTATTTTTCTCAATTAAATATAAAAAGACTTTTTTGCATTTAAAAAAATTGGATTCCAATAAATAAATGAAATTTTGAGTTCCAGAATCTCTACCTCTTTCCCCCCCTCCTTGAGGGGCAAACAATTTGATATAGATTATACTGTGTAGTCATGCAAAATATAATTTCATAGTCACCATATTACAAAAGAAAAGAGACTCAAAAACACCTAAGAAAAAGAAAGAAAGTTGTTTTTTTTAAAAAAAAAAAACAAGGATGCTTCAGTCTGCATTCAGATTCCATTAGTTTTTGGTCTGGAGATGGATAGTATTTTTCATCATAAGTCTTTTTTTTTTTTTGCCTTTCTTTTATTCTCATCTCTCAGTACAGTGCCTACTGAACAGCAGACACCTAATAGTTTATTGATTGACTGACTGGTGACTTCCCCAGGTTTATATAATTCAGTGGGTTTCTGAGGTAGGACTCAAACTCAGTTTTTTTTTCTTACTCAATCCTACATTTTATCTACTGTGATCAATCATCTAAATGGCCACATTTTTACAAGGTCAAAGATGAACAAATTTTGTTGTGTGCCAAATCTCTTCCATGCAGGCTGAAACTCTATTTTCTGATTTTTTAATTTGCTTATCTTTAAGGGAAGATAATTTTGACTTATCAGATTCAAATAAGTACAGGGATTGTTAAACCTTACATAAGAATTGATACCTTCTGGGACATGTTGACTTAGAAAACCACGTATTAACATTACCTGTGTTCTATTGTATTTTTCTTTATTTTGGTAACTATTTCCCAATTGTATCTTTTTTGGTTCAAGCAGTACTCAGGAATATTGCTGATTGGAATGTTGGATACCATTGACCCTGATGATTCTCTTGACATTCCTCAGTATCATAGTGGATAGAATATGGAGCTAAGATCTAAGTTCTAATTCTGTAAGGTTCTTTTTTCTTTCTCTTTATTAAATTTGGTAATCTTGTCAACACCTATAGATGCAGTTTCTATTCAGATGATTTCCAGATCTATATATCCAATTAATCAATCAATAAACATTTAACAATCATTTATTATGTACCACTCACTGTGCTAAGTACTGGGGACACCAAAAGAGGCAAAATAATAGTCCCTGACCTCAAAGAGCTCACAATCTAATGGCATCTATAGATAGATACATAGATATCTAAACACATAGATATAAATATACATATACACACACAAATATAGAATATTTGTATATTCTATATCCTACATATAGAATATACAGGATAAAAGGAAGTACTTAACAGAGAGAAGGCACTAGAACTAAAAGGGGTTAGAAAAGACTTCCAGTAGAAGATGGGATTTTAATTGGGACTTAAAGGAAGCCAGTGTGTAGTAGATGGAGATGAGGAGGGAGAATGTTTGAGAGATGTGAAACAGAGAAAATACCCAGAGCCAATAAATGAAGTAGCTCCTAAGTAACAGTACCAAACCATCAACTGCCTCTGGATGGCCATATCCAAATAGAGCTTAACATCTTTCCCCAAACCCTCTCTTCTTCTGAGTTTCCCTATAATTATCCATGGAACCACTCTTTTAGAACTCCTTCATATCTTACTCTTGTTCACCCAACATAATCAACCTATTGCTCAAGCTTGTCTATCTTGTCAATTCCACTTTTAGAAAATTTCTCATTCTTTCTCTTCATTCATAAAGCTCCCATTTTCCTTTAGGTTCTCATCACCTCTCACTAGGTTCACTATAATAGCCCTCTAATTGGCCTCCTTGCCGCAAGTGCCTCCCTATTCCAAGCCACCCTACACTGAGCCACCAATGACTTTTCTTTTTATTTTTTCTATTTATTTTTCTCAATTAAATATAAAAAGACTTTTTTGCATTTAAAAAAAATTGGATTCCAATAAATAAATGAAATTTTGAATTCCAAAATCTCTACCTCTTTCCCCCCCTCCTTGAGGGGCAAACAATTTGATATAGTCATATACTGTGTAGTCATGCAAAATATAATTTCATAGTCACCATATTACAAAAGAAAAGAGACTCAAAAACACCTAAGAAAAAGAAAGAAAGTTTTTTTTTAAAACAAGGATGCTTCAGTCTGCATTCAGATTCCATTAGTTTTTGGTCTGGAGATGGATAGTATTTTTCATCATAAGTCTTTTTTTTTTTTTCTGAGGCAATTGAGGTTAAGTGACTTGCCCAGGGCCACACAGCTAGCATTAGAAGTCTTTCGGAATTGTCTTGAATCCGTGTCTTGCTGAGATGCCCAAGTTATTCCCTGTCAATAATGTTTTTCCTAATGTCTGAACATGTCACCTTTCTACTCAACAAATACCAGTGGCTCCCTAGTACCTCCAGGTTCAAATAAAAATTCTTCTCTTTGGAACTTAAAGCTCCTCAGAGCCTGGGCCCTTCCACCCTTTCTAATGTTCTTTAATTTTGTTCCCTTCTAAACACTCAATAACACAGCAGCACTCTCCTACTATAAATGCTTGGCACTGGCTGTTCCCTGTATCTGGGATGCTTTTTCATCTCATTTTTGCCTATTGTTTTCTCTGACTTTCTTCAGGACTTGAGTCAAACCCCACATTCTTCAGGAGTTTTCCCCCCAGAATCTCAGATGCCTGTGCCTTTCCCTCTCAGACTTCCCCCATCTCCTCTGTATGTACTTCATTATTTACACATTGTCTTCCCTATTAGAAGATGAGCTTCTGGACGTCAGGTGCTCTTTTTGCCTCTCTGTATCTCCTGCATTTAGCATAGTGCCCATCCCATACTGAGAACCTAATAAAGAGGCTCGATTTGACTTAATATGACAGGAAAATCTGAAACTTATCTCTATGCAAATATAAAAGTCATAAAGATTCCATAATAGATTTAATGACAGAAATAATGTTGCTCAATGAGCGATTGTTAAAAGATTGTTAATATAAAATGCTATATAAATGATACATAAATATATAAATAAAATATAAAATGATATATAATGAGAAGTAGGCTTGCTGCTATCATGAAGGAAGTCTTCTACAAAATTTAAGTGGCAAGCTCCTCCATATAGTTTTTGTTTGAGGATAGCATTTTATTGGTTGTATTGAGCCTCAGAATTCCCTTAGGGCTACTCAGTAAGATCTATGACCAAAGAGATTTACCTAACAATCTACACAGTAAATTCCAAATGGATGCAAAATGACAGTTGGCTAGGCCGTATATTTTAGAAATGCACTACAGATGTTAAGTGAATTTGGCAGAGAGTTGAATGAGAGTAGACTGGAAGTGTAGTACAGTGAAAAGGACGTGGATCAAACAAGTCAATCAACATTTATTAAGGGTTTACTGTGAGTCAGGAAAACTTATCTTCCTGAGTTCAAAACCAGCCTCAGACATTTATAGCTATATGACCCTAGGCAAGTCACTTAACCTAACCCTGTTTGTCTCTGTTTCCTCAACTATAGAATGAGCGGGAGAAGGAAATGGCAAAGCACTCCAGTATCTTTACCCCAAAAACCCCAAACAGGGTCATGAAGAGGCAGACATGACTGAAATGAATGAATAAACAACAAGAAGAAGAAGAAATGTGCCATCTACTATGTCTTCCAATGCTGGGAATATAAAGAAAAGGAAAAGATGATCCCTGTTTCCAAGGAGTTTACAATCTAGCTCAGTGGTCCTCAAAGTGTAGTCCAAAGAATTATTGGGGTCTCTGAACCCTTTCAGAGGGTCTACAAATTCAAAATTATTTTTTATTTCTAATATAGTAAATAGCTATAAATATAACCCATGTGAACAAAAACTCTTTGAAAAGATCCTTGATAGTTTTTTTTAACAACATGAAGCTACTGAGAAGAAAGGTTTGAGAATCACTGGAACAATTGTGCAAACAATTATCCACCACGCAGGGTAAATTGAGATACCATTAGAGGTAAAGCACTAGTATTAAAGGGGGACTGGAAAAAGCTTTGTGGAGAAGGTGGGATTTTAACTGGGACTTAAGGAAGCCAGGAGGCTTAGGTGAGGAGGAGGAGGATTTCAGGGATGGGGGATGGCTAATGAGAATGCCCAGATTAAGAAGATGGAGAGTGTCGTCTGAGGAAAAGCCAGGAGGCTAGTGTCATGTACCACTGTAGGAAGGGAGATAAAATTTTTAAGACAGAAAAAGTAGTGAGAAGTAGGGGAGCAGGTTATGGAAGATCTGAATGCTACATAGAGAATTCTCTGTTTTATAAAGGAGGGAATCGGGCACCGCCGGAGCTTATTGGAAGGAGCTGGGGTAACCCCTCGCAGCTGTGCCTTAGGAAGATCACTTAGAGGAGTGGAGGACGAGCCTCAGGCTGGGGAGACTTAAGGTAGGGAGCCTAAACAGCAGGCTATGCAAACAGTCCAAGCCCGAGGTGATGAGGTTCCTGCGGGGTGGCGATCGTGTCAGTGGAGAGCACGGAGCACAGCCGGGAGATGCTGCAAAGGTAGAACTGACAAGACTCGGCAGCAGATCGGATCTGGGGGTGAGAGGAATTGAAGAATGGAGGATGACACCGAGGGATCGCTCGGATGATTGGGAGGATTGCTAGGCACTAATGGGAAAGTTGAAAAAGAAGGGAGAATCGGGGGAAAGAAATGAATTCTCTATTGGAAATGCCAAGTTTAAGATGTCTGTGACACGTCCAGTTAGAGACGTCCAACAGAGATTGGAAGTAAACAGGGTTGCACGCCTACTACCCCTGCGGCTGCTCTGCCACTGAAAACCTCTGCAATCGCTGAAGTTTTCCTGGTCTCAGTTTCTTCATCTGTAAAAATGGAGCCCTGTGGCGCATCTGGGAAACGGTACCACGTTTCTAAGCATTCCAAACTGCTCCGTGACCCAAGTCCTTTTTTAACTCCCCTCTTCCCCCATGATGTGAATCAGCTGTGAATTTTAGATGCGGGATCTACAAATAATCAGAACTGACCCAAAGGGCAAGAGAGAAACTCAGAGCGAGTGTCAAGCAGCCGTCAAGAGCATGCGCCTAATGATGACCATTAGCAAGGGAATGCCTGATCAGGAAAAGAGGCAGGTCCTCTGGGTCAGCCAGGAGATGGAGGGCTGCCGGACGGACAGCCCAAGCTCGCCCGGTGCCGTGAGATGGGGAAGGATCTGTGGGAAGGAGGAGGGAGACAAGAGCTGGTCTGGATGAGAGCTGGAGCCGTGAGCTGGTGCCCAGGTGAGACGACAGCAGTATTAGGATAATGACACAGACTGAACAGCCCTGACTATTTTCCTCAAGGCTACTCCATGGGTAAATTATCATCCCTATGTATACACACACATATATGTACATGCATTCATATACTTGCGAGCACACACATACATGCTGTGCATTTCAATACATGTATGTATAATGTGTGTATGCAGACACATCTCAATGTACTGCCTTGTACATATATGTATACACACGAACACTACATATGCAATGCATTTACACGCATGTATTTTAATGCACACATGCATATATGTATAGAAACATGCACACTGAGATGTATGTGCATGCACACATGTATCCATCTTGTGTAGGCGTGTGTTTGCATGCATATTAACACACATGTGCACATAGCACTAATCTCTTTGGTGAATTCCAGTCCTACTCTACCAGCTGCCTGCTGAATATCTCTAGTGTCCTGCAGTGCCCCCAGAATTAACATATCCAAAATAGAATTAATTTTATTTCTCCCCAAATCCATGTCTCCTCTAAATTTCTCTTTTTTCTGCTAAGGGCCATTAGCCCTCCAGTCACTCAGGTTCACAATCTGGGATTTGTCCTTGACTTTTCTCTCTCTCCCACCTCATATCCAATTTCTTACATGTTCTGTTGATTTTATTTTTACATTTCTTTTCTTTTCTTTTCTTTTGCTGAGACAACTGGGGTTAAGTGACTTGCTCAGGGGCTCACAGCTAGGAAGTGTTAAGTGTCTGAGGCCAGATTTGAACTCAGGTCCTTCTGACTTCAGGGCTGGTGCTCTATTATTTCAACATTTCTTGCATTTGTCCTCTTCTCTCCCCTTACGCAAGCACCACCCTGAGTCAAGCCCTCAGCATCACTTACTTGCTCTATTACAAGTCTCCTTGTCTTTTCCCCCCATTTCTCCCCAGCTCCTCCTCCTCTTCCTCCTCCTCCTCCTCCTCCTTCTCTTCTTCTTCCTCTTCCTCCTGCTCCTCCTCTTCCTCTTCCTCTTTCTCCTCCTCCTCACCATTGCCAGCTTGTTCTTCCTAAAACATCATTCTGATCATGTCACTCCTTGCTTATGTGACTCCAAATTTTCTCCAGCATAAAATACAAATCCTCAGCCTTTGCAATCTGTCTCCCCCATTCCTTTGCAGCCATTCTAGTCAAAGTGCCCTGCGAATGATCCTGTCTTTCACCTCCCTGACATCTTTGCTTCACAGAATTCTTGGCTTCCTTCAAAACACATCCCTGGGGTCATGCTCTTCACAAGCCTTTCCCAATCACCACCAGGTGTTAGTGTTCCCCCCTTTTTAACTGATGGTTGATCCACTTTGTTTTTATTTATCTATATCTGCATGATATCCTTTCAATAAAACGGAAGGTCCTTGATAGCAAAGCTTATTTTTGTTTTTCTCTTTCCATTTCTAGCACTGTGCCTTGTACACAATAGGTTCGTAATTAACAGTAGTGACAACTAGCATTTACTTTAAGATTTACAAGGCACTTTTAAAATACCTCATTTTACGAATTGTTGGTGGAGTTGTGAACTGATCCAATCATTCTAGAGAACACTTTGGAACTGTGCCCCAAAGGCTATAAAACTGTGCATACCCTTTGGTCCGGCAGTCGCTCCTCAGTCTGTTTGCACTCCAAAAAAGACCATAAAAAAGAGAAAAGGATCCCCATGTGCAAAAATGCTTGTAGCAGTTGGGTTTTTTGAGTGCCAAAGAATTAGAAGTTAAATGGATGCTAATGGCTGAACAGCTGAGTAAATTGGCTGAATAAATGGCTGAATAAATTATGGCACATGAATGCAATGGAATATTATTCTTGTAGAAGAAATGATGAACAGGCTGACTTCAGAAAAGGTTGGAAAGACTTACATGACCTGATGCTGAATGAAATGAGCAGAACCAGAATGCTGCCCACAATAACAGCAAGTTTATGTGATGATCAACTAAGATAGAATTAGCTCTTCTTAGCAGTTTGGTGATCTAGGAAATTCCAATAAACTTGGGATGGAAAATGCCATATGGATCCACAGAGAGAACTATGGAGAATGAATGTGGACCAAATGCATAGTATTTTCCCTTTTTCTTTGCTTGTTTCCTCTTTCTCATATTTTTTTTTCTTTCAGTTTGATTTTTCTTGCACAACATGAAAAATATGGAAATATGTTTAGAAGGATTATATGTGTTTAACCTATATCAGATTGCTTGCTGTCTTAGGGAGGGAGAAGGAGGGAGAATAATGTAGAACAAAAATCTTATAAAAGAAATGTTGAAAACTTTTTACATGTATTTGGAAAAACAAAATACTATTGAAAGAAAAATATATCTCATTTTATCTTGTATAACTGCACATGGGTCTTCTTAATGGGGGGGGAGGGAAGATGAGAGAATCTGGAACTCAAAGTTTTAAAAATAAATGTTAAAATTGTTTTACATGTAACTGGGGGGAATATATATGTATATATATATTCAAAAACATAATTTTATCTGTGAAATCACTTTGTAAAATAGATGTTAATATTGTCCATATTACAAATGAAGAAACTGAGGCAGGCAGACATTAAACGACTTTGGTCAGGGCCAGGGTCACAGACCTTAAATGTTTGAGATCCAATTTGATCTCGCTCCATCATGCTCCACTTGTGCCGTTAATAATTGTTTATTGGATTGTGTTTGTTGAATTGGTTTTGGGAAACTGAGGAAAATATCAAGAGTTTGAAATAATAGCTCAAGCTCTGATGAGTAGCAAGGTGCACAGAGCAGTGGACCTGGTTTGGAACCCCTCCTTGGACACTTAACCAGCACTGTGACCAACCCTGGACAGGTCACTCCAGACTCAGTAATCTCAGCCGTAAAAACAGGGCTTACATTCAGTGACCTCTCACTAAATCCATAACCTTAAGAGCTCCCCTTTTTGCTCAGAAAAAAGCAGCGTTCACCTGATCACATCAGAAAGGTAGAAGACAAGGCTCTTCAGGGCTCCTGCTAGGGTACCACGGCTCCTCCCAGGAGTCTCTCTGCCTTCCATTTCCCCTAAAACAAAGTGTGGGAGGCCCCCCCAGTTGAGGATTCTCTGGGTCATGAACTCTCTTGTTCTCCTCCTTCAAACGCCTGAGTCAGACCCTTCAGAAACTCCCAGGCAGCAGGCATTTAAGTCTGTGTCTTCCCATAGGCAGAGAGCTGTTCTGTAATTGAAGGAAGCATTACAGCTGCTCACCAGGCGGTGATGCTCCTATTCCCTCTGTGAGTCACTCACTTCCTTTCTTAATGGCTCTGCCTTCCATCACCCTCTGCTAATGAAGTCCCAGATTTCATTGGCTGAGTTTCCAAAGCCGAATTTCTGCAACGTTTCACTCTTGCCTCATTGTAAATTGGTTCCCTTTCCCTTGTCATTGCTTTTATTTTATTTTTTTGCTTCTTGGTCTTAACATGCTATCTTTTGTATTGTCTTCCAGCGTGTTTCCATTACTCTTCCCCTCCAACCTCCCCCTCACTTCGTCTCTTCTCCCTCTCACTATGATCTCTTCTCAGTCTCACTAAGTTTTACAGACAAGGATCCTAAGATTACAGCATGTCAGAACTAGAAGGGACCTTAGAGCACAGAATGCTGGAGTAACAAGGGACTCTAGTATGTAGAATGTCAGAGAGGGGTCCTTGAAACATAAGATTTTAGAGATTAAAAAGGACCTTAAAATGGAAATATCAGAGAAGAGATCTTAGAATTCAGAATTTCTTAAAGTGTAAATATCAGAGATCTTAGAACTCAGAATTCTAGTGACAGAAGCGACCTTAAAATATAAATATCAGAAGGGACTTTAGAACACAGAATAGTGCAGATAAAAGGGACTTAAGAATGTAGAATGTCAAATAGAGAACCTTAAAATACAGAACATCAGAGTTGGAAGGAGCTTTGGAGGCTGTTTCAATTCCTTGTGATGTAACCTCTGATTTCAGATGAAGCTGAAACTTCTCCAGAATTACTAACCAGAGGGCAAGGATTTACTGTATCACAGAAAGAGCAATCAGCTTGGAGTCAGGGGACCCAAGTTTAAATCTCATCTCTGGTCTTACTTCCTGTGTGACCTTAAGCAAGTCACATGACTTCTGTCTCTTCATTTATAAGATGAGGAGGTTGGATTAGAGGATCTCTGAAATTCCTTCAAGCTCCATGATCCTGCTATCTCTTAACTTTTAAACCCAAATACCTTTTCTCAGTCTTTATCCTTCTTGCTCTCCTTATAACTTTTTGCATTGTTAATGACTCCTTTCTCTCTCTGCTTTTTCCTTTCCCACTTTCCTAAAAATTGTTCTCTAGTTCTCCTACCTGTCTGGTAGGCTGTAAGCCTGGTGGATCGGGAGGATAGTCCCCCCTATTAGCAATAGGGAAGTTTGGAAGAGGGAAAGATTTAGTGGGAAAGATAATGAGTTCAGATTTGGACCTATTGGGTTTAAGATGTCTACAGGACATGTCTAATGAACAGTTGGAGATGTAAGATTGGAGTTCAGCAGAGAGTTTGGGGGAGAATGGACAGATTTAAGAATCATCAAAATCAAGATAGTAATTAAATCTTTGGGAGTTAATATGGTCACCAAGTATAGTATTATAAAGGAAGAAGAGAAAAGGAATCAGTTCAGAGCCCTGGGGAACATCTCAATTTAGAGGGTTTAATCTGGATAAAGATCCAGTAAAGTAGGTTGAGGGTGGAAAAGTCGAGAGAAAGAAGGAAAACAAAGAGAGTGCTTCTCGAAACCTAGAGAAAAGAGAGTATCAGGGGAAAAAAGGGTGATCGACAGTGTCAAATGGTCCAAAATAGACTTCATTATCTTCCCAAGAAAAACCATCCTGTCTTCAAACTTCCCTATTTCTGTTGAAGGTTCCACCATCCTTCAGTCACCCAGGTCCATAACCTATGTCATCTTCAATTTTTCTCTCTTCTTCACCCTTCATTTCCAATCAGCTGCCGAGTCTTTTCCATTTCATCTCCACATCTCTTCCATCTATTCCTTCTCTCCAGTCACACAGTTTCTACCTAGTTCAGGCCAACAGCTTTCAACTGAATTTTTAATTGGTCTCCCTGTTTCCAGTATCTCCCCTCTACAAATCATCTTCCACAAAACAGTCAAAATAATAAGCCTAAGAAGCACATAGGACCCTATCATTCCCTAAAGTCCTTTACAGTCTGGCTCCTTTCTGCCTTTAAATGGATCATAAAATCATAGATTTCGAGCTGAAAGGGACCTTAGAGACTTGAGTTAAACCTTCTCATTTAACAAATGAGGAATCTGAAGCAGAGAAGATAAATTATTTATTCATCTGTTCAATAAACATTTATTAAACTCCTGGTATGAGCCAGGCACTGTACTAAGCCCTGGAGAGACAAACAAAAATCCAGGAAGGGAAAAATCCCTGCCCTCAAAGGTCTTATAATTGAATGGGGAAGACAACATGCAAACAAAGGTAGGAGATATTCGATAGAAGGAAGGCACTAAGTTAAAGAAGGATTGGGAACGGCTTCCTGCAGAAGGGGAGAGTGAAGCTGGGAACTGAAAGAAGCCGGGGAGGTTGGAAGGTGGAGATGAGAAGGGAAAGCATTGCAGGGGAAGGAGACAGATGGAGGAAAGGCTGTGAGCTGAAGGACAGGGGTCTTGTTTGTGGATGGCCAGGAGGTCGGCAGCGCTGGATCAGAGAGTAGGGTCAGGAAGTCAGGTGTCAGAAGCCTAGAAAGGTGGGAGGGGGCTAGGTTATGCGAGGCTTTGAATGCCAAACAGTCAAACCGTCTGGGTACCATTTTCTGAATTTGGCGTTCTAATTACATTTCAACAAGTTGTTCCACAAGCCTCCCAGAATCCTTAGCTTTGGGGAACTAGTGGTTCTGGATGGCATGATGTGTCTGGGGTGAAGACTAAAATTCAAATCTAGCCTCAGACACTTAATAACTGTGATCTTGGGCAGGTTACTCAGCTTCTCTGTGCCTCAGTTTCCTCATCTGTAAAGCAGGCTGAAAAGTAATACCAATCTCTTGGGGTTGTTGTGAGGATAAAGTGAGACAATACTTGTAAAATGCTTTGCAAACTTTAAAGAGCTCTACAAATTAGTCTTGTTATTGTTAAAGACTTAAGTCGGGGGCTACATCCTTCAGGATTCCCTAGTTGCTAATGTTTTCTCTCATTCTTAAATTACTCTCTATTTGACTGTATTCACTTTATAACTCCTCCCACAACTCCCAGTAGACTATAAACTCTTTGAAGGTAAGGGATCTTTTTCATTTAATCTTTAAATTCCTGGCACCTCGAATAGCCTCTTTATTTAGTCCTAAAGTTTAATGGATTGGGCCAGCTCCCTTTCAGGAAGATTGAGACCCAATGAAACACAAAGTGATTTGCCCAAGACCTCCCAGCAGATTACCAGCAGAACTATGACTAGAATCCAGGTCTCCTGACAAATTCCAGAACAACATCCTCTTCTCCTTTTTCTCCCCATCCCCTACTTTTTGGCCCTCAATTTTTCTTCCATATGTTCCTTGCTCTGACCTGTGGGGTTGGGAGACAAGCATAAGACTGCACTCCCACTGCTGCCTCACTCCTTCCTAATGTAGGATATTTTCATTTTACAGACATCTAGATAGTTCAGTAAAAGAGTGGACTTAGAGTGAGGAAGACTGAGTTTTAATCCAAACTCAGACACTTCTTAGCTGTGTGGCCCTGGACAAGTAACGTAACCTCTGCCTGCCTCAGTTTCCTCCACTGTAAATGGATATTATAATGAATTTATTCCCCAGGATTGTTGTGAGGATCAAATGGGATCATATTTGTACAGTGCTTAGTACAGTGTCTGGCACATAGTAGGTGCTTAATAAATTTTTGTTCCATTCCATCTTTTATATGCTGATGCTTCTACATCATCAAGCATCAAATTCTCCAGAGTATTTATATTTTTTCTTTTAACTAGTTTTGTATGGGCTGCTGTCCCGGGGAAATTTTATTCATCAGTTCTGTAGTGTTAATGAGGCTGAGGATTTAGGTTGGACTCACTAATGGGCAAGTCAATTTGGATCTTCTAGTTATACATGCTGATGACTCATGCCGAACCCCAAGCCTGGTCATAGTATTCTAGCTCCTCAGTTGGAAGAGAATTTAGAGATGATCTAGGTCAACTTACCTCTAGTAATCTTCTATAAGGAAATGCATTTGAACACCTCCGATAATGGGGAGCTCTCTCTCTCCCAGAAGCCTATGTTACTTATGAATAGCTCTCATTATTAGAAAGGTCTCCTGAAAGTGAACTGAAATCTGCCTCCCTATAACTCCTTCCTGATTGGTCCTAGTTCTCCCCTTCCAAGATGACACCGAACAAGTTGGCTCCTTCAGTTCTTTGGAAACAATTGGGCTCAATTGGGCTTGTCAGGAGCGTTGTGTTCTTGTGTTCATTGGGAATGTGTGTGGATCAGGGCAGAAATAAAATGTGTTTTAAGGCAAAGACATGGCAAATTTGTTGTGTTGTTTGTCCTTTGATCTCAAAGAGGACCATGACATCAGGGAGGCATGTCATGACATTCAGGTGAGTTGGATTTAAGTAAGGGAGGATTATTTAAAGTCACCAGTCTCACTCTCTCCTTCACAATCATCTGGGTCCAGTAGTAAAATATCAATCAGGATGCCAGAGATGGTCTTGAATACAATGGGAGATCTTGACCTTTTTAAGCCAAGGTCTTTCCCAGGTCTCAATTTCACCGAGGCAATGTCCATTCAGTGATTAGGTAAGAATTGAGGCAAAAAAGGCCTTTTTTTCCTTCCTTCCTTTCTTCCTTCCTTCCTTCCTTCCTTCCTTCCTTCCTTCCTTCCTTCCTTCCTCCCTCCCTCCCTCCCTCTTTTTCTTCTTCCTGCCTTTCCTTCCTTCTTTCCTCCCTCTCTCTCTTCCTTCCTTCCTTCTTTCCTTCCATTTTTCCTTCCTTCCTTCTTACCTTTCTTCCCTTCCTCCATCTTTCTCTCTTTCTCTCCTTTCTTCTTTTTCTCCTCTCCTTCTCTCCTTCTTTCCTTCTTTCTTCGTAAGGTATTAAACCTTTCCCTGCAGGTGCTACGCTCAAAGGAATATAATTTTTTTTGATTGCTGAAACTTCCCAAGATACCTTAGGCTTTACCGGCTAGATTTTTTTCTCCAGAGCCATCCTTTAAAATCTAATCAATCACTCTGACTCTCACTGATTGCCCTACAAAAGGTCCCAGGCCAAGCTCCAATTTTGGTCATTATTTGGGTTCTGATTGACTCAGTGTGAATGTAAATCACAATTGTTTCTGTTTTGGCTTGAAATCCTGAGGGTCTCCCCCTCCCAGTCTGGGCTTGGCAAACAAAGCTAGGATAGAGGAAAGTGGCCAAAATGCTGAAAGGCCTATGAAAAGCAATTGTAGGAATTACCTGCAACTGAGCTGGCCCCGGGTTCACCTGAGATAGCCCAGATCCAGGACGGCATTTATGGAATAGCGAGCAAGCCCCCTGGCTCTTTTAATAGCCATCCACTCAAAGTGACTGCTGTGTGCCTGGAATCTCTCTGTGGCCCAAGAAACAGTGACCTTGAAGAATGCAGAGAAGCATGGGAGGACTTCCATGACCTGATGTAAATCAAAGTAAGCAGACCCAGGGGAACAAGAGAAACAACCACTGCACCATGTAAATGAGAAGCACATCCACAAGCCTGAAATGAAACGTGCGGCGGTGAGAATGACCAAGTCCTGAAGAAAAGACAAGAAAATGCATCTCTCTCCCATTCTTTGCAGAGGTTGGGGCCTATGCTGTGCAGTATTGTGCCCCAGTCAGCAGATGTATCAGTCGGTTTTTCTGAACTGCTTTTTTAAATCTTTCTTTTTTACTCTTTGTTGACAAGCAATGGGTAGGAGAGGAGGAAGGGATAGACTAGGAAATGAAGGTGATTTAAAAACAAAGATATAAATTTTTAAAATTAAAAATATACATCTCCCCACTCCAGGACCGCGGTGTCTGAAACCTCGCCATCAGAGAGTCATTGCTTTAGAATAAAGTGATCCACATCCGGGAGTTCCTACTGAGATCCTTCCCTTTAGTCTTAAGCTTAAGATATGGACAGAGTAACTAGGTTAAGGTATCCCGGCTCCCAAGGAGAGAAAACCATTCACTGATCCATTAGCAAGGATTAATTTCCAATCACTATTTTGCCCGAAGCCTGCCCTGCCACCAACCATAGGCATTTTGGCCCAAGGGGAGAATTGGACTCATTAAAAATAATTGTCGATGGTGTCTCCCTGAGTCCATTAATGCCTCTGGAAGAGCACAGGACATGCAGTCTCTAAGATTCCTTCTGCTTTTACAGCTGTTCTCTGAGAATCAAAGACTCATAAAAAAGTCAGAGCTGAGATTTCTAGGACCTCAGACATCATGTAATCCAACTGTCCTCCTTCCCCATTTTATAAAGGAAGAAACGGAGGTCCAGCAAGGGGGTAGGTCAAGGAGAGGGTGGTCTCATAGCCCGTTATTCATCATGAGATAGTGTGGCACAGGGCAAGGATTTGGAGCTCAAATCCTTTTCTCAGACATCAGGTATAAAACATGTCTTTGCATCTCACTCAGTCCTTAGCTTCAAAGCTTAGTTCTGTCCCTTACTTTCTGATTCGTCTTAGTCAAGTCACTTCACTTTTCTGAGCCTATTTCCTCATCTATAAAATGAAGGAGTCAGTTTAAGTAGACCCTAAGGTTTCTTCTGATTCAAAAGCTTTGATGCTGTGATCAAAGAACCTCTAAGGTCATTTCAGCTCTAAATCTATAACACTATGACCTTTTGTGCCTCAGTTTCCCCAAATGTAAAAATAAGATAGCAATAGACTCAATTCCATGGGAATCTGAGGATCAAATAAAATAAGGTTTGGAAAGAACTATATTAAGGTGAGTTTTATTCTTTTCCTCTGGTAGAATTTTCCTCCTTGAGAAAGGGCAGCTAAGTGGCACAGAGGATAGAGCACCAAATCAGGAAGATGAATTTTCTTGAGTTCAACTCCAGCTTCAGACATTCACTAGCTGTGTGACCTTGGATAAGTCACTTAATCCTGTTTGCCTCAGTCTACTCATCTGTAAAATGAGCTGAAGAAGGAAATGGCAAACCACCCCAGTACCTTTGTCAAGAAAATCCCAAATGGGGTCTGAAGAGCTTGACCCAGATGAACAACAATCTTGAGAAAGGGCATCCTTTTATATCTCCATTGCTTGGCATTATGTCTGGCCCAGACAAAGTGCTTAATAGGTATTTGTGAAATGAAGGAATTTTCAGAATTGGAGCTAAAGCTTGGGTCCCCTGAAACTCAGTTCAGTGTTATTTCCTGGGAAGCAAAATTGCTGCCTTCCCCACCTCTCAGGCCGGGGGCAAGCAAAAGAACAGGAAGAAAGCATTTTGGAAATGTAATATGCCGGCAGAGAGAGGGTGCTTTCAGATTATGGATGAAGAATGTGCAACCAGGTGGCAGCAAGCATAGGCTTTGGATGTTCGGGAAGCTGAGGGGGGAGAGAGGTCTCCGTGAGGGATGGAGCAGCAGCTTTGGACAGCTGGGGGAAGCGTAATTAGGAACATAGAATCCCTAAGAGAGGGAAGAAATCTCAGGGAAAGGGGGCAGTGTTTGCCAGAGACAAACAGAGCCTAAACTCCTTTCAAAGTCTTCCTTTAAAGGGGGCTCACAACTTTCCTGGTGCCTCCACTCTTCCTCAGAAGCTCTGCACCGCTTCCCTGGGTCTCAACTCCCCCTTTCAACGTCCTTTTTTGTGTTGTCTTCCCCTCATCAGTCGCAAGTTCCTTGAGGATAGGGACCTTCTTGTTTTGTTTTGTTTTTTTATTTGTATCCCAGCACTTAGCACAGTTCCTGGCACGTAGTTGGTGCTAAATAAATGTTTCTTAGATTTTATTAGATGAGGAAACTGAAGCTCAGGGTCACATAAATACTCCAATTTCAGTTCCTATCTGTGATGACTGAGGGGCAACCCGATGCAACAGAGAGTTTTACATTTGGAGTCAGGAAGACCAGAGTTCAAATCCTGCAACAAATACTTACTGTGTGACCCTGCACAAGTCACTTAACTTCCCTATTCTCGTTTCCTGATTTGTAAAACAGGGCTAATAACATACCTATCCCACAGGGTTATTGTGAGGATCGAATGAGACAGCCTATAAAGTACTTTGCAAGTCTTAAAGTGCTATATGATTTCTATTATTGTTAGCACATATCTTCCTTTAGCTACTTCCCACCTTGTCAATATTCTTCCTAAAAACGTGATGCCCAGAACCGAACACAACCTTCCAAAGGAGGTCCGACCAGGCTGCTCAGGGACAAAGAGGGGCCCCAAGCCCAAGTCTGGGGTGCAAGTCCAGCCTTTGATAAGGATCTTAGCAGGCCTGTGAACATGTCTGATCTGGCCTGAAGGTAAGCTCCATTCCTGCCTAACCTCACCTGCCCTGGCTGCCCTCTGGCCCCGCTCTGTTCCGGCTGGCTGGCCTTCGCTTGCCAGGCAGGGGAGGCTCTGACACAGCATTAGACCAAATCATCCTTGTCAAGTATGATGTTCTCTGGGAGGATTTCCCCTGGCAGGTTAATGGCAGCCAGACCCTACTCCGTCCAGCCTGGCCTCCCGGACCACCCGAGGGATGACATGATGGACAGGCGAGCTTTGAGCTGGCTGCTTCCCAGTTGAGGATGGCGGCTTCTAAACCCCGTGATTGACTTTTGCTCTTGCAACAGCCTAGGAAGCCTTTCTGAGGGCCAGAGGATTCTGACATGGAGGAGGAAAGCAGATGGCTTCCCCAAACCTCATATTCTTGTCTTTCAGATGAATAAACAGACTTTCCCTGGCTTGGTGTCCACCCAGTTTGTCTGGGACGTATGAAGGAGGGAGCCATGGAGTGTAACGGAGAGACATTTGTTCCTTCAAACACTCGGGCTGAGGCTGAGCACAGGTAGAATAGAACACTTGGTTCTCAAGCGTCTTCCAGTCAAATGGAGCAAAAACCAACTACGTGGTCTACAGTGCAGAGGCATGCCAAAGTCATCTTCCCCAAACTCAGGTCTGACTCTGCCACCTCCTCCCAAGTCAATAAATTTAGGCAGCTCTCCGTTACCTCCAGGATCAGACGTAAACCCGCCCACTGAACCTACAAAGTCCCTCACAGCCTGGCTGCTTCCTGCCCTTGCAGTCTTTCTACTTACCTCCCCTTCACAAACTGTGATTCATTCACCTTTGCACATTCCCGTCCCTCTATCTTCCTCTCCGTGTCTTCTTGTCGGTTTGCCCAAAATACTCTTCCCTTCTCACCTCTGCCTCCTTGTCTTCTTGACTTTCCTCAGGACTCAGTTCAAATCTTATCTTCTGCGAGAGACCTTCCCAGACCATCCACCTTCTTGCTCGTGCTTTTTCTTTGAGATTATCTTCCCTTCATACAGCATTTATATTTTGCATTATATATGCTTTTATATTCACAAATATATGTATGTTTATATGTATGTATGCATACCTATGTATAAGTATATCTACAAATAAATATATATTTTTTGTGTTATCTCCCCGGGTAGAATGTTAGCTCCTTGAGGAGAAAGATCCTATTTTTGCCTTTCTTTGCATCTCTAGGCTTGGCACACAGCCTGACCCACTAAAGGGATATCTATTATTGGTGATGATGAGTGTGGTTAAGCCAAAAGAAGAGATCTAGACAACGGGAATCTCCACGGGAGAGGTGACAGCTCGACTGGGCCTTGAGGAAAAGAAGGGACATCAACAGCTGCAGATGGGGGAGTGGGGGGAGGATCTTCATTACCTAAAGAAGAAATAGCAGGGTAAGGATTAATGAGGAGAGCTGGATGGAGACTAGGAGAAAATCAATACATGTGAAAGATTGAAAGGCAGACAAGTTCTGAAAAGGATGAAATAGAGTAGTACATCTGGAAGATGCTCTGAACAGATCAGAAAAAGGAAGGCCTGGAGAGAAGGAACAATTAGTGTCACTTACCTAGTTAGGACTTTTATGTATTCATATACATGTGAATGACATAATGACATGCTAGACAAGTCACTTCACTCCCCTCAATTTTCCTATCTGTAAAATGGTGGTGGGAAATGGACTCAACGGACTTTAAAGAATTTTCTACCTTTAAATTTGCAATCGTGGGTGTGAGAGCCTGGAGATCCAACAGGAGCTGTCACCTTGCAACAACAGTTGAAACAGATGACGACCAAAGGCTGCTTAAGGACATCTGGGTCTGATGGATGCAAAGCTCTAGATATCTAGGGCTCGTGGCCAAGAAGGGAGGTTGCCATCATCTTATTCAGGCAGACCCTGCTTGCTTCGGCAAAAGCTTAATGTTGGGGGAAATGACATTACTGGGGGCAGGGAACTGTCTAGGAACAATGTCATTCTATAAACAGGCAACTGGCCAAAAATATCACAGCGGGTTCCGTGGCTTTAAAGTGGGGTTTGGATATAATGTACCAATGTTGTTATTGTGAAATGATTCGAGTCACAGCAACCTTATTCAAGGGACGTCTACATAGCTCTTGGCATATATTATAATTTAGGCTTTGGGGGCATCCCTCAACAGAAGAGGAGAGTAAGAGAAGTTGACTTGTCAATGTCCTCTTGCCCTTCCCAGTTTTCCCCATCTCTTTTCGGGAGGTAGTCAGCCAGCTCCACTCCCCATTCACTCTACTTCCTCTCTCTGCCCCTCGCCAGAACCTGCTCTCAAGAAAGGTTTAGATAGATGCAAACACAAGTTACGGCGGCTGGGTTGAGTGCGATGTCCCCTTCCGACATGAGGGCAGAATGGCAGAGGAGGTAGAGCATAAGGCCTGAAAACCTGAATTCAAAACCCCCACCTCAGACCCTTAGGAGATCCCCGATTAGTGGCAAGGGCTTAACCTTTCAACATTTCAGTTTCATCATCTGTACAACAGAAGTAACTATAATTACCTCCCTTCCTCACAAGGAATGGGGTGAGAAGGGTCACTTTTTCAGCAGCCCCACAATCTTACCATTATGTTAAGTGCTGAGAAACATCCCAACCATAGTTAATATGTTCAAATGGTGCCTAGAGGACATCCACAGCAAAAGGAACTTCAGCAGTTACGTTCACGATTGTACTTAAAAGGACCAAGGTTTCCCCCTTCACCCGGGGCCATCTCCAGGCTTCCTGATCTATATCTGGCCACTGGAACCAGCTCCAGCTCTGGAGGGGAAAGTGAGACGGGTGTCCTTGCCCAGCCTCCCTCACTGAAATCCATTCGCTTGCATGTCACGGCCTCGAGTCCCTGATTTCATGGTCAAGAACGAAGGACAAACAGTAACAACAATAATGATTATGGGAGGTCACTCACAATTCCTGGTTAAAGAAAGTCCTTCATCACCTAGAGCCTACTGAAATTCCTCTTAGATGTAGCTCTTGGCTGAACTCCAAATGTTGATGCCTTTGGAGAGCCCAAGTCAGTCTGGCAAGAGCGGTCGCTCTCCTTGTGGCCACTCTTTCATGGGTGACTGGGATTTCTGTCTGGTCTCTTTGATCCCACCTAGATGCACCTACTGTTAACTGGCTCTGTCTCTCTAATCCAAAGATATGGTTGATGCAGAGAAGGAGAGAAGGGAGAAATGTATGTGTGTGTGAGACAAAGAGAGAAAGAAAGAGAGAAGGAGAGGGAAAGAGACAGACAGATACAGATATGAAAGGAGGAAAAGAGAGAGAGAAGAAGAAGGGATAAAGGAAAAGAGAGAGACAGAGACAGAGGCAGAGAGAGATGGAGAGAGAATGAGAGAGACTGATTCTCTTTCCCCCACTCTCGCCTCCACCCTGAGCACTACTCTCCCCAGCTTTCAAACTGGAGTTCTCCAAACCAGAACCAGAATGTTTCACTACTTAACTGACATCCACTGACTTGCTGTTTTTATGTGAAACCTAAGAGTTGTAGCTTCACCTTCTCAATAATAAGATTGTCTCCTCTATGGCATCAGCTTCCTTTCATCCAATGGTCAAAACCCTATAATCCTCTCAAATTGATTGAGGACTTAGTCACACCCAGTTAACACTTTTGATGGACTGATTCAATTGAGGTGACTGGTGGATGCGTCTTTTGTGATCACATTAACTGGAATGAGGTAAAACCCCATCCTTTCACAATTCAGTGCCAGCTCCAATAACTAGATGCCTAAAGCCAGTTCTTAGCCTTGGCCTGTCAGCATATGAGCAAGAGGCAAAACAGCCCCCATAAGTCACTGCTGTGGCTACAGCAGGAGACAGGACCGACTAAATGACTGGGCTCCTTTACCAAAAGATGCAGGAGCTCCGTCACCTTTATGCTCTTTAACATCCCACTGGAGTTGATTAGGTCCACAGGTTATGATGGAACTAATTTTTGATTGAAAATGATAAAAGGGAAGAAGAGAGAGATTGGTGACAGATGACCACGAGGAGAGAGAGAAGCAAGGAATTGAGACAAATTTGTTCAATCATTCTGAAAAGCAATTTGAAGCTATACCCCAAAAGTCATTAAATTGTGTATACCCTTTTTGACCCAGGTATAACACTACTAAGTCTATTATTGTTGTTTAGTTGTTTCTTACTCTTCATGACAGTGCTTGGGTTTTCCTGGCAAAGATACTGGAGAGATTCGTCATTTCCTCCTCCAGTTGAATTTGCAGATGAGGAAACTGAGGCAAACAAGGTTAAGTGACTGCTGAGGTTCACATAGCTAGGAAGTGTCTGAGGCCGGATTTGACCTCAAGAAGATGAGTCCTCCTGACTCCAGACCCGGCACTCTATCCACCATATCATCTCGCTGTGTAGACTATTGTTGTTGAATCATGTCCAACTCTTTATGATCGATACTGGGGGGGGGGAGGTTCTTGGCAAAGACACTAGAATTATTTGTCATTTTCTTCTCTAGCTCATTTTTACAAATGAAGAAACTGAGGCAAACAGAATTAAGTGACTTGTCCAGGATCACACAGCTATTCAGTGGTTGAGGTCAGATTTAAACTCAGGAAGATCAATCTTCCTAACTCCAGGTCCACTGCACCATCTACCTGTCCCACTAGAAATTTACCACAGAAAGAAAGGACCGATATATCCAAATATCTTTGTAGTAGCTATTTTTGTGGTGGCAAAGAACTGAAAACAAAGTAGGTGCCTATCGATTGGGAACGGCAGAACAAATTATAGTATAAGAATGGAATAGGGAATCGTTTTGCCATAAAAATGAAGAAAGAGTTGTATTTAGGCAAGACTGTCAACTGGACCAAACCAGCCCTGACCTATGGATGGCCAGAGATGAACAGAGCAGGCTAGAGAGGAGAGCCAGAAATCCAACAGAAGTTCCACTTCAAATGGAGGGAAATGGCTTACAAGATTAGCCACAGGTACCAGGGCCCACTCCTAGTGGGGGGGACTCATTTTAGTATGGCTGAACCTTTTACTAGTGTTTTGTTTTGTATATGTATATGTGTGTGTGTATATATACATATATTTATATTTTGTGTCTAGACAAAGAGTCAAACAGCATAGTGTACCAACAGTGATGAGGCAAGGTTGTCTAGTGACAAAAAATCTGTTAATAGCAGGGTTTCATGTCTGGACCTGTTGGTGCTTGCTGGGGCTTAGCTCTGGAAAGTGGGGTCTCTCCTAATATTTGACTTGTACAAACTGATCCAGAATGAAGTGAACAAAACCAGAATTATTTATACATTATCCACAATGTTGTAAAGGAAAACAATTTCAAAAGACTTAAGAATTCTCATCTGTGCAAAAACCAATCAAAACTCCAGAAAATTGATGATAAGGTCAACTTCCCACCTCTTGCTGGGACAGGTGATGGATTGTAAAAGCAGAATGAGATTTGCATTTTTGAACCCAACCATGGCTACATACATTAATTTTGTTTGATCATATTTTTGTTACAAGGGAGAAATTTTATTTGATGAAAAACAGTGGTAGCAATTTAGAACTATGCCCAAAGGGCTATCAAACTGTGCATACCCTTTGTCTACTGGGTCTGTAGTAGAGATCTTAAAGAGAGGAAGGGACCCACATGTGCCAAAATGTTTGTGGCAGCCCTGTTTGTAGTGGCTAGAAACTGGAAATTGAATGGATGCTCATCAGTTGGGGAATGGCTGGATAAGTTATGGTATATGAATATTATGGAATATTATTGTTCTGTAAGAAATGATCAGGAGGATGATTTCAGAGCGGTCTGGAGAGACTTACAGGAACTGGTACTAAGTGAAGTGAGTAGAACGAAGAGAACATTGTACACAGCAACTATGATAGGGCTCTTTCAACAATATGATGATTCAGGCCAATTCCAATAGACTTGTGATGGAGAGAGCTATCTGCATCCAGAGAGAGGGCTTTGGGAACTGAATGTAGATCACAACATAGTATTTCCATCTTTTTTGTTGTTGCTTGATTTTTTTCTTTCTTGTTTTTCCTTTTTGATCTGATTTTTCTTGTGCAACATGATAAATGTGGAAATATTATAGAAAAACTGCACATTTTTAATCTATATTGGATTACTTGCTGTCTAGGGGAGAGGAATGAGTGGAAGGGAGGGAGATAAATTTGGAATTGGGAAATGAATGTTGAAAACTATCTTTGCATGTATTATGAAAATCAACTATTTTTTAAAGGGATGGAAAGCAGAGTGATACCAAAAAAAGGAAGGAAGAAAAATGTTGATGCAATTTTTAAAAAAACAGAGCAGAAAGAAATTCAGAAGGATACATAAACAAACAATATAATGTTGGTACCATTACATTAAATTACTATATATAATTTATGAGCACATAAATATTAACAACTATGTAATATGTTCCTAGCTTCCTATATTATCCCTTTCCAAACTTCTTATATATAAGAAGGTTCATAGTTATTAATGATTTGATAATTCACAACAATAATGAAATTTGATTTTTAAAAAAGTCATGTCAAAATAACCATAAATAAGAGAGTAAGTGAGATAGTAGAAACAGCACCAGTCTTGATGGCATGTGATCACTTTTTTTGTTTGATTCTCTGGAAGGATGTCTGAGAAAGAAGGATTAGCCCTGCACTGATCAACCTTAGAAGGCAAAACTAAGAAAAATGGGTGAAAGTTGCTAGGAGACAAATTTAAGTTTAATGTAAAGAAAAGCTTCTATCTACCTTGAACTATCCAAAAGTAGAAGTGGATCCCTCGGGAGGTAATGCAGAATAAATCAGAGATCTTCAAGGGAAAACTAGATAACTTCTTGTTCAAGATAGAGATTCTAATCTGGTTCAAGACAACCAAAATGCCTTGAAGATCATCTCCATGTGTATGAGTCTATAATTCAGTAATATCTGTCCTACTGTATCACAGGATTAGGAGGAGATAAGCACATTTTGCTATTTACACATGACCTGTTATTAGTCCTGTTGCTATTATTGCTATGTCTCCTGAAGTCCCTGGCTAAGAAGAGAAGGCTGGATTCTGCATACATTATTTTGCCAGGGTGGAAGGAGGCAGCTCCGTGCTTTGAAAAGGGGGCGGGCTGTCACAGTCTCCCCTCTGACTCTCCAAAGGGTGAGGACGGCTAAATACCAGGCTGATTAGAGATTTCCCCAACACTGAGCCCTGTGAATCCTCTCCACTGGCTCCAAAGGGCTCTTCACCTGCCTTTGCCAGGTGGCTCTCAGTGGAAGCCGTGGAAGATGAGATTCTATACACGGCTGGTTCATTAGTTGAAGATGACATTGAACCACTCTTGCTTCTCAAGAGCCTGTGATTTCTCAGTAAAGACTCTTCCACAACAGTGAAGGTGATTGTTAGTGTGTGGGTGGGTGGGTGCGTGCGTTCACATGCATGTGTACGAGACTCACGCGCATGGGAGGCTCAGTCCACTTACCCAGGGATGAGAACGCCATTTGAGGAGTCAAAGTATGAACAGGTAACGGTGAATAAAGGTGAAAGCTGGAGAGACTTCGATCTGAATTATTTTAATCTCTTTTACCATGAGAGTCACATTCCTTTGGCTTTTGGATTTGTCCAAGTCAAGTTAATAAGCAATTATTAAAAGTCCACCATGTATCAGGCACTTTAATAAGAACTGGGGTTCTTTCTGAGCCTCAGTGTTACCATCTATAAAATTGAGAACATGGTAGCTGGGCTAGCTACTGAGAGGAAGCATTAAATGGTGGAGAGAGAGCCAGCCTTGGTAGAGAATCTAGATTTCAGCCCTTCCTATGATAAACTGGTTGTGGGACCATGGACAAGTCACTTAACTTTTGATGGAAGACTACCATTAACAGTTGTGCATTGGTCCAGAGCAGAGGAAAGCAATCAGCCAATTTATTAAGGACTACTGGGGATCTAAGGAAAGCCATCACTTATTCTCACTCTCAAGGAGCCAACAGTTTAATGGAGGAGAAAATGCAAACAACTATGTACAACAAAGATATTAACAGAATAAATTGAAGATAATCAATAGAAAAATAATACTAGCATTAAGGGAGATTGGGGAAAGTAGGATTTTACTTGAGATCTAAAGGAAAGTGAGGAAGTCAGAAGAAGGCATTGAGAAGGAAGAGAATTCTAGATATGGGGGACAACCACTGAAAATACTGGAAATGGAGGGTCTAATGCAAAGGATGTGTCCCTGGATCGTAGATTATGGAATGGGACAAGGTACAGAAAGACTGGAAAGGTGAAAAGGGGTCATTCTAAAAAGGGTTGTTAAAGCCAAACAGGATTTTAGATTTTTATTGTAAGTAATTGGGAAGAAACTAAAATTCATTGACTAAGAGTGGAATGTTAGATCTGTTTGATGAAGACAAGAACAAAAAGATTCTACCCAACAGGATCATTAATGTCAAAGCTGGGGAATTCATGATTTTACAGATGAGGAAACCGAGGCCCAGAATGGATAAAAGATTTGCTCAAGTCACACAGTAGTAAGTGGAAGAGTTGAATTTGGAAGTCTAATACAGTTTCTACTTCAGGATTTCTAGGAGACTCAAAAGTTAATTGGTTTTGATTTTGCTGAATGCTATTTTTTCTTCTTCCTTTTAAAAATATTTCATATTATATGGAATGGCTCTCTGGGAAGACGGAGGGGAAGGTATACAAGGGGAAATTTAAACAATATAAAAATGAAAGATATCAATAAAAATTTATTGTAAGAAAGTAAATTGGTTTGTAAATCTAAGAAGTTAATATAAACGTCAACAATTATAATGCTTATCATGCGTTGTCTCTTCCATCAGAATATGAGCTGGTTGAAAACAATGACTGTCAGATCTCTATTACTATTCCTGGCATTTAGTACGGTGCTTTGCCCATACCAGTCACTTGATAAATATTTTTCATTCATTCATTCATATTTAGTAACCTTATATATGTAATGTTTCTAATAATACAATGTGGAGGAAATATCGCCTTAGTGCAGAACTATGGTTCAAGTGCTACCTTGAACATGATTATGTGAATATAGCCAAGTCATTTAAGATCCTTAGCAGACATAGTGACACAATGGAAAGAATCATGGAACCTGTGTTCGAATTGCAATTCTGTCCCCTTGTTTACATGCCTTAACCTTTCCAGAACTCAGTTTCTTCATCTATAGAATGGGAGAGTTAGATTTGGTAATTATCAAGGTCCCTTCTAGTTCTCAGTCTATGATCCTATGAAATTATGTCATATGAGAGAAGGTGGAGAAAGGTGAGTCCGGGGAAGAGCAGATTTAACAGGAGGCATAAGAGCTGTCATTTAATATTTGAAGAGTTGTCATTGAGAAGTGGAAGCAGACTTCCCTATGGCTCCTGATGACAAAAAATAGATCTAATGGACAAAAGTTACAGAGATAGATTTTAGCTCAATTTGAGAAAGAACTTTCTATCTACCTCCTCCCCACCCCTCCACCCCCACCCTTATTTGCAGAGGTGGTGGACTAGGGGTTTGGAACATCTCATACCTTGTCAGACTCACGTGATGTCTTAATTAGCTTGGTGCTGCTGCTTTTTCCTTTTTTTATTCTTTGTATAAAGGATGGCTCAATGGGGAAGGGAAGGGAAAGAATCTTTCTGAAAATGAAGGTAATATAAAAATAAAAGATGTCAAAAAATTTTTAAAGAAATTTTCTAATTTTTTAGAGCTGTTCAGTGTTCAGTGTAGACTGCCTCACCAGGTTGCTAGGTCCCCATCCCCTGAAGTGTTCAAGCACAGAGGGAGGTGACCATCTGCCTTTATTTTCCACAGGGGAGGGTGGTGTAAAGGAAGATCTTAGGATAATAGAATGAGAGCTGCAAGAAAGTTTGAAGGTCATCCAGTCCAACTTCTTCATAGAGCAGATAAGGAAACTGAGGCTCAGAAAATGAAGGGACTTCTCTAGAGTCATTCAGGCCATCAAATGGCAGAACTGGAATTTAGACTCAGGCTCTCAGATACAAAATCCAGAACTACTTTTTATGGGTCCTTCTATAGGATTTCTAATTTCCTTCCCAGCTTTCAAAAGCCATGATTCCAAGACGGCATGAGCCTCCCTTGTTTGGAACAGTCAAAGGTTCATTATGCCATTGATGCTTTCCCTAGGGCTCTCTCCCCTCTCTGAGACTCTGTGTTTTATGTCTTAATTAAACTGAAAGAATCAGAATTGGTTTAACGTCTGAAAGATCTGCCGGCGACAGAAGTTCCCAAGTAAGACTCGTGCACTTTGGGTAGCGGAGGCTGCAGAGGGCAGGACTAATAGATTGGTAACGCTGAGAGCGCCTGGAACCTGCTCCAGCCTCACACTCACTCAAGCTACTGAAGGCTTTTTCACACCGAGATCGAATCAAATTACTTTTCATTTAAAATGTCAGCCCATAAATCCCACGCACATCAGCAAATCGCTCCCACATCCTCATGTACGAGACTTGCCCTGGTGATGACCACGGGGGGAAAGTGCGGAGAGAAGGAGGAGGTTTCAGGTTTCGTGGTGCAAAAGAAAAAGCACTGGTCTCAAAGTCAGAGGAACTGAGTTCCTATCCTGCCTCTGACAGCCTTGAACAAACCACTCACATTGTCTGGACTGTATGGAAATGACCGCGGAGGTCCAGTTCTAGGTCTGCAGTCCTATCAAACACCAGAAGCAGGGGTGTGCTCTAATGATAACCAGCCTTTTGGCACCCATTATGTGCCAAACACTTTACAAATGTTTCATTTAACAACAGCACTGGGAGAGGATGCTATTGCTATCCTCATTTTACAGTTGAGGAAACTGAGGCAGAGATTCAGTGACTTGCCCAGGGACCGTAAGTTCTGAGGTTGGATTTGAACTCAGGTTTTCATGATTCCAGGCACTGTGTACCTAGCTGTCATTTCTGTAGTCATGAGGTTCCCTAGGATGAGTTCCCAAATATCTCCCCAGACTGGGTACCGACCTAAATTTTAGAGATTCATTTCTCCAACAATCTCCAAATCCAAACTCCTCCGTCTGGTTTGGTTTATTCATTCATTCGTGAGGCGTCATGGTACTGGGGGAGAGCTGGATTGGGTCTGAATCTTGGAGCTGCTACTTACTACCTAGTTGTCTTTGGAAATCACCAAATCCCCCCAGCTCTCTGTAAAATGAAAGAGAGGCAAGGGTGGCTTGCAAGGTCCCTTTCATCTCTCCATCTATGTCTGATAACTATTTATTAAGTATTTATTAGTATTGTTGTGTGCAAAGCCCTGTCCTGGGGGATATACAGAGATAATTAAAACACGTCTGTGCCATCATAATAACAATAATTCACATTCAGATAGTGGTCTGAGCTTTTCAAAGTGCTTTCTTTGCAACAACCCTTGAAAATCAGTAGTGAAAGTAATGTGAGCCCCATTTTAAAGATGAAGAAATGAAATCTCAAGATTCAGTCATAGTCACAAAGCAAATAAAAATCAAAACTGGGTCTTAAGTTCATCTTCTAGCCCGGTGATCATTCTATTATGCCTTAGTGCCTCAGAGCATCCTCTAAATCCTCTGCAATCAGGTCCTGCCTTGGCTAGCATCCTCAGTCCCGTGCCCCCTCCTCCACTACCTAGAACCCAATAAGGTGGGCCTCGTAGGGGGGAGAGCACAGGATTGGGACTCAGAAATGTGACCCTGTGCAAGTGTAAAATGTGATTGGACCAAGGGGTCTCCAAGGTCTCTCCTGCTTCTAAGAGCCCAGGGATCTGAGAATGTGTATTGACTCCTAAAATAGAGTTCATTTCAACTCTCTTCCAGGCCATCTGCATTCCCTGCTCTACCCCCGCTATCCCCTCTTCCTCTGAGAATCTCCTTAATTCTCTGTTCCAATTAGGCTGAGGCCCAGTCTGAGTGCATGTGCCCCCATCAGCAGATGCAGATTGGTAAGTGCTTGTGAAAGCCACTTAGGAAACTGTCAGGCTGAGGAGTGCCAAGGCAACAGCAGCAATCCTTGGGGAATGAAGGGCTCTGGTTCAGCTGGTTTGGTGTCTGGTCCTACTGATGTGATGGGCCTGAATTCTGCTCTGGGGGAGGGGAGTTGGATCACCTGCGCTCACCCTCACCCCCATTCTGCACAAACAATGAGGGGAGGACATCACTCTTCCTTTTATTCTATTTCTCCCATCCAGACCTGCCAGGGATGAGGGCGAGGGATTGGGCCTAGAATAGTGCTTCCCTCCTGTCAAGAAAAACCTCCCTCTGGCTTCCTGCCATGCTTTTGGAAGTCCCCTTGAGTTCATTTGCAGAGATCTGGGCTCAGCCTTCCCCTTGCTTCTGATAGATGCAAACAGTTTATTCGCCCACGTCCGCTCCTTAGGCTAACTAGACTCGAAAGGCTCAGGTGATGCTATCACAATCAAAGCAACCCCTTACCTTGTCTTGAAGCCTTTAGTTTCTCCCCTTCCAGTCCATCCTGCACATGCTATCACAGTAAACTTTTAAGTGTACAAGTTGCTGGTCTATCCCTGAATTTTCAATGGCTCCTCATTGTCTACAAGGGGACAGAGAAACTCTTTAGAGCATTATAAGCAGCAAGGTGGTGCAGTGAATAGAGTGTCAGGTTTAGAGTCAGGAAGACCTGAGTTCACATGTAGCCTCAGACACTCACTAGGTATGTGATCCTGGGG
This sequence comes from Antechinus flavipes, assembly GCF_016432865.1. Taxonomy (NCBI): domain Eukaryota; kingdom Metazoa; phylum Chordata; class Mammalia; order Dasyuromorphia; family Dasyuridae; genus Antechinus; species Antechinus flavipes. The sequence continues at coordinate 56,873,383 of NC_067398.1, read as the reverse complement.
AAGTCCCTTAACTCTTTTGCCTCAGTTTTCTCACTTGTAAAAGTAGTATCTTTACCAAGAAAATCCCAAATGGGGTCGCAAAGAGTCAGAAGTGACTGAACAATAGAAACAAAATATAAACCTTCCACAACCTAACTTCGATTGATCCATTAGGATATAAACTCCAAGTGAGTAGCAATTGTTTAATTCTTTGTACTTCTATTTCCAATGCTGAACACAGTGCTTGGCACATAGTAATCACTTAATAAATACTTGTGGTTTGTTTAAATAAATGTATTATTTATTTATTTTCAGTTTCATTTTTTAAAAATTGAGTTCCAAATTCTCTCCCTCCTTTTTACCCCACCCTACCTATTGAGAAGATAAAGTAATTAATGTGATAACAATTATATGAAATCAAGCCAAATAGATTTCCACTTAATAAATACTGATTGATTTGACTTTCTAGATTTGTGTCTAAAAACTGACCCCAAACTGATGCTTTACCCAGGCACAGATAGAGATTTTTTAAATGATTTTGGGAGAATTGGTTTCTAATCCTAGCTTTGCGGTCATTAACTTGCAGGGTGACCTTGAATAATATTTTTGGCTCTTCTGCGCCTCAGTTACTTTTATCCATAAATTGAGGGGGGGTTAAATTCAGGGATCTCTAGGAGCCTTTCTCATTTGTGCATTCTTTGTTTTAAAATTCTGCCCAGCTTTCACAATTCTGTTTTAAGGTACCTTCCAGTTCAGACATTCTATGTCCTAGGGCTCCTCCCAGCTCTCATTGTCTAAGCCTCCTTATGTTTCCAGCATTCTATATTCTAAGGTATCCTTTACCTCTAGTGTTCAGATTTGTGATTTTATTCCTCTACACAAGGCTGCCATTCAAACGAGACCAATCACCTACCTACCCTCTCCCCAGCCCCCATATTGTAAAGGAGTTTCTTGTATGGGATTCTGTCACTCCCAAAGTCTTTAACTCCCAGCTTATATTTTAGCCCTAATTCTCTGACTTCTCTACTCCAGGCTCTGATTCCTAGCCTTGTCCCTAGCATGATTCCTAATAAAATTCCACTCCAGAGTTGTACTGGTACCATGACCCCAGCCTTGGTCTCAGGCTGTCTTCTGTCCATGGTGCTGAGAAGAGAAGCAAGAGTAACTGAGCATTCTCAGGATGATATTCTTGTCTTCCCTGCCCTGAAGTCAGCCCAGCTCTCCAGTCTGGCTCACAGAAAGTGGCAGCCTCAGTCGTTGCCCGGATCCACGGCTGGCCACACTCTCCTGCCTTTCCCGTCAGGGGTTTGGAAACCAGTCTCTGAACCTGACAGTCCTGTGCCGTGAAATGTAATCTCGTCTCCTTGGCTCAGCAGGTGACCCAAGGTGGTGAGTAACCATGGAAACCGTGGTGTCAGGCAGCATGGGAGCTGACAGGGGATGAAGTAGCTCTGTACTAAACACCTGGGCTGGTCTCTTGCCCAGGAATCATTGCCCATCGGTCCATAACAGGCCACAATGGCGGTGTCTTAGAATGTAAAAAATTATGCTTTCAGTGCCCTGGGCAGGGAGAAAGAGTCTTCTCACGGGAAAATTCCCAAAGGCTCCATTCCAGTGAGACTTAGCACTTAAAAATGTGAACACATACTTAAGGGAGGCTTCTAGCTTTTTGCCTAAATCCTAAAAAAAATCTTCAGCCAAAGCTTGGAGCTCCCAAAGGTAAGGGATCCTGAAAAGCATTAAGATAGGAAAATATAACTCCTCAACTCTTCCTCAGTGGCTATGTAAAAGAGCTACAGAGGCAATTGTGTTAGTATTAATCAACTTTGCTCTGTTCTTGGGACACAAATCTGAATCCCAGATAAGATAGTAAATCTAGCCAGATCTAGCTAGATATCTAGCCAGATAGAAAACTAGCTCTGTAGTCACAGACTGCAGACTGACTTCTGAATGAAGACTAACAGTGGACACAAAATGATCCAATAATACAAGTCATCGACTGCCCCATCCTCTGCCTGTCCTCATCAGGCTGTCTCCCTTCTCCTAGTTTAACACTTTAGGAATCTCTGAATCCACTTTCATATTGCTGACCCACCAGTCACAGATGCAGATATCTAGGGAGCGGGAGAGAATGAGTAGTTCCTACATTGACCTAATTTGTGGATGACTCTACTTCTCTTCAGGCCACCCCAAAACTGAGAGGCCATGGACAGTCCAAATATACAGGAAAAAGAAGCCTATCCTCTATAGAATCTATTTGAAGATGCCAAAATATCCCCCAAATGGCTTCCTCACTCAAGAAAGAACCCTTCTATCCATATTTTGGACAGCCCTAGCTAAGGAATCTGGGAAGATAGTACAGGTTTAAAAATCTCTACCAGGAAAATGGGACACTTTCATCTGCTCAAAGATCGCTCTGGGAGCTGCTGGGTCCTGCTTTGCTGACTGATCCGTAAGAGTAGCCAGACTGTCTGAGAGATATGCTGCTGATCAGGGCCATCTCCACCTGCAGTATGACACCATTCCCCACTTTCCCAGCTCAATGAGTAATTCAGAAAAATGCATTTATCTGGGTCATTAAATCCCTAATTAATTTGGATAATCAACCTTCTCCTATGGGTCTTAAGTTTAAGGCTGAATGCCATGATGACAGCAAGAAATGAGGCACAGGGGTCCTGCTCATCCTTCCTTCTTCTCTCTCATATAATCATCCCAATCCTAGAAGCATTTATGCCTACTATGTTCAAGGCAGGGAATATGAAGATAAAGTAAAAATATAGATGCAATACCTACCCGCAAGGAGATAGCATTCTACTAGGGAGCTGTAGTATGTAATATAGATGTAAATACTTGATGATTGGAGGAATAGGGAAAAATACTTGTAACTAGGGAGATTGATAAGATGGCACATGACCTGAACCTTGAGGGAACCTCGGGAAATTATGTGGCTGCTTTCATTGACTTTCCTCAAGCCCAGGTTTTATCTCTTCCCACTTGGCCTGTTCTCATAGCCTCCTAACAGGTCTCCCTGCCTCCATTCAGTTTCAACTCTATCTATCTAATGCATAAGATATATTACCACCATGTTACCCTTTCTAAAACCCAACTGGGATCACAACTTTCCCCTGGGCCCTCAATGATTCCCATGTCTAAACTCCACAATCTGGCTTTAATCTCCTGCTCAAACATCTTTAATAGCTCCCTATTTATCATTTCATTATAACTAAATCCCTCAACCTGCCATGGCCAGGCTCCATGTTCACACTACCGATCCCAGCTTCATTTACAATTGTTTCACTTCTCTCCAGCCTTCTCATTGTCCTCAGCACATCCTATGGCCAATTTTACCTCTGCCTCTTAAATAAATACCACCAGAACTTCAGGCAAGACCTGGCTCCAATCCCAAGTTCTCCATGCAACCTTCTCTGATGACTTCTGCCAATGCTGATCTCTTCCTTCTCTGAACTACAAAGCCTTTACCCTCAGCACTACCCAATTTATTACTCAATTATACCCTGTCTCGTATTATTCTCTAACTGTTTCATGCATGCAAGTCTCTTTGACAGTCTGTGATCTCCTCGAGGGCAACACCCTGTTTCCTCCTTTTCCTGGCTCACCCTCTTTTTGGCTCCCCTTCAGCACCTAGCACAGGAATAGGGAAGGATACTATGCTCAATAAATCATACTGATTAAATGGTAGAATGACTAAGAGTTCTTGCCAGCATCAAACAGAAAGTTGGAGGTAGAAGCAGGATTAAACACGCAGTGCTGGGTGGTTCTTGAATGATGAATTCAGCCCCTCTCACTCCTGCGTTTTAGCACCTTTTTTCTCACCATCTCTATGGAGGGAGCTTGGCTCCAGCTGGGTGCCTGAATCTCTGCTTCTCCTCTTCCTTTAGGATTGGGGTCCACTCAATGCCATTGAACAAAGCACTTGTAACATGAAAGACCCTGTACTAGATGTTAATGATACAAGAACAAGAATAAACCAGTCCTTGTCTCAAGGAGCTTCCATTCTAGTAGTCTTTGGAACTTTAGAAAGCCATATTTTGAATTCCCATCATGCAAGAGTGTCCAGAAGTTTAGACATTTGTCACAAAGGATCTAAGTCATAGAGGAGAGGAGGGATAATGAGCCTCCTAAGGGCTATGAGTAGGTCTGCTCTTCAGGGATGGCTATCAATAGAAAATCTGAGGGGGGCTGAGGGAGCTTCTGTCTCAAAATAATTTCCCCTTATATGCATCAGTTCTTGTAATTTCCACAGTCCATTGGGTTAAATTGTTCGTGGCTAGCCCTAAGAGGGGAAATACAGAGAGAGCTCATTAACACATTAAACATAAAAATTGGACGGGTGGTTTTATTTGTATAGGGAACTTCTGGGTTGGGAAACTCCCTCTTCTAATATAGATCAGCACCTTCTCTTCAATTTATAGTCTTAGAGTCACCTAGCATATAAAAGGGTTAAGTGAGCGACCCAGATCTTCATGACTTTGAGGCCACGTCTCTACTCACTAAACTACACTGCCTCTGCATTGACTGGTCATAGATCCTGAGGACCTGAAGTCCAGGGAGGTTTTGTTCTCATTCTGTGTTGGTTAGGGGCCAGGTCTGTCACCTGGCAGAGTGTCCCCTGTAATAAAGGAACAATGGGAAGGGGAGGAAATGGCAGCATTCCAGGAGAGAGGTAGGGGAAAGATGTACAGGCCTTGGAGCCTGAATTGGGCTGTTTGCCCAGGCTTAACCAGGCTGGGTGATAGAATCAATGCATCTCAAAGTTAGAGGGCGTCTTAAAGGCCATTTAGTCCAACATGTGTGCACCTGAACAGGAATTTCCTTCACAACCTTCCTGACGATCGGCGCTCACTTGAAGACCTCCAGAGTCGGGGAACTTTCTCCCTCCCGAAGCAGCTTGTTCCATTTTTTCTACCCACTTCCCTCTGATGCCATATTGAAAAAACTTCATTTTAGATATCAAGAGGGAAAGGTCCTTTACAAGCCAGCTTCCTCATTTTGAACAGATATGGAAATTGAGGCTCATAGAGAGGAGTTATTAAGGTTTAGAGCATATAATTAGATCAAATACTTCAATCCAGCCCTTTCCCCAACTGCAATGTGCTGATTCACATCGCACAGTATGAAGATCCTATAAGACAAGAATGAATCAAAGAGCCAATTTTTTCTGCTTCCCCCCCCAACAGGGTAGAAAAGTCAAGTCACTCAAGCTTTAGGTGCTTGGAATCAAGGAAGGCAGGAGGTACCACGGAGCAGTGGGGATTCTGGCCCCATTCTCTCCCAGCCAGTCTGCTGAATTCCCTGCTCCAGTGAGCATCATTCTCTCTGCCTCCCCTCCCTCTTGCCTCCAGAATAGAGCAGAGCCATAATCCCACTAAGCGCTTGCCAGCTTGGTGAGTCACTCGGGAGACAATGAGACCTAAAGCCCCATTTTCCTGGAAGGGGAGAGGCAGCTGCAGCCCATCCCAGCATCCTCCAGGCCCAGCTCAAGCTTCCAGCAGCGTCTGACCAGTGAGGAGAAGCTAATCACTGCCTCCCAGAGCTGGCCTGACCCTACCAAGACCTAGAAGGCTTTGCTAGGTTTCATTCCTCCCTACTCTTTGCCCCTCCCCTTTTAGGGTATTAAAAACTGGAATTATTAAAAGGAATTGTTCAAACCCTTTAATTAGCTCAGAAGATAAATTCTTCCCCTTGCCCACAGGTCACGGCCATCAGCGGCTATTTATTAGCTGCATTGATTGAGAAGAACAGCCAGTAAATGGAAATAAATTGAATTCTATGGCAAAGAGGATTCTGTACAGGCTATTAATGTAAGACAGGAGGGCTTAGCAATTGCTCACATTTTTTTTTATTTTTTGCTGCTGCTGCAACCAGACGTTTTCAGTCAATGGAAGCACTAATGCTTTTTAGCTGGTGGGGATATTAACAGAGCCTTCCTACCAGCTCATTTATTGTGGATTCCTAGGGAGTAGCAGGGAAAGAGAGGAGGCAGCTAACACTGGGGTATGGACCCTACTGTTGATTTATTTATTCATTCACTGCCTCACTCATGTATTTATTCAAACATTTATTAGATGCCTACTGTGTGCAGAGTATTCTCCCTAAGGTAAGAAGAGCCATACCTATTTTTAGTGATTCAGAGAACTTCCCCTCCCCCTTCCTCCTGACTCCAGATGGAATAGAAACATACCATCTCACTTGTTTTAATTTATTTTTATTTTATTTTACTCATGTATTTATTCAGACATTTATTAAATGCCTACTGTGTGCAGAGTATTCTCCTTAAGGTAAGAAGAGCCATACCTATTTTTAGTGATTCAGAGAACTCCCCCTCCCCTTCCTCCTGACCCCAGATGGAATAGAATCATATCATCTCACTTGTTTTTAAAATAACATTTTTCCAATTACATGAAAAGACAATTTTAAAGATTCATTTAAAATTTTTTTGAGTTCCAAATTCTCTCCCTCCCTTCCCTCCCATCTCCCTCCCTGAGATGGAAAGCAGCTTGATATAAGTTATATCAAGTTATACACACGCAATCATCACCTTCTTTTAAGATGGGATCTTAAATGGTCCTTAAGAATCTCATAGGGGCTTGCACATCAATGTCATATGGAGTGTGGACATAAAATTGGCTTAGTCCTTCAGAGTTCAGAACACTGGAGCTCAAGAGATCCCTCGATAGGACTGCACCACCAAGCCCAGTTTCCGTCCCAGGTCTTCAAGCAAAGGCTGGATAAGCCTTGGGGAGGTTTAGAAGGATTTCTCCTTTAGGGAAGATTTTTCTTGAAGGCCACGGATTTCCCTCCCATTTCTACAATCCTTTGTTTTCAAAACTAAGAGGGCTGTTTGACTGTGGGATGGGAGAACATAGAACATCAGAGCTGGACGAGTCCTTAGAAAGGAGAATGACATAGCTGGGATGCTATACGGATTCTCCCCACACATTCAGTCCAACTCCTCAGTGTTGCAGATGAAGAAACTGAGGTCCAGGGAAGCAAAATGTTTTGCCAAAAGGAAGCGAAATAATAGGGAAGAAATTATAGGGAAGAGCATAATAAGAATTATTAAAAATTTAAAAATCACAAAAAGGCAAGAAAAGAAGAAGCATTAACATCTAGTGCTGTCGGGTTTATTATTTTTTTCATGCTGTCATCCTATGATATGAATGTCAGGGACTTCTGTGTAATTAAGTACCAGATGAATGGTAGAGACTGTAAATGTTACAGGAGTTCAGAGGAAGGACAAATCGTGGTGGGAGGCAGCTTGGTGGGATGAAAAGAGATGAGGAGTTATGAGACCTGGGTTCAAGTCCCATCTCCAGCTGTCAAAGATGACCTTGACCTTTCCAAAGGAGGAAAGAGTTCAAGACAAAAGGGACTTTTGACACCAGATAGAAGGAGGCTCTCATTCAATAAATGGGGAAAGTGAGGTTCAGGAACATGGATGATTTATGAGGGCTTACATGGGTAGTGCACGTGTGTGTGTGTGTCTCAGATGTACAGATCCCAGGCTTTCTAGACTCAAAGTTCCATTCCACACCACTTCAACACTGAAAACTCAATAGCTATTTTATTTAAAGAGTTCCCTAATAATAAACCTGTAGGGCTGGTGATGTAAATGTTTTTATACCCATTTTATGGATATTGCTGTAGTGTGGTTGTGACATCCTTCCTCCCCTTTCCTTCTCCTTCCCCAAAGCCTTGCCTGCATCCTAGTATCTCTCTCAATGCACTCTATCTTTGCTTAGAGTCTTTCCATACTGACTTGGCTCAGCAGATAATCATGTAGGTTTCTTCCTGGGCATTTCAATTAAAAAAAGAATAAGCATACATAAATACTGCTTTTCAGTCATATCAGACTTTTTATGACTTCATTTGGAGTTTTCTTGGGAAAAATACTGGGAGGGTTTGCCATTTTCTGCTTTGACTCATTTTACAGATGGAAAAACTGAGGCACACAGGATTAAATGACTTGTTCAGGGTCACACGGCTAATAAGTGTTGGATTTGAACTCATGAAGATGAGTGTTCCTAATTGTAAGCCCAGAGCTCTATTCACTGTACCACCTACTGTATATGGGCAAGTTGAGACTTTTAAATATTAGGTAACTAGCTTAAGTTCCCATGGAACTAGCAGGTTTTGAAGGTAGGACGGTGTTTGAAGCCAGATCATCCTGATTCAAGGTCTAGTCATCTCTCCAATCTTCCAAAGCCCCCTCATCCTGGGCCCCTGCTAGTTAAGGCAGCCTCTGATTTCAGTTCGTATAGTCTTTCTAAAGGGTTGCAACATATTCCAATGAACATACTATAATTATACAATAAAAATAGTTCACTAGAGAATATGTGAGCATAAAAAGGAAGATACAAGTACTATGTGGGGTCTGAGGAAGGAAAGACTGCTACTATTAGTTATCTAATTTGTACTGATGTTTGAGCTAATAGTGCTATTTTTCTACGAAAGCATAACTAATGGGATCATGTGTTTTACACTTCAGTCTCAGTTCATAGAATCATAGATTCAGAACTGAAAGGGGCCTTAAAAGTCTTTATTTTACAAATGAAAAAAATTGGGTGCAGAGAACTTAAGGAACATGTTCAAAACTCACAGGACTTTATTCAGAGGAACTGGATTTAAATTCCAGCTCTGCAATTTAAAAGCTGTAGGATCTTATAGAAGTCATTCCCCCTTGGCAGGGTTTACCTAATGAAGTCTTAATTGCCAAAATCTCATAGCCTTTTCTCGAACCCTCTTTCTTAACCTCCCTTTGCCATTTGATGCTGTTGACCACACCTTCTGGATTTGGATCCTGTTTTCCCTTGATTCTCTATTTATTTGTTCTTTTTCAATATCCTTTACTTGATTTCATCTATAAACATGCTCTCTAACCAAGGGAATGTCCTAAAGGTTCGTCCTAGGTCCTTTTTTCTTCTTTTTCTATTCTCCCCACCTTCTCTCTGTCTCTCTCCTTTCTCACTCTCTTCTTTCTTACCCTTTCCTCTCTCCTCTCACTCACTCTCCTTTCTTCTCTTTCTTCTTCCCCTTCCTCCTCTCTAATTCTCACTTTCCTTCTTTTTTCCTTTCTCTCTCTGTGTCTATCTTTGTCTCTCTCTCCATTTCTTTGTTTCTGTCTCTGTGTGTGTCTCTGTGTTTCTGTCTAATGTCTCTCTCTGTCTCTATGTGTGTATCTCTCTATCTTTGTCTCTGTTTCTGTCTCTCTGTTCGTGTGAGTTGGTGTGTGTGTGTGTGTGTGTGTGTGTGTGTGTGTGTGTCTTTCTCTCTCAAATCTCTTCAGTTCCCATGGGTTTAATTATCGTCTCTTAGCAGATGCTTAGGTCTATATTTCCAGCCCCAGTCTCTCTCTCTCCTGAGCTTCAGTCCCATATTGCCAGCTGCCCACATTGCAAACTGGAAGTTCTGTTGAAATTTGAAACTCAGTGTATCAAAAATCAAGCACATCTTTTCTCCTCAAACTCATCCCTCTTTCAAACTTCTGTTTCTCCCAAGAGTATGACCATCCTTCTAGTGGCCCATATTTGCAGCCTTAGTGTCATCCTCAATTGCTAACCCTCATTCACTCCCAATATCTAGTCAATCACCAAATCATATTATTTCTCCCATCACCAAAAAAATCCTCATCCCCATTCTCTTCTCTCTACCCATAGTTCCCACCCTAGTTCAGGCTTTGATAGCTTCTCCCCTAAACTATTGCAATCGCCTCCTAACTGGTCTCTCAGCCTCAAGTCTTTCTTTATTCCACTCCATCCTATCCTTAATCCAGTTGCCAAATGATTTTCCCAAAGCATATAACCCTGTTACTTCCCCGGCTCCACAAACTCTTTTTGTTGTTGCTGAGTTGTTTCAGTCGTGTCCAGTTTTTTCATGACCCCATTTGGAATTTTCTTGCCAAATACCCTGGAGCAATTCCCTTCTTCTGTTTGTTTTACAGATGAAAAAACTGAGACAAACAGGGCTAAGTGACATGCCCAGAGTCACACGACGAGTAAGTATCTTGGGCCAAATTTGAACTTCCTGACTCCAGCCCCAGCACTCCATTCACCACACCACAATCCAAACCCACTCTACCATTCTAGCCTTATTATTACAGTGTTATGTTCTACAAATACTGCAATTCATCCAGCCAAGCAGACTTTCTCACCGCTCCTTATACATGACATTCAGCCTCTCACCTCCATTTGTCACCATGCTGATATGTATGCCCCCTCAATTTTACTTCTTAATTGTCAAAATCTCATGGCCTTTCCTCAAACATTTTAACCATCCTTTAGTTTCCTTCAAAATTCAATTTAATCATCACTTTGTATATGAAACTTTTCTTGATTCCCCCAAAGACAAATACCTTTTTAACCAAAATTACCTTGTATTTCTTAAAAGTATTTACATATAAGCATTATGTGTGTATATATGTTCTTGCATTCTTCCCTGGGTAGACTAGAAGGTCCTTGTGGACAAGGGTATTATATCTCTAATGGCTTACAATTCTTGGTAGGAATTTAATAAATGCTGGTAGATTGATTAACTAGTTGAAAGTCTAGGAAAATATTCATAGCAGCAATTTTTGTGATGTAAAGAGCTGGGATGCAAAGTAGATACCTTTGATTGGGGAATGATTCAACAAATCACTGCCCATGAATATAAAAGGCCAGTACTATACCATGAGAAGCCAAGGGAAGCATGGGAAGATTAACACAGAGTGAAGAAGGCAAGATCAGGGAAAAAAAATAGTATTAGTAAAGCCTTCAACATCATAAATGGAGACACACACACACACACACACACACACACACAAAAGAAGTGAATGTAGGATAATTGTGATGACCAAGAAACATGGCCCTGAAGAGGTGAGAATTGTCCCTCCCTCCTTCTCTGCAGAACTGGATGACAATGGGTGTGGAGCATTGAGAACTCAGTCAGATTTGATTAACATTCTGGTTAGTTTTGGTCTAGTACTCTCTCTATTTTTTTTATTCTTTGATACAAATAATGGTTTCTTAGGGTTGGAAGTGAAAAAGTATCCATTGATGAAGGTAAAGGTAAAAGCCAAACATGGTATTTTTTAAACGTGAAGGGATCAAGGTTGGCTCAAAGATGTCCTGCAGCCATAGCTAGTGAAGGCATCCTAGTGGTATCATCCCAGGATTCTGTAAGGAAGGATGTAGATGGGCTCAGCTTGGGAACTTCCAGAGGCTCTAGAGCTTTCAAATCAGCCACATGCCGGACTTTCTCTGAGGAAGATTCCTTTTGAGGTGGAAATAGCTGACAGGGCACCTCTTGGGACTCAGCAAATGGGGTTAATGGATCGTACAATTACATCTCACACAGGAGCCTCATTCATTACTGGGAAATGCTTCCTTGGGAGTATTTACAAGTCGCCTGGAAAACCACCTGAAGAGTCCCAATTTCCCACCCTTTCCTGTCTAACTGCCTTCCTTCCTTCTAAAAGAGTCCAAAGAGTGGAAACCAGTCAGCCGCTAAAGCTGGACCACTGAGTCACGGAAAAGATCATCTGAAGGTCCCACTCAAATAAAAAGGCGACTTAATTGAGTTGAGTTGAGGATTAGATCTTGTTTTTAAGACATAGATACAAAATAAATTCTACTTAATTCATCTTCAACATGAATCCTAATTCAACATTAGCTATTTTTAATCTTGAATTCCATATCAGAGATAATTAGAGGAGAGGGGGGTAGGAAAGAAAGCACAAAGAGAGAAAAAGAGAGAAGACGTGATATTGTGGGAAGGACACTGGATTTGGGGGCAGGGAGCATCTATTGTAATCACTGTATCACTTCCTGTATGGCCTTTTCTGAATAATGTAGGATGCAGCCTGCCTCGACCTGGTCTGAGACTGGTGTTTGAGTCTTGGACTTGGCTCTGTGGCAGAGCCACCAAACTTCAGACCTACATAGACAATGTGAAAATTTGTGATGTCTGATGGTTTTTTTTTCCTGGTCATGGGGGAAGATGTGGGAGAGAGAGAAAATAAATGCTTGGTAATTGGGGGAAAAAGAAACATAAGGAACCATATTTTTTAAAAAATGAAAGGTAAGATATGGACTGCTATTGCTCTTTCCAGCTTTATTAATAACAACTTATTTTTACATAGCATTTCCAATGTGAAGTGCTGTCATGGAATCTTATAGAACTTCAGAAAAGTAGACTCCTATACTCAAAGAACCCTGAAATCTGAGAATTACTGATTCACAGAATCCTAGAATGTTAGGATTAAGAGAATGTAAAATCCTAGGAACCTAAAATCTCAGAAAGATGAACTCATACAGTATCAGAGTAGGAGAATACCCTAGAAGACTGCATGGTGGGAAATAAAGACCTTTGGCCTGGGAATCAAATCTGGGTTTGAGTTGAAGTTATTATTCATACCAAGAAGAATTGTTTTTCTTCTCTAGGTCCAAATTTCCTTCTCTGCAAAAGAAAGTATTTGGACCAGATAGTGAAAGAATATCCAAATCAGAAGGTTCCTTAGGGATGAATCTTCTAGTCTAATCCCCTGCTTTTATAGCCAGGGAAACAGACCCAGAGTGGGGAAAGTATTTGTCCGAGCCACTCCTTAGCAGATCCAAGACTGGAATCCACCCTATACAGGAGAAAGGGAAGCACCAGGGGCTGAAGCCTGCTTGGCTTATTAAAAATAAAATGACATTTTCCACAAAGCCCCAGAATACAAATGGGAATTTAACACAAGGTAGAAAATAGGACAGCTTCCCAGAGAGGAGTTTGGGGAGATAGTGGGTAATTGTGGGCCTCAAATCCAAAAAGCTGAATAGAGGAATGCAAAGCACAAAGGAAAGAAAAAGGGAACATCTCTGCCAGTGAACTCAGAAGGGGAGCAGACTAGTGAGGGAAAGAAGCCTTCCGACTTGATTGGATGAGGAGACAAGCTCTTCACAGGTGACACTAAAAAGAGGATGTTTCATTCCTCCGACCCCTTCAATCTCGTTTCCTTAGACCATTGTCTTCCTACAAAAGGTTGGCAACGGAAAGCAGGAGCTGCCCCCCTGGGCTTTATTGATGAAAAGAGCAGGGAGAAAGAACTTGAATCTGATCAGCATCTCCTCTCGCACCTCCATTTGTCATAAAATTATAGAATGACAGAGCTAGGAAGAACTTTAGAACATAGAATGTCAGAGCTAGAGGGTCCTTAAAACATAGACAGTCAGAGTAGGGTCCCAAAGACCTAGAATATCAGAGCTGGGAGGGGCCTTAGAAAGAGAATGTCACAGTTAGGAGTGACTTTGGGATCTAGAATGTTAGAGGCTGGAAGGGCCTTGGGATCTGGAATGTCACAGCTGGAAGGACCCTAGCAGGCAGGGACCTTAGAACCTTATTCCAACAAATGCCTTCCCTGTTTTATAATTGAGAAACTCGTGAAGCTGAAAGGACTTTCCAGTGGTCACCACGCCCACTAAGTGGCAGCTCCAAGATTGGAACTCTGATCTCTTGATTCTGAACCAAGGATTTCTTGCATTTTCCACATCCCATCGCTCTTGACGAAGAGGAAGCTTCTTGGTAGAGCTCTCCTCTGGCAGGGCCCAGCAGCAAGTCTGAGTTTCTTACCCTCCTGGGATTTGCAGAGAGGATTACTGGTGGCCTGGCAGGGCAGAAGCCTGACTGTGGCAGAGCTAAATCTCATAAACACTGGGCCAGACTCAGGAATCGAGGGCCTGGAGAATGAATCACTCATTCTTTCAAACAAAGATTTATTTGGCATCAAATTGTTGGGGTGAATTTTTTGTTTGCCAATTAATCAAGCATCAATTAATCACTTATTAATCGCCAACTATATGTCAGGCACTGTGCTAAGAGCTGGGGACACAAAAAGAAGCAAAAGACAGTCCCTGCCCTAAAGGAGCTCACAGCCTAATGAGAGACACAATAAGGCGGCAAATATTTACAAACTAAACTCTTCTTTCATCTCTTTGGCTCTGTCTCTTATCTCTCTCTTTTTCTGTGTCTCTGTTTATCTCTCTGTGTCTCTCTGTTACTCTCTCTCTCTGTGTCTCTCTTTGTCTCTATGTGTATATAATTAAATGTGAGAAATAATTAGAAGAGGGAAGGCACTGGAATTAAAAGGGGTTGGGAAAGGCTTCCTCTACCATCCCAATGATATGCTGCGTTGAGTGTGACTGGCCCCATAGTGTGTCCTGAAACTTCTACCACAGACTGAACCCTCATTCCAGCAATAGACTGAGTCCTGACTGACCGGAACCTGGAGTCCCAACTTTTGCCATTCACCAAATTCCAGGTCTAGTCCTGGACTGACCGCTGACCCAAATCCCCTTAACTCCAGTCTCTTTGTCATAGAATGGTCACATAACTCTGGGTCCAGAATGACTTTTCTTTCATGTCCAAGGTACAAATTTTCTCTACCGGGAAAGGGGATTATTCTGGGAGGAATCATAGAATATAATACCTAGAACATAGAATGTCAGGACTGGAAGAGCTCTTGTTACATAATACAATTTACTTATTCAATAGAAAAAACACTTATCAAGTGACAGCTCTTGCCGAGTGGTGTGCTAATCACTGGAGACAGATAAGAACTAAACTGTCCCAGACCTTGGGGAAACTCCATTGCACTTGGGGAGAAGTTATGTGTATGCTTGAAGTCAGAAAGATGTGAGTTCAAATCCTGATTCAGACATTCTAGACATGTCATTTAATTTCTCTCAGTCTCAGTTTTCTCATCTCTAAAATAGGGATAATAATAGTACTTATTTCACAGGATTGTTAAGAGGCTCAAGTGAGATCATGTGTGTTGATTTTGCTAAGCTCAAATGATAACTATTATGTATACAGATAAATGAATATCAAACATTTACCACTTTGAAGATAGCTATGTGTGTATATATGTATATGTGTATATGTAGTGCAGATGTATATATAATGTATATATAGGTGTATATGTGTGTTGTGTATATATACATTTATATATACACATCTACATGTATATACATACATACTATATATATATATATATAGTGCCATAGTGCACAGAGTATTGAGCTCAAATATGACATCTAACACAACCTGTGTGACCTTGAGTCAGTAACTTAACTTTTTCCGTCTCAGTTTCCTCATCTGTAAAACAGTACTAATAAAAGCACTTACTTCATAGAGTTGTGAGGATCAAATGACATATTTGTAAAAAGCACTTAGCACAGCACCTGGCACGTAGTTAGAGCTTAATAAATGCTTATTCTTTTCCCCAATTACGAAGTAATTTTCTATAGAACTGGGGGAATCAGCAGAGGCTTCTTTTAGAAAGTGTCACTTGAGTCTCCTGAGATTTAAAGGGAGTAAAGGGCTTCAAGAGATTGTTAAAGGTAGGAAGGATGGCATCCAGCTTTTTTAATTTACAGATGAGGAATCTTCAGCCTGGGGATGGGAAGACCCTGTCCAAGGTCACACGAATTGCTCAGAGCCAAGCCCTTTTCTCCTCTCCCCCTGACCTGCCACAACCCCTAGACTGACTGCCTGGTAGCTTGGTCTCCTAGCTCCAAGGCTCTCACTAACATGTTGCTCAGTGCAGAGGAGAAATCCAGGTGGAGGAAGCCAACCCTTGATCTTATCTCCCAAGACCAAAGCCTGTAGTTTAAACAAAGTCGTTAAGGTGTTTAAACATAATCATTGATTATTGTAAGTGTGCTTATGAGCCTTATTGGCTTAGATTTGTATCTGCTGGAGGGCTGTTCGTCTTAAATAAATATGTTTTTAATAATCCCCGGGTATTTATGGAACATAAAACTGTCAGGCAAAACTAAGAATTAGAGATTCTGAAAGATACTTACGGCACGTTACTCTCATACAAATCCATTATTAAAGTCACTCACCGTAGGGAAGTTCTTTTTTAGCTGCTCCGGAACAAATAGAGGGATTTGGTGGTTATTGTCAATAAGTATTTTTAACAAGTTGTTGATAGTTATTTAATCTACAATAACCACTTAATAAATGTAATAAGTTACACACAGATTTAGAAATATTTTCTGTCCCTGTCTGGTACTTGACACAATCAAAGTAGGGTGGGAGGGGAATGGGTGAGCTAGAACCAGAGAATCTCACAGTTCAAAGGGAGGCTTTGTGGAACTGGGGGAAGAATCTGCCTTTAGTCAGATGGTCAGGGTTCAAATCTCCACTCTGCTATTCATTTTCCAGGTTTAAGTCCCAAAGTCTTTTGAAGAAGGAGGTTGGTCTAGAGTTCCCTGACAATTAAATCCAAGATGATAAGTTTATCTAGACCAACACTACTGAAAACAAGAAATCCCTTCTAGAGCCTCACAAAGGAGAAGCTAGATGGCACAGTGGATAGAGCTGGGCTTGGTAAATGTTTCAAAAACATTATTGGTGTGGTGTTCTTTTCTAGAATATGATCGTTCCCTCTGGGAGCAGGTTTCTTGGGGAGGTTCTAGAGGCAGCCTTAGTTTCAGTTCAGATCAATAATCACCTCAAATACAGCCAGGAGTTAAAAATCTTTTATTGTCTCTTCCAGAATAGCCCGTAAGCTTTCCTTGGTTCCGAGAGCGCTTCCAGCTTCTGCCTCTAGCTCAACTCTGACTTCTGGCTTCTCAATCTCCCAACTGAACTATGGCTCTCAATCTCTTCAACTGACTTCTCACCTCTCCCTCTGACTCTCTGACTGAGGCTCTAGGAGCTTCTTATATATGATCTTTTAAAGGTGTGAACGCAAAGGTTGGCTCCTCCTCTGAGAGAGTGGGATTGTGGGTTCCCCTCTATTTGTGAATCTCCCAAAGTCTCCTTCTCTTCCTGGAGGCTTCTAGCTTATATAAGCTCCCTAAAGTGTGATCTCTAATGTGTAAAGTCTCTTAAAGGTGTGAGCTCTAATGTGTAAACTCTCCCAAAGGTGTGAACTCCAAAGGTGTGAACCAATTACATAAGCATTGTTTCTATCAACTCTAGTGAGTTAACACCTTGTAAGGATTCTAACAATTTGGTGTGAACCACTACCACCACCACCATCATCATCATCACCAACTTCAGAAGACTCATCTCAGGAGTTCAATTCCAACCTCAGACACTTAGTGGCTGTTGTGATCCTGAACAAATTATTTGCTTATTTGCCTCAGTTTCCCATCTGCAAAATGAGCTGAAGAAGGAAATGGCAAATGCTTCCAGTATTTTTGCAAGGAAAACTCCAAATGGGGTCATGAAGATTGATTTACAACCAAACAGCAGTGACAGCAACACAAAAACATGATTATTCAGCTCCTGCTTCCAGTGATGGGGAGTTTGATAACCATGGGGATCACTTCTTATTAAAGGGGGAAGGAAGAAACAGTTGTCAATATTAGAAAAGTTCTGCCTCAGAAGCAGTGCTTGGCCGGGAAGTCATGAAGATCTGAGATCAAATCCTGCCCCACTCTTACTAATTATATTACTATGTATTACAGAGAGGCTTGGAGAGATATACATGAACTGATGCTGAGTGGAATGAGCAGAACCAGGAGATCATTATATACCTCAACAACGACACTGTTTGAGGATGTATTCTGATGGAAGTGGATCTCTTCGACAAAGAGATCTAACTCAGTTTTAATTGATCAATGATGGAGAGAATCAGCTACACCCAGAGAAAGAAAACTGGGAAATGAATATAAACTGCTTGCATTTTTGTTTTTCTTCCCGGGTTATTTATACCTTCTGAATCCAATTCTCCCTGTGCAACAAGAGAACTGTTTGGTTCTGCACACCTATATTGTATCTAGGATATACTGTAACCTATTTAACATGTAAAGGACTACTTGCCATCTGGGGGAGGAGGTAGAGAGAGGGAGGGGAAAAGTTGGAACAGAAATGAGTGCAAGGGATAATGTTGTAAAAAATTACTCAGGCATGGGTTCTGTCAATAAAAAGTTATAATTATTTTTTTAAAAATATTACTATGTATTAGACTCTGTCTGCCTTTGTTTCTTTAATTCTAAAATGAAGACAATAAAAGCACCTATTTTGAGACTCAAATGAGATATTTGTAAGCACTTAACACAGTGCTTGATACATAGTAGATACTAAATAAATATGTTTCTTTCCTTCTTTATGATGGGAAATCAAAATTGATTTCCCTATAACTTCACCTAGTTGTTCTTTAAAAACTAGATGAAGTGACTATGATCCCTTCTATATAACCCTAACATTATCCCTTCAATGAACTGATAACGTCCTTCCAGCTTCTGCAGTTGTCTTCTCATCTTTCTTATGAAAGCCCAGGATGAAGACCGGGGACCCACTGAAGGTGATGACAATATCATCAATTATAGTGGTGCTGGTGATGATGATGATGGTAGTGATGATAATGGTGATAAATATTTATCAAGTGATTTCCATATATTCTCTGGAGCTCAGCACAAAATACGGCACATATTTAGTGCATAACTGAGGGTCTGGAACCTCACAACAACACTGGGTGATGATGTCACCATCCCCTTTTTCCAGGTGAGGTTGTGACATGTCCAACAGCCAGTAAGTTAATAAGGTGAGGTGCAAGCCCAGTTCTTTTTGGTGCCGATGAGCACAGGGGCAGATCTGGGATCTCATTCCTTGGGATCCTTCTCATTTCTAGAGGAAGAAACTTAAGCTCAGAGAAAAGGAAGTAGTTTGTCCAAGGACTGACACATAATGGTGGTAGAACTGCCACCATAGACAGATCTTCTGACCCTCCCCCATTCCCCTCCATGGCTAGGACTTTTTCCATTTCACTAGACTATTGGTTCTTAATCTGGGGTCCATAATTTTTTTAAAAATATTTTGATAACTATCTTAATATAATTGGTTTCCTTTGAAATCCTATGTACAGGGTCTTACAAAGGTCTTAGTGCCATTTTAAGCTATTAAATCTTTTAAGCCTTTTTAATGCATTTAAAAACCTTATTCTGAAAAGAGCCCCATAAACTTCCCCAGACTACCCATGGATAAAGGATAAGCACCCCTTCATCAGACTGATCCTCTCTCCCTGTCCTGTCCCACTGGAGGCATAAAAGTTAACAACTAGCTATGTAAACTACTTGCCTCCCTAATCCCCTGTTCTGAGGGGACTCTTAGATGTAGCTATGAGGAGAGTATCCCTTTGAATCAGGTCCCAGAATGGACTTAGGTCAGCCTAGATGAGCTGCAATAACTCTGGGGTAAGAAAATTTACATCGGGAAGGGCAAGTCACCATCAGCTGGGGCCCAATGGGCCATGTGGGTTAAAAGGAATAGACTTTCCTTAGTTATCACTTCCCCTACCTGAGGCTTGGGGTTGGAGGCCTTTTGGAGCCTCTGATTCTTGGCCCTTCATTTCCATTATGATGATATAAGAAAAAAAAACAAGCAACTAAAACTTATTTTTTAAAAAGAAAATGTTCGAATCTAATGTGTTTCATTATTATCTACACTGTTATTTCATCTTCCTATTAAACTGTCAGCTCCATGAGGGCAGGTATTATATCTGAACAAATTTTGTAATATCAATGAAAATTTATTTTAATAATATCTGCCTGACCATTCTATCTTCTTAATAAAATATAACCTCATGACAACAGGAACTAACTTTATATTTTCCCTTGTGATTCATACCTATGGCTCACATATATAATAGGTACTTCATAATATCTGTTGAATTGGACCGAAACTCAATAAAAACATGTAGATTTTAAATACACAAAGTGATTATCAGGAACCAGTCTCTTCTTGATCCTAATCTTATCTTTACTCTGTTCCCTGAAAATAAACTCATAAGATTTAGAGCTTCAGAAGACCATTTAGTCCAAGCTTCCCCAACACCCATTCTACAGAGGTGTACACTGACATCCAGAGAAAGGAAGTGGTTTGCCTGACAAAGATAATACAAGGAGTAAACAATAAATTCTGTATGGGAACTCAGGTTTTCTGGATCCCCATTCTATTGACCAATCTTTTACAAAATCTTATGGTTTGCAAAGAACTTAACATACATCTCATATCAGTAAATCCCAGTCTCTGTACTTTATTTTCCTCTTTGTTACAAAAAGGACACTAGACTAGATTAAGAATTTTTAACTTATGGATTGATTTCAGATGGTCCATGAATTTAAAGGAGGAAAAAATACTCGATTTCAATATAATTAGTTTCCTTTGTAAGCCTATGTGTTTTTTAAAAGTATTTTAAAGCATTTTTCTGAGAAGGTCTGCCAACAAGATCCATGACACAGAAAAGATTAAGACTCCCTGGATTCAACAATGAACCAAGGTCTGGGCAGCTAGGTGGGAAAGTGGATAGACCATTAGGCTTGGAACCAGGAAAATTCATGTTTCTGGGTTCAAATCTGGCCTCAGACATTTACTCCTGGGTAAGTCACTTTATCCTGTTTGCCTCAATTTCTTCATCTGTTAATGAGCTAGAGAAGGAAATGGCAAATCCCTCCAGTATCTTTACCAAGAAAACCCCTAAATGTGGTCGCAAAGAGGCAGATGCAGACTGAAATATGACAGCAAAAGGTCTCCAATATGTACCTAAAGCCAGTAATTAGGCTAAGGCCAGAGATATGCTTAGCACAGCACCTGGCACATAGTAGGTTTTTTAACAAATATATATTGAATGAATGAAAGCCACTGGGTTTAAAATCTGCCTTCTAAATCAAGGCAGATTCTGGCTTCCGTTGACTAGTTTCACTTAGACCTGAGAAGTTCAGTGATTAGAATGCAATGTAAAAACATGATCAGAATGGTGAGCTTGATTCCCAGGGAGAACTGTGCTTTGTTCCATGGCCACAGAGAGACCCCAAGGCCCAATCAAACAGTGAACCCGAGTTCTAGCCCCAGACTGAGCTTCCAGCCCAGCCTCAGAATGATTTCTAACCCTTGTCTCAGACTGACATTCATATTTTAGCCAGCTGCCTAGTAATGTGTATTTTTATTCATGAGAAGGACCAGGCAAGAAAGCATAGGTGTGCCTCAATGCTAAACAACCTAACATATGAGTCCCACGGAGGATGGCTAAAAAAGACATATATACAGAGGAGGGAGGACAGCCACCTTATTTTTATCTTTAATAAATGTGCCAAGAGAATTGAAAGAGGGTGTTGTTGATAGTGCAAGAAACCTAGAAAGCTCTAGGGACAAGAACCATTGTGCTGACCGCCCTCCTTCGAATCCCAGAATTGGGGAGGAGCTGGTCGAGCTTCCAGGGGTGTATTCTCATTGTTTTTACTGCCATCTGCAAACATGCAATTAATGGTCCTGAATCGCCATTGTCAATTCCTAAGAATCCCTGAGCCAGCTGTGCAGGGACCTAACAGACCAGGTTGAGCTGACAGAAGCACATATTACCTGAGAATCTTAATTAACCAAATTAGCACCATCGCTTCCAAATGGGACTGAATGGTAGAACAAGCAGGTAGCAAAACTGCTAGTGCCTGGGTCACTCTGAGGTCCCTGTTCAATGAAGAAGTATTTAAGGTCCTAGGTGAGAAATGGGCCTATGGCTGAGCTTGAGGGCTGCTTTGAATGCCACAGGAGAGATTTGAGTTGCTAAAAAGTTATTTATGATTAAACTCTCTCTTTCCTAGAAAGTAACAATAATATCTGATAATTATATATTTCTTTACAACTTACATTTTTTAATATATTTTAATTTCTCTATATATTTTAAACCTCTCATTTGATCTTTATTTCCCAGGAAGAAAGGAAGTATTTATACTCATTTTAGAGAGGAAGAAACTCATGATCCTATGAGGTTAAGAGACAGTTTGCCCAAGGTCAAATAATAAATAGATTATATTTATTAAATTTATAATAAATATATTTACTTATTATAAAATAATATATATATATATAAATATAAATAGATAAATAGACAGATAATAAATAAATGCCAAAGCTTGGATTCCAACCCAAGTCTTCTACCTCCAAACCCAGTGCCCTTCTGACTATGTGATGTCTCTGAACAGACCCCAAGTCAGAGCACTCTATTTAATGATAAGATGGCAAAGTCTGATCTCTTTGCTCTGAGTCTACTCCAAGGCAGTGGTGAAAGCAGTGGTGGAAACATAAGAATACCTGTGGGCTGTATACTGACCTAGAAAACCATATTAATAGTATCTATATTTTATTACATTTTTATTTATTTTTTTTAAAACTTTCCCAATTACATTTTGATCTGGTTTGGGCAGTACTTAGTGGGTCTCATGTAGTCTGCATATTCCTCTGTCTAAACAACTCAAATGATAAATTACTGAGAATTGCATTGCTAAAGGGAGTTTACTCCCCTTAATAATCATTTCCCAATAAGGAAAACCCTATAGAAACCCAACCCAGCTGTCTTGTTATTAATGTATGTACTTCTATGAACTAAGGAACCAAAGATGAGGAAGATTACCCAGAAAGATAGTCATTTTCATCATAGCCACTTCCAACAGTACATATATGGTCATTTCCCAAGTCAGTCTAAATGTTAACAAAATCTTATAGCTTAACTTTCTTCAAAGTTCAAAATATTATCAAATATCCTTTCTGAATTGTAGACAAATTTCTTTTCTTTGAGATATAACAGTGATGATCAAGAGATTAGAATTGCACAGCAAGGCTCGCTGTCATTTATAGTCTAACAAATAACAGATTGCCATAACACAAATACATAGCCCAAAATATAATTGAGAATTCGGAAAGAAAAAAATGTATTGGGATTGGAGTACCATTACAGATTGAACTGTTTCCCAGAACTGATATTTAAAAGTTTAAGAACAACATTTTGATGAATGCTGACATATAGAACATTCAATAACCAAACTACATAGAAAAAGAACTTTCAAAATATAGAGACTTACAAGAAGAAATATAAACCATATGGAGACAGAACAAGGTCTATAGTATACTGTCTGTAATTGAGATTGTTCCAAAGGTACTTTCAGTGACTCTACAGAAGATGAACTCATATCAAAATGCTCTTATTCAATTACAAAAAGCAGTCATTTTATCTACCTCCACAATAGGCTGCAGAACACAAAATCTGAAGGAATAATAGCAGGATAATGACTTCTTCTCTGACCATTTCTATCTAAATCCAATCAAAAAAAGGAGAACAGAGTAATGAGAATAATAAATGATCTGATAATCATAGCTTGGATTTATACATGAGATTGTCAAAAGCAAGTATTATTCCTACAACAACCCTGAGAAGTAGGCAAATGCAAGCACTAATATCCTCATTTTATAAAGAAGCTGAAGGCCAAAGAGGTTGAATGATTTGCCCAGGGTCACCCAGTTAGTAAAAATCAAAGCTGAGATTTGAAACCACATAGCCTACCTGCAAAACAAAGTATTCTTCAGTACATTATGTTATTACTACAGGATGGTTTACTTTCCACTTTGTAATAATATGATCTTGTCCTTTCCTTCTTACTCCAAGAGTTTTTCATGGTACTCATTGCTATTCACAAGCTTAAATACAAGCTTATTTACAAGCCCTGCAAATCTCAAGATTGGTAAAGAAACCAAAGCCTACTTCAACATTTTAAAAGTTTTTGGCTAATGAAACCTTGTTCAATGATGAGTTACCCATGACCAAACAAAATCCAGGAAAAGACTTCTAAGACTGAACATCACCAATCATGATAGTCTATCTCTTCTCCAGTGTCCCAGATCTAGACTTTTAACCTCTTCATCTAATGATTTGAGCATCAATTATATATTCCTTTCCTCACTAGAGGGGAGTGATCATGAGGCACATAGAAAATTCAAAGTGCAAATTTTCTGGAATAATTGGTTCCAAATCAACCATATGGCTGGAGGAGGACAGGAGAAAGATGGGTTTGCAACCTTTAGTAGAAATTTATTGTTGTTGTTTTCTTGTAAATAAGCTCTGTATATTGTTTGTAGGTTCTATATTCAGAACAAAAAAACCCCAGCTGTATGCAGCATGCAAGCATGTGTTTCTGATTCAGAAGGGTATGAATTGACTGACTCAGTACAGTCAACTCTCTCATGCACATGATTAGTGCTCACTGAAGTTCAAAAAGAAGATGAGGTTCACAGTGCATATGGTCTCAGAGCTAAGTTGTAATTTGGGAAATCTATAAAAATCCACTTATTCCTGGATAGTAAGTTGACTCTGAGGACGAGAAAGAGACACAGAGAGAAACACACACACACTCACACACACTCACACACACATATATCAGAGAGACAGAGACACAGAGACACAAAGAGATAAAATTCAGGGATAGAAGGTTGCTGATGCTCTGAAAACCACAGAAAGCACAATACTAACTCAGCACTTCTCCCCAGCAGGACATGTGCAAGCCCCTAGGGTGAGTATGGGACTCCCTAGTGAGTAGCTATCAATACCACCTGGCAGTTAAATGAATATCAGCTTACATTTACATAATGATTTAAGTCTTACTAAGGACTTTTGCTCCCATTACAGTATCTTATTTGAAACTCCAAACAACTCAGAACACTACTACAAACTCTAGAACCATTTCCCAGATGAAGAAACTGC
Source organism: Antechinus flavipes (assembly GCF_016432865.1). Taxonomy (NCBI): domain Eukaryota; kingdom Metazoa; phylum Chordata; class Mammalia; order Dasyuromorphia; family Dasyuridae; genus Antechinus; species Antechinus flavipes. The sequence continues at coordinate 56,848,884 of NC_067398.1, read as the reverse complement.
AAGTCAGCAGAGTTAAGTAACCTGTCCAAGTTCACATAGCTGGCAAATGTCAGGAATTGAACACGGGTCTTTAGATTTCAAATGCAGGAATCTTTTTTACTATAGTGAAAACTGAATAGACTCTTTTTGTTTCTTGGTCTGAACCTGTGATGTCATTGGTGTCAAAAATTCCCAGTGAAGAAATTCCATCTACCAATGTACTTCAGCAACTGTTTTGCAATTTAGAGTTTAGAGAATTGCTTGAGGGTTAAATGACAAAGCAATGGAGATAGATAGCAAAACCCCATGTTGGACATAGAAACAGAAATTTAATGGGATTATAATAAGGGGTAAATAAGACTACAACAGAGCATCAAGGCACAGGAGGAGTGAGCTAAACCCATTTATCTCCGTTACTTTTTTCCTAGACCTCAGTACCCATCTCTACCAATTTTTTTTCTCAAAGGCTGGCTCATCATTAGTGGCCTGACACTTCCCTCCACCACCACATCCAGCACTATCCTTCTATCTGGGAAACCCAGAGGCCGGTTAGCAAGGCTGATGGTTCAGATTTGCTGTACTACATAGACAATCTTAGTTCTTATCTCTGTTTCTTTTATAATAGTTTATACTGAACGGAAGGGGTGAGAAGTAGTGCTAGGAACCAAGTCTCAAAAATTTCTTGACATTAAAAAACTCAAGCCCACATCCCATGATGACTAAACACTAGTTCTTTCTCATGATCTCTGTGTGATTTTAAGCCAAAATAAACACTCCTACCCTTCCTGACTTAGCTTGTATGTACTAGCACTTTCAGCACCCTGGACAACTTCCACTCCACCAACTTGCCACAAACAACAGCCCATTGCTCATTTTATAAAACCACTGAACATTGCCCGGGAGATCGTAATCCATTGCTCCCCTCCAGCAGCAAGAGATGAAGAAGGAATCTTCCTTGAAATTGGAAGCATCTGTAATTCCCATCCCCTCCCAGATTTAGAATGCCACAATTTCTGAACAAGTGGAAAGAAAAGAAAATTTCTTTTCAATTTTTTGTAAAGAGTGGAAATGGGTTTGGTTCTTGAATCAGAGAACCTGTTTAAACTTCACCTCTTATGCTTATACTTATGTGACCTTAATCAAGTAATTTTTTTTCTTTCTGAACCTTAGTTTAGGACAGTTGTGGCAATAGTTAAGGATAATTAAGTCCATTCTAAAGCTAAAGTATTTGAGTTTCTGTTCCATTTTAAAAAGTTCACTCTACTTTTTTTTTTAATATCACATCCATTTCCAAACATGTGTCTCCTCCTTTTCTTACTATTGAGACACGCCTTCTAACAAAGATTTAAAAGTAGAGAAAGGAAAGGATAGTTTATCAAAACTAACCACTACATTGCCTATAGAACCAGAACTGGTCAATACTACACATCCATGGTCTTCCACTTCTGCAGTGAAAGGAAGCCTATGATCTTATGATTATAACGACTTGCCTAAGGTCACACAATGAGTAAGCAACTGGAGCCCAGACCAAAAAAACATCCAAGTTGAAAATCCCAAACTTACAGATTAGAGATCAATGTCAAGATAGGCATTACAAACCACCAAGACAGATGGAGGCCACAGGGTACCAGACTGGCCTGGGAGAGAACTGAATCTGTGATTATAGCCTCAAGGTAAATTAAATTGAATATCCTCAAGACTGGAGCTAATTTGACAAGCTAATTCATAATAACACCTGAGAGGGGTGTTAATAGTGAACTTCATGTGTTTTTCCTTCCTACCTTACTTCTCTCTAATGTAATCGTTTCATTTTCACTGGGGACTTCACTATCTTAAATCATCTAGGGGAAAGCAAGACTCCAAATACTAGAAGAGTTTAATGTTCAAAGAGCCTTTGATTTGAAATTAGGAGACTTCTCCAAAAATCACAGATATGACACTTACCAACTCTGTGGTCATTTAACCTCCTAGAGACTGCTTCCCAGTCTTTAAATTGGGGATAATTATATATTCATTAGCTACCCCACAGGGTTGTTGTTGGAAAAAAGGAACAGAACTTGTGATTTTCTTGGTATAGGGAACTCCCAACTAAGGAAACTCCCTTGACCAATACAAACCAGCACTTTCTCTATAATTTATAAATTTAGAATAGTGGTTGACAAACTATAGATTTCAGCCCATATGTGACCCATCACCTGATTTTGTAATGTTATACTACCTAAGAATGTTTCTGACATTTTTAAAATAAAGTTTCATGGAACCTTATTATCTGTGGTCGCTGTCACATTATATCAGAACTGAGTAGTTGAGAAGGGGACCTTAGGAAGCACCCTCATTTACACTGTTACTCTGCTTTATACCTCACAATGATACAACTATAATTCAGAAACCTTTTAAGTGCTATGTATATTGTCATACTATAATAATGCCAGCGAATACTCATCACCAGTCAAATAAGTAAAGAGAAAAAAGTTTTATTACATTTTTCTAGTTCAGGGCTTTTCCTGAATAAAACAAATCATGCTCAATCACTATTATCAAAAATTTTATGTCTTTAGAAATTCACTTTTGATACAAAATTGATCATCTTTCTTAATTAATTCAGTCTAAAATTACAAGGCAAAACAGCATCTATATGGAAACTTTCGCTCTGGTAAAGTCAATTTGGCAACCATTAGTGTTATTTGAATTTCAAATAATGGCAAGCTACTTTATACACCTGTAAGGCTGTCAAAAATTAAAACACCAAGTGAGATCTCCATTCCCACACAAATTTGCAAAGGATATATTTTCTGAATCTAAACTACAGTTCCAACATTGTTTTTCAGATCTCAATGAAAGTACAAAAGCAATTCTCACATTTCCAAATTTATTTCACCGTGCAGTTGGACTTCTACCTAACTTTCAGTTAGAAGTACAATGTAATGACATGCTTAAAGACAAATACAAAAAGAATAATCTAATAAATTTCCACAAATGCCTTCCAAGCAATGAATATACTTTATTAAAATCATATGTTCATGCATTGATATCAGCATTTGGAAGTACCTAGCTATGTGAAAAGATGTTCTAAAAGATGAAATTATATGAAATCTCATTACAAATCAGAATAGATGAACATTTGTAATTGAATTTAATAAAGAACCCCAATTAAGCTAAATGTCATCTTCCCCTCTAAAAGAGTCCCATTCTTCTCATTATTAGAACTGTATCACAAAAAATGTACTCGATTATTATTGTCATATTTTTTATTTCATCAATTAAAATTTGTGGAAAATTTTCCCACTTGTTATTTAACTATCGACATAATGTCCTAAATCTGACCTTTGGGTTTATAAACCTGAAATATTTACTAGGTTACCCTTTACAGAAAAAAATTGTGATGATCCTGGTTTTAAAATATTGTCTAAAGAACTAAGAAAAAGGTAGGAAAAGAGGAAACAAGCATTTATTAAGCATCTATTATGTATCAAGGATTGTGCTAAGAGCTTTACAAATATAATCTCTGTGAGCCACTTTGGGAGGTAAATATTATTATTATTCATAGTTCAAGTTGAGGAAACTGAGGCAGACAGTGATTAAGTGACTTGCTATGTAGTCACACAGCTCATAGGTACCAGACTTGAACCCAGATTTTTCAGGTTTGGAGGGAGGATGTTGTGACAAATTACTTCTCAACTTGTGAGTAAATTTAAAGTGCTATAAGACTAGGCATTTTTATTAAAATAGGAAATCAGTGGTAAAGGACATAACTTTTGGACTGCCTTAAATCATAACACATAGGCAACCATCTATACTGTCAATGCTTAGGACCAGCTCTGCTAGCAGAAAAGCTTCTTAAGGTCTTGTAAAAGCAAAGTAATCCATGTTCTGGGGAAGAGAGTTCAGCTGCACATACTACCTCTATGCTCCCATCAAAAGAGCTGACTCCTTTGGGATTCTGGATGGATAACTCAGAGTACAAACTCCTTGAGGGCAGGGTCTGTGCTTTGTGTTTGCTTTTTTATCCTCAGAGTTTAGCACATTCCCCTGCTCCTGGGACATTGTATTTGTTGATTGTTGTTTGCTGTCCTTAAATAATTACCAATCCTCCCCACCACCACCATGTCCTGTCCTTTATCTGAAAGTAAGGACAGAAATGCATAGAATATCCCTAAAAGCAATAGAAACTTCCTTACAATAAGTAATGAAACAAGATAATCAGACAGTTCTCAAATACCATCTTAGCACTGACCTGAAATCACACACAATTCAGAGATGTTAGGGCCATGGAGCCATGCTATCCATTCTCCTTATTTTATAGATAAGGGAACCAATGGCCAAAGAGCTTCAGTTACTTGTCCAATGTTTCAAGCAGGCTGGATCTGAATCCAGATCCTCTTGCTCCAAGGTCAGAGATGTTTTCAGGGCGACCCTCCATCTTTCATAAAAAACATTTTTTATGAAAGCCCAAGGTTACCCAGAGAGCTAGAGACAGAATCGAGTGTAGAATATAGACTCTAAACTCTTGGCTCGGGGCTCTCTCAAATACCTTACACTTAACTGATGCTCAAAAAGATCATTTCCAAGAAACAAATGCTTAAGACAAAATCTCTTTTGTCCACTGGGTCTAGTCCTATAGCCCTGTGGGGACTATGTACAAGGTAAAGAGGGAAGGGCTCATCCATATTCCTCCAGCCGGTCAGCAGTGATACTGCCTCTTCCCTCCCCTCTGCCCACCATCCCTATTAGAGCATTTCCAGTCCCCTCTCCCTGCAGGCTCCCTTCTTCCTTTCCAACTTGGTAATGGGGACTCACAGCCAGGCATTCATCACCAAACCTGCAGCAATCTACCTCTCTCAAGAAGGAACTCAGTGATTAGGATGGAGGTGGGAAGGCTGCACTGAAGGAAACCCAGCTTAATGAGAGGCTTCAAAGCACTAATGAGTTCTCCCATTCAGGCCCAGCCTCCCCCTGTCCCTGACCTCTACAGGGGCTGGAGAAGTGGCCCATTCCCCAAGAAAGGCATCAGCCTTCTAAACTAGGTCTGTGACACTCTAAGAAGAGCATCTGGATTTGGAATCAGAGGCCCTGGGTTTTTGAATGCTTCTGTTGCTGGGAGACAGAACTCCCAGTCGGGAAATTCTCTCCACCAATTCAGATTAGTTATTGTTTTACAATTCATTGTTTTGGAGAATTTTATGGAATAGTTAGAACTTAACTTACTTTTTCAGAATTATTTAGCGAGCTTGTGTCAAACAAAATCCAAATCTTCCTAACTTCACAGGTAACTTTTTAGCCATAACATCATGTTGCATGACAATATCCTTCAGCTAACTAAGGCAGGGATTATTATTTTTACTTGACCATTGGGAAAACGAAAGATCAGAGAAGTTAAACAAGTTGCCTGAAATCACACAGCCTCTTGGAATCCCTAACTTTATTTTTTTTTACTAAGCTCAACTCATAAACCACCATCTTTATAAGGCTCTGCTAATAGCCCAAATTACCTTGTATTTACCTTATATGTGCTTCTATGTAGACATGGCGTTTACTACCAAATAGAATATAAGCTTTACGAGGGCAGGGATTGTTTCATATTCTGAGTACTTAACACAGTGGCTTTTACAGAGTAAACCTGTAGTAAGTGTTTGCTGACTAACTAACTGATTGTGTGTGTAGAGTGAATCTAAGAACAGAGATACCACTAAGGTGAATTAGAAAGCTACTGCAACAGTCCTGGTGAGAAGTGATGAGGGCAGTGATAGTGGAAAGCAAGGTTCAGATGGAAGATACATTTTAAAGGATCAGTGATTTGTTCAATGATTGGATGGAAGCTATCAATGCCATCATGGTGCCCAGCACCTTGTTCACAGAGGTGGAGTTGGAAGGGACATTGTAAAGCCCAGGCATTTGTATTTTTTGTGTATAAGAATCCTTTTCACCGAATAAATGTAATTGAAAGAAATAGCAAATTTTAATTAGAAATTGGTAAATAATAATAATAATAATCATGTATTTTTCTCTATTTAAATTCACAGATTGTCTGAAATCTAGCCATGGTCTCTTGAGTAATACCCCATATCAGTAACCCTCTGATTTAGTCCAACCCTTTGTTTCACAAATTAAAACTAAAATGCCCCAAATAGGCAAATGATTGTTCCAAGACTATGAAGGTAGCAATCGTTAAAAGCAAATTTAAACCCAGGTTCTGGGTTCTGGGTGCTTCTAGATCAAACTGTCTCACTAAGCGGTCTGATACGCTTATCCACTGATTATATGGATTATGTACCTGCCCATAAGAGTCTCTTCAGCCTCCTACCTTCTACTCTATGTTCTTCTGGTGTACTTTCCCCTCTTTTGCCCTACTTCCTCCCCACTTACTTCAGCAGCAGGCACTTCTCTTGGATCTTGACTTGGGTAGATCATAATGCACATTAAGCCCAAAACCCCAATGAATACAAAATTATTTCAACAGGGCTATGGGGATCCAAAGATCTTTGACACCCAGATCAGTGGTTTGGAAAACAGCTAACTTTGCAAAGGCCCCTCAGCTATTTCCTTCTTTATTTAATTCGGGCTCCTCCAACTTCCTAACACAAGTGGCATTCACTCTAGTTAACTGATCAGAGTAAGGGGAAAAAAACCTCTATGCCATTAAAAAGTCTCTGACTTTCCAAAGCCATCTGTTATCAGTTTTCCCTCCCTGTCTATCAGAGAGGTGACATTTTGCTTGCTCTTCCTTATATAATTGAAGAAAGTTTTTCCATTACCTTTGCTGTCTCTTATAAGACACGGCTACTTTCTTGCCTCAGCGTTTCTGATCTTGTCCCTACATCATCTCACTATTTCTTTCACTCTTTCTGAGAGACTTGACCTAATTTCCAATTTTTTGTCATTTCTTTCCAAACAGATTCAAGCATTCCATTCAAAAAAACCAACCAGTATTTATTAAACACTTGCTTTATTCAGGGCTCTATGCTAAGCTCCCTGGGGGACATGAAGAAGACATTGTCCCTGTCATCCAGGAGTTTAAAGTCTAGTAGAAGAGGGCTTTGGTGGTGGTGTTGGTTTGGTCATTTCAGAAGTTTTCTTGGCAGAGATATTGAGTAGTTTGTCATTTTCTTCTCCAGCTCATTTTCCAGGTGAGAAAAATGAGACAGAGTAAAATGACTTGTGCAGAATCACACAGCTGGTACGTGTGTGAGGTTCCATTAGAACTCAAGACTGAAGCTCTATCTACTGCATCATCTAGAAGTCCAGAAAAGAAGTAAGTTTTTGCAAATGAATATGACATGAAATAAAGAGTGCATCTAATGCAAGCTGGAAAGAGGTTACAGTAGGAGGCAGGAAAGTCATGTATTCAAATTTTCTCTCTTAATACTAGTACCATGACTTTGGGTATATCATGTCAACTTCTTCAAGCTTCAATTTCTTTGTCTGTAAAATAGGGATAATAATAATCACAACACCTACTTGTCGGGTAAAGAAGGTTCTTTGTAATAATAGGTCTTACAATTGTGAATTGTTGATGACATTAAAAACAAAATGCTAGCTAGATTCTGGCAAATGCCATAAGAGAGATACAAAGGGCAGAGCACAGAGGAGATAGATACAGGACACGGCCTTTCACCAGGTTAGAATTAGTCAGAAGCACAAATTTAGGAGGGAAAGTGAACCAGATTTGCATTCTGGCTATGTGACTTGCAATCTGCATGACCCTGGGCAAGGTTGAATCTCTGGAAGCCTTAGTTCTTCCTATGTAAAATGAATCCAGATGACCTGTAAACATCCTTTCTAGCCCTGATTCCATGACTCTGTGAGATTTTTTTTCTGGCTAGGGGAGGATGGTAGGGATCAGGGAAGGCTTCATAGAGGAAATGGCATTGGCATCTGAATCAGAATCCAAAAGATGAATTTCAACAAGCTGGGAGGATATTCTAGGCATAGGAAGCAGTGGGCAAGGGCATGGAATAGGAGAAAAAACTTTAGAAAAAGAAGAATTTTAGGGATGGGGAAGAGCCTTCTCTAAAGTCCTATAGCTAGTTAATGGCAAAATCAGACCTCCTGCCTGAAAATATGATTTTTCCCCCAAAAGAATTCACTTTGAAGATTTGTTCAATCCTGCTGCATGTTTGCAAGTGCACCAGATGTCCCTAAATGGCTTGCCTGGGTAGGTGTCTGTTTCCTAGGTAACTGGAGAACCCATGAGTCTTCCTCCCTGAAGTGGCCAACAAAGCCCATAGTCTCACTACTACTCTCTCCTCAGACTCTAGGCCATGACTACTTTATAATAAACCATAACATTATTTGTCAGAAGTTGGAAAAGACCTCAGAAACCATCTAGTCTCATTCCCTCATTCTACAGATAAGGAAACTGAGGCCCAGAGATGGGGAGAAATATGCCTGAGATCATCCACCTTCTCTGATTCCAAATCTAGCTCTGTTTCCACTGGACCGTGTCCAAGATGGAATCACTTTTGGATAACAACTCCCATTTATGCAGCAGTTTACACAATATTTCCCTCACAGTGCCCTCCAAGAGGCAGGTAAGGAACCAAATATGGAGGAGGCAGAGAAGAGAGCAAGCATTTATTAAGTGGCTCTTATGTGCCTGATACTGTTGTAAGCATTTTTAAACAATTTTTCTCTCTTCTGATCCTCACCACAACCCTTTGAGGTGGGTGCTAATAGTATTCTCATTTTACAGTTGAAGAAACTGAGGCAGGCTGAAGAGAAGTGTCTTGTCCGGGGTCACACAGCTAGTAAATGCCTGATTCAAGGTTTTAAGTCAGATCCTCCAGACTCTGTGCCCAGAACTTTAGGCACTAACCTTAGCTTTACAAAACTTAAAGTGTTCCATAAATATCAGCATTATAAGAGGAGGAAACTGAGAGAATGACGTAAATAATAAATAAACTGAGAGAATGACATAAATAATAATAGGTGATATTTAGGTTTTCTTTATTTCCTTTAAGGTTTCCTTATTTTCTCATTTGATCTTTCAAACACCCGTGAAATAGATGCTATTGTTATGTCCATGTTAGAGATGAATAAACTGAAATTAAGTGATCTGCTGAAAATCATATCCTAAGGATCTAGAGTGGAACTCCAACTCAAGCTTTGCTGATTCCATGCCCCACTTTTACTGCTAATTGGAAATAGAATCTACCCATCCTCCAATTCCAAATCTAGTGTGCTTTCCATAATACCACATGACTTCCTAGGGTCTCAGTTTCCTCATGTGTCAAATACTTCGCTGGCTCCATGAGCCCACAGACATGACAATACTTTGTAAACCGAAAGGAACCAGCATGACTAATCTATTAGGGAAGATGATGATGATGAAGGCTCCCCTTTCCTTCAGACCCAAGAGAACTAATTGGAAGCAATTAGGGGTTAGGGTGCCTCTTTCCTCAGCCATCCCCCCAGAGCAGGAGCTGAGTTGAGCCGGGTTAAGCTGAACTGAATGACAGCGGGTGGAAGAAAGGAGGGTGTCAGCCAGGTTGCTACAGGAATTCCAAAAGTGACATGTGCTCCTTAGCCGCAGGCCTGGCTCCAGGCGAAGAGCTGAATCTGCTGTTCTCGGAAGGAAACTTCCTCCCAAACCATCCTGGGTTAATTAGGGAAGGGGAGTCTGGGGAAGAGGAGGATGGGCACCAGGCCAGGGAGCAGGGCTTAGAAAGATCTTATTTTGGATCCTGACCAAGGGCAAGAAGAGGCTCATTTGTGAGAGCAGTGTGTGTACATGTTTGCTCAACTGAGTGCTGTGTTTGCATTTGCATTTGTGTGAATATTGCACGGGTATTTAAATGTGTTTGCACGTATCTTTGTGTGTCTGTGCAGGATGGAATGGGTGGGCAGATTGTGTGTTTGCATGCATTTGTATGTTTGTGTGTTTGCACATGTAGGTTTGAGTGAATTTTGCATTGTGTGTCTATATAACCTTCTGCGGGGCAGGTCCTGTTTTGTTTTGTCTTTGTAACGCAGCACTTGTGTGTCACTTTGCATTATTACTAACTAAAGGCTAACTAAATGATTATCTGCATGTTTGTGTTATTTACTGTAAGCACGATTGTGTGTGTTTAGATGTGCATTTATGTGCATAAGGTATAATGGAATGAGATCTGGATCTAGATGTTTGGACTTTTAAATGTCAAAAAATATTTGAATCGTGGCCCTGCGATTTGTGAGATCTAAGCAAGGGCAATGTCTTTTGCCCAATGGAAAGGTGGAAATGGATACTAAAGATGGACTATGTGTAGGTAGAGGTAACATCATTAGGACTTGGTGGCTGATTGAATGTGGAGACAGAGAAATGAGGAAGAGGAGGGAGTCAAGAATGAACCCAAGATTCTGACTGAGTGACTGAAAGAATGGTGCCGTCCAAAAAGTGGGAAATTAGACAAAAGGGCAGGTTTTAGAGAGAAGATGAACTTTCTTTTGGACATAGAATCATGCATTTAGAGCTAGAAGGGACTTCAGAAGAGCTGTCCAGTTCCCTTTTTTCACAGATGAGAAAACAAGTCCAGAGAGACTGAGTGATTTTCCCAAAGTTACATGGTTGCCTTTGAGGTGCTGGGGAAACATCCAGGTGGAAATGTCCAGCAGGGTGTCAGCTCAAGGAAGAGATGGGACTAGATATCCAGAACTGGGGATATCTGCATAAAGGTAGTAACTGAAGTCATGGCCATACAGGAAGGATTAAAAGGAAAAAAGTTTAGGGAAAGAGGAGATGGCCAATGACAGAATCATGGGGAAGAGTCACAGATAGAGGACACAAGGAGAAAGAGGATCAAGGAAAGTGGGCACAGGACAAAAAAAAGAGAGGATAACAGCATGGGAACAAAGGAAGGAAAAAATGTCAAGAAGGAGAAGGTGATCACCGATATAGAATGCCACAGAGAGGTCAAATAGATGAAGGAATTAGAAGAGGGCAGTGGATTTAGCAGTTAGAAGTTCCCTGAGATAGGAAAGGTCAGAGAGAGCTTTAAAGAGTTCCCATTGAAATTAGACTAACAGAGGTTGAGGGGTCAGCGATAGCACCATGAAAATAGACAGGTACAAGCTTCTCTCTCTAGTGACAGGGTGATATTTTGAGAGGTTAGATAAGTTTGTATGGGCTTTTCCTATTTGCAAAGCCTTTTTACACTTAGGATCTCATGTAATTCTCTTATTAGTCTTGGGAGGTAATCAGGGTAAGTACTGTTCCCCCAGCCTTTTCAGATGAGAATAGTCTTGTCAGAGCAGGGATATGACTTGTGCAAAGTCACAGAGTAAGTTAGCTAAGAGAGCCAGGACTGGGACCCAGGTCCTTTGACTCATTCTGTTGTAGCAGATAGCTTTTTCTTATTAGGAGCATGACACAATGCTTTCAGGAATTTTGAGTTCATATAGAACTGTTTGCCCCTACACTAAATGGCCCCAGAAAGCTTGATGCTCTAATTGGCTTTTCTTCTATTTGTTTTCTTGTGCTTACCATAAACCTGATAACCAATATCTCTCATTCTTACAGCCTCTGCCATTTGCCTCTCCACTTCTGGATTCTAATTAGGGATGAACTGAAGGTTTTTGTAGGATCAAATAACCAAATAACAGTAAGTCTAATAGAGTCCATACCTAAGGACAGTGGAAGGAAGAGGGCTTGTTTACTTCAGTCTCAAAAAGGATCGAGTGATAAGGTGAAAAAAATTAAGATTAGACATGAAGAAAACTGGATTCTCATCTCCATTCTTCCTTTTATTAGTTGTATAGTCTTGTGTGAATCACTTAATTCCTTTTAGTCTGCTTCCTTATCTATAAAATGAAGGTTATGATGGCTGCCCTACTACTTCAAATGGGGCATTATGAAGATCAAATATCAAAGTGCTTCAAAAATCTAAGATCATTGAGCACATATAAGGGATTATTATTAGGGAGTAAAGTACTTGCTCTTTTTGACAGATGTTTTGTTGGACATGGAAGGGCTGGGGTTTTTTCTATTTCTTGATCTAATGTGATTTTTAAAAGGCTAAGATTATCAGAAGTCTTTATCAGAAGTTTGATTGCTGGATAAGTTAGACTTAACATCCTATGTCCTTCTACATCTAAAGATGGAAATTGTACTAATGTCCATTGTTATTCATTCAGTGGGGGCAAGTAGGTAGCACAGTAGATAGAGCATCCAGCCTGGAGCAAGGAAAGCTCATCTTCCTAAGTTCAAATCTGGCCTTGGACACTTACTAGCTATGTGACCCTGGGCAAGTCACTTAAGCCTACTTGCCTCAGTTTCCTCATCTGTAAAATGAGTGGGAGAAAGAAATGTCCAAATACTCCAGTATTTTTGTCACCATGAGTCACAAAGAGTCAGATACACTGAAATGATTGAACAAAAATCATTCAATCAGGTCCTATTTGTAGTTCTATTAAAAAGCTAAATCACTCATTAGCTGGGGATACTGAGACTAGCAGGGTACTAAACATATGTGAAAACATTGGCTAGGAAATGCCTGAATCCAGTTCACATAAAATCCCCAAATCTCAGGGTTTAAAAGCTCAAAATATAAGACATTAGGACATAGAACATATAAATTAGAAGGAACCATGGAATACAACATCTAAATATTCAAAGTGATCTTTGTATACACTCTCAGACTTGGGATGGCTTCAGGACATAGGATGCCAGAACTGGGAGGGATGTTCCATATAGAATGTCATGTTAAAGAAACATCAGATATAAACTAGCCCAACCCTCTCAGTTTATCAGGTGATGTGCTTGAAAATCCAAGCCCATCATCATTCTCTGGCAGGCAGTCAAAGCTGTAATAGACTAATAAGATCTCCATTTAAATTTTAAAACATTTTAGTTGATAATAGAAGTAGGAACATGACCCTCCTTAATGAATTTGTTAATAACTGGTCTCTGTTTACAAACACGAGTCTAAATAAAATCTTTAGCTTTTACAAGTGCTATGATAGAAAAAGCCCAGGACTGAAATTAAGGAAATCTAGTTTCTAATCCGACTCTTCTGCTGAACAATCTCTATGACTTTGCTCGAGTCACTTATCCATTTGGGGACATCATCATTTTCATCTATGAAATGTGCTGTGTATTTTGAGGGAGGGAGAGGTGGGCCAATTTTTCCAAGCTCTAAAAGATTATGAAATGCTATATTTCAGTATATGCCATCTACTTCTACCTCTATATTCTTATCTACATCCATATCTGCATCTGACCACTTGAAATAACAGTAACACATTGTCAGAGGGTTTGATGGTTACAGAATGTAAGAGGTGATATGTAGTAGAAAAGAACATTTTTCCTTTCTTTTACTCACCTCTCTCATTCTTAGCATAGGAATAATAATCCCTCCTCTGCTAACCTCCTAGGTCTATTAAGATCAAGTTTGAGTTTTGACTTGAATGTTTATTGCCTGTATGACCATGGCTGAGTACCTTTCAGAGAGTCAGTTATCACCATCTGTGAAATGGGGATAATAGCACACATAATATCTATTTCATGGGGATATGAGGAAGAAATCCCTTTAGAAACCACAAAATATTATGAGCCATTTTCCTCATGCGTTATTTCATCTAACACTCATTACAACTTGGTGGGGTAGGCATTTTAGGGACTATTCTGCAAAGGAGAGGCTTCAAGAGGGTAAGTGATTTGGATAAGGCCATACAGCTAGCAAGTGGCTGAGAATTTTTTGGTTGTAATATATTCAATAGACAAGGTGGGTTCCTTCTTATAAAAATTCTTCCTGCCAAACTTAAATAGCTACTTGTCAGCCGTGGTGTGTAGGAGATCCTTGGTCAGACCTGAATTAGACTAGATAATCTCTGAGTCAAGGGGAAATCTGAAACAGTGATTGTGTGACTCTCCAAAACTCTTTGTATTTCCACAGAAATGGTTTTATACACAGTTTTTGTAAGGTTCTGCTCACAGAGCGGGAGTTCAGGACACTGTTGGATGTGATCATTTGACTGTCATTTTCTTGGTTGCCTTCATCACTATTATTCTTCAGGAGAGACATTTTCAGTGAGAAGGTGAGAATAGGAGATAGATAAAGAAAGTAATAAACATTTGGGAACAGGGGGAGAAGAATTATAGACAAAAAGAATAGAGGAAAGAGAAAAGGAGGTAGTCACAGGTAAAGAAATATCAGGAAGATAGAAGAACTAGTTTTGACTTTTGGTCCCCAACTCTACCAAGATCTGGTGCAAAACAATAAACTCTGTAAACATAGACTGTGTCTTATTTAAGTAACATACTCTATTTTTCATATACAGTAGGTGGCTAATAGGTGTTTGTTGAGTGGACGAATTAACTTCTCTAATCAACAAGTATCAAAGAGATGAGATAGATTCAGATACTGCTTCTGCTCATGAAAGATAGAGCAACTTCCCTTCGCTTCAATTTTCTCAACTTTAAAATGAAAAATTAATATAGTTAGCCTTCAAGAATTGCAAAGCACTTTAAAAATATTATCTCACTTGATCCTCTCTCCTGGAAGTCAGGTGCTATTATCACCCTATTTTACAAATAAGAAAACTGAAGAAGGACTTGCCCAGCATCGGATGATTAGTAATTCCCTAGGCTGGACTTGAATTCAGGTCCTCTTAACTCCAGGTCTAGTGCTCTATATCCATGTAACTTTCCATTTTGTACTTTCATTTGGTGTATCTTTTTTCTATGATCTTCAAGTTTCTCTGTGCCTCCAAATTATAAAATGTCAGAGTTGGAAATAATTTTAGAACTTATCTAGTCCATCCTTGTTCTACTTGTCCCCCTGATTTTACAGATGAATATAAAAGATTAAGAAAGGGGAAATTATCCGGCCAAGAAAACAGTGACTTGATAATATGGTCAGACTTAGAACTTAGGGATTATCTGGATCTCCATTGAAGGCTTATTCTGCAACATCATATTTTGTGCTCTGTCTAGTTCTCTGCTCCTCTGTCTTTGTCTTTCAACTTTTTGTCTTTATATCTCACTGTCTCTCTCTGCCTTTACTTCTCTCCTTTTTCTCTTTTCCCCTGGTTTCCTTCTACTCCCTTCCTCTCTTCTTCTTCCCTCTCAGGCCTTATCTCTTTTTCTTATCTGGCTATAGCATTAGACTGATGTATGTGTACGTACACGTATATGTATGTCTACATATATGTATGTATGTATTCCATTTATTGGAGAATTCTGTTCTATACTCTTAATTTCCCAAGCATACATTTGTTTCTGTCTTTATAAAGACAGGATTTAGCTCCTAAATTAAGTTGCTTTTTCTCATGTGAACCTTAATTGATTTTTTTTCCTGCGGGTCAATAACCTTGGATGGACAAAAAGGTTCTCTGCCCCATCCCTACCTCTTCCCCATCCTGCCCCACACAGCTCATACAGCTCTCCCTAGCAGGCTCTATTTGAGCCAAGTGACTGGTCCAATGGAGATGAAGGTTCTGCGAGCCTGGGCTTCGTGCCTCAGTGACAGGGGAGCCGTCAGGAAAGAGTCCATTAGTAGTGTTGGAAGGAAGCCACTTTGCAGAGGGCTTTGACAGGCGGCCGGGATGCAGTGAAGCAGAGCCAGGATTTCTGGAGACTTAATGATGTGCCTGAAGACATTGTCAGGCATCTTAAAGGGGAAAAGATTGAAGGCAAGTGACAGGCAGCGACCAGCACAGGTAAGATCTATGCAGAGGCAAAAAGCAAACGCCTTGATTTCTGCAGGCACCATCTTACCAGTGTACTACCAGGCAGCACCAAGGACAGCACCATGCCGTTTTCAGCGCCTTCTAGTAGGTCACTGGTCACTGCCCTTCACCTGCCCTGTTCTCCTAGATGGGAGCAAGGTTTAGGCTAGGCAGTCGCCAAAATAAAATCATAGAATCTCTGAGTTGGAAGAAACCTCAGAGACTGTCTGGTTCGATAACAGAAACTCAGTCTACCAAAACCCAACAAAAGCTTGTCTACCAAATTTTAAAAAAGAAAAAAAAAACACAAAAGCTTGTCCACCATCTGAACTTCTGCACTGACAGGGACTCACTACTACCCAAAGCAGCATATTCCATTCAGAGATAATTATTGTTTTGGAGGGTTTTTTCCCTTATATTGAGCCTAACTCTGCCTGCAGCTTGCATCCATTGATCCAAGCAGAACAACAAATCCAATCCCCTCCCTCTTCCACATGACAGCCCTCCAAATACTTAACCCTCCCTCCCCCAACGACTGCAGGCTAGTTCCTTCAACTACTTTGTCAATAAATCAACAAACATTTATTAAGAGTTTAATATGTACTAAGCACAGTGTTAAATGGATGCAAAACAAAAAAGTAAACTGGCCCTGCCCTCAAGAACCTTACATTTTAATGGAAGACAATGTGTACATTCAAGATACATTTGGAAATTTAAAAGGAAAGGCTTTGCTAGTGGATGAAATATAAAAGGGGGTGTTTGAACTGAGTCTTGAAGGAAGCCAGGAATTCTGGGAGGTGGAGGTGAAGAAAGAGCACTGTAGACACGGGAGACAGACAGTGCAAAGGCATAGATGAGAGAGGAAGCATTGTAAGAAATGACCAATGGACCAGTATGACTGAAACATAAGGTGAATGGAATGGAGCAGTGTATAAGAAGATTAGAAAAACAGGAAGGGTCTGGGTTAAGAAGAGCTTTAAATGAAAAAAAGGCCTTTTTAGTTGATCCCAGAGATAATACGGAGCTACTAGCTAGTTTATTGAGATAGGAGTGAGGGGTGACAGTCAGGCTTGTAGTTGGGGAAAACAATTTTGACAGCTATGTGGCAGACAGATTGGAGAGAGAAAAGACTTAAGGCAGGAAGCCCAATGAGAAAACTATTTTAATAGTCCAGGAAAGAGGTAATGAGGACCTGAACTAGAATTGTTACTCTTAAATAGAAAGAAGAGAATGTTTATAAGATGTTATAGAGATAGGAATGACAGGGTTTGGGGACTGATTGGATTTAGGGAGTAAGAGTGAGTAGTCAAGGATGACAATGAAGTTTCTAGCCTGATAACTGGGAGAATGGTGAGATCATCCACAAGCATAGGGAAGTTCAGAAGAGGGGAAAGTTGACTGGGATAGAGGGGACATAATGAGCTCTTTATTGTATACTGATGTGTGTATGTATATTGTAATATATTTATTTATATTGATTCAGATGCTATGGGACACCCAATTCAAAATCCTTTTACATCATGAATTTAGGTCCCTTCCCTATACTGGCTGCCCCCTTCTGGACATATTCCAATTTGTTAACAGATTCCCAAAAATGTGGAGCTCAAAACTGAACATAGTACTCTAGATGTGTTCTGGCGGGATTGTCTCTTCTGTCCTGCTCACTATCTGGGTCAGTCCCATCTCTGTGGGAGGCCATATATTGACTTAGAAACCCACAAAAAAATTATCTATGTATTGTATCTAATTTATTGAATTTTTAATTATTTGCTAAATACTTTCCAATTATATTTTAATTTGATTCAGCTTGTATTTGGGACCAGGCCATGAGTTTGATAACTCTAGAGGCTGGAACTATAATCAAGAAGACCTGAGTTCAAATCTAGACTTAGATAATTACTAACTGTGTGACCCTGGGCAACTTCTATTTACCTTAGTTTTTTTTTTTTCCATATGGAATTCAGGGTTGTGATGAGGATCAAATAAGATAATATTTGTAGAACACTTCAGCACAGTACCTGGCACATAGTAGACAACTAATAAATGTTTATTCCCTTCCCCATTAGCTTTTTTGGATGACAACATAGTATTAGATCATATGCAACTTCTAGTCCATTAAAATCTTTAACTCTTTTTTTCATATGAACTATGATCTCACTCTATGTTCTTGAAATTAAACTTATATCTGATGTTTTTTTTAAATCTAAATGTAGACTTTTCCATTAATTCCTGTTTAGTTTCATCTTATTAGATTTGGCCCATAACCATTACTCTAGCCTGTCAATTTCTTTATGGATCCCTAGTTTGTCATTTAACATGTTAGCTATCGCTTCCAGCTTGGTACCATCTGCAAATTTCCTAAATGTGCTATTTATGCCTTCATCTACATCATCAGTAAAATATTGGGCGGAATGGGGCCAGGCAGGAGTTCTTTCCAGAAGAGGAGGGGAGCTCCACCATGCCCCTCCTGCCAGGTGAGATTTGGCCATTTAACTTTCTAACACCACACAGCTGTTAACAAAGGGCCAGAAGTAGAACTAGTACCAAGATTGTCAGATGCCAAGTCACATTTCAAACCCAGCCGATCGTCTTATCATCCAGTCCACATGTCTCTGCGTTGCCCAGAAGAATATTATGTGAGGTTTCATCAGATTCATTACTGAAATCCAAGCTTGCCATGTCTACCGCAGTTCCCTAATCTCACTTGTCTAATAAAACAAGGAAATCAGGTTAGCCCAGTATCCTTTGTTCTTGATAAACCTATGCTTTCTCCCTATTCCAAGTGTTCACAAATTCTCCTTTTTTGTGGTAAGAATTTTGCCAACATAAAAAAAAATCATTGCAACGATTTTCTCTGATAATGGTCTCACTTCTAAGACATATAGCTTGTCCCAAAAGTCATAATTCAGTTTTAAGCTTTAATAACTTCAGAAGCATAAATGCTGTGAACTTACAAAAGCAAAATTTAGAAGGTTAATGATTTAAAATTTTTAAATATTGATATGTTTCTTATTAAAATTCAACCTAATCACTGTTTTTCTGTACATCACTCTAGCTGATTTTAATACTTTAAAATTTTTCTTTGCTCAGTGACTGAAAAGATTGTCTGTGTAATCTTAGCCTTAAGATGATCCAAAGAATGGGGTTTTGATGTAAATGCACAACTGGTATCCCATGAGCCCGCAAGAAAAAAAATCTAAGGAAGATCGAATAGATGACTGTAGTGGGTCACGTTGGAAGATCTGGCAGTCTTAAAAAGTGTGACCTAGAAATTGTTGCACATGACAGGGTGGTCCAGTTTGTTAAAATAAAAATTCTAAAAGCATTGTTCAAAATTCATAAAACAAAATATAAAGTAAATTTTAATAATTAAACTTTCAAATGATTTTTAAAAGTCTATAACTTTTATACTTTTGAAGATATTAACACTTACAACTGCACTAAGACTTCTGGGATATTTCATAAAAGGAACTGATTGACATGTATAAGAACAAGACCTATTCTTCAACTAAGAAATGACCAAAGGATATGAACAGACAATTTTCAAAGGAAGAAACTGAAATAATCAATAATCACGTTTTTTTAAATGATCCAAATCACTAGTAATTAGAGAAATGCAAATAAAACAATTCTGAGGTTGTGTCTCATTTCCATACACTGACAAAGTTTACCAAAAGAAAAATGAAAACTGTGGGGAACTAGGCACATTAATTTATGGTCTTGGTAGAACTGTGAATTAGTACAGTCATTCTGGAAAGCAATTTAGAACTATGCCCCCAAATTTCTCATAAATAGCATTACTAGAATCACACTCCAAAGAGATCAAAGAAATAAGAGAAGGACCTATATGCATGAAGGTATTTGCAGCAATGCCTTTTGCAGTGGCAAAACCTGGAAATTAAAGGGGTGCCCATAAGTTGGGAAAATGGATGAACAAATTATGGGAAACGAAGGTGATGGAAATATTGTATTATTAGAAATGATGAAAAGACTAGTTTCAGAGAAACCTAGAAGACTTATGTGAACTAATTCAGAATGAAGTGAGCAAAATCAAGAGAATACAATAATAACAACATTGTAAAGAGAAATAACTTTAAAAGACTTAAGACCAGTGATGATGTATGCTACTCACTCCCTAATAGAAAGGAGTCCAGAGAGCTGAAGTTATTTGCCAAAGGTCACAAAGCCAGAAGTAAAAGTCAAAAGTAGGATTTGAATCCAGGTCTTCTGACAACATAGCCAATGCTCTATTTACTATTCCAGATTATCCTTTTTAGTGAATACAGTTGCATCTACAATTTGCTTCAATATACAGGTTCTAGAATATCAGAGCTAGAAGAAGATTTAGCCTACAGCAGAAGCCAAACTTGTTAACAGATTTTTTTCTGCTATCATGTTCCGAGGGTCCAGTTTTTCCAAAGGTAGAAGAATCCATAAGCTCACAGTTTGGTGGAAATAATCATCTAGATTTCATCCATAAAAAGGTCCTTGGGGAATCATCTATCCCAGCTTCCTTACTTCAGACAATGCAGATAACCTTATCCCCACTTTATAGATGAGGCAAATGGAGTCATCCATTCAGAAAATGTTTATTTAGTATCTGCTGTGAATGAGTCTGTGATGGATGCTGGGAGGAACAGAGAATTAAACTTGTCCAAAGTCATATAATATATTAGTGTTCATAGTAATAATTAACAAAAACCGACCTTGTTTCCATGGGTTCAATTCTCATTTTCCACCAAATAATTCCTTATTTTTTAAAATTTATTCCAAGTCTCTTTCCCAAGCTAGGCACATGTCTCCAGCTGTTTCTTGGACACTTTGAGCTGGAAGTCCCATGGGCATTTCAAACTCAATATGTCAAAAATAGAACTCATTATTTTCCTTACAAATCTTCCCTCCTTCTGAATGGCTCTATTATTATTGAGAAATCACAATCTTCCCAGTTACTCAGGAGCACAACTTCAGTGTCATCCTCAACTCCACAATTACAGTTACACTGACCCACTTGGTCTTTGTTTGGACCCTGATAGCCTCAGACTGATTGTAGCTAGCAATTGTTTCTCTCTTGGCCAGAAACCCTGAGGGTCCTCCCCTCCCAGACTAGCTTGCTTGCTTGTTTTCTCTCTTTTTTGCTTACTTGCTTTCTCTTTTTTCTTCCTTCCTTCCTTCCTTCCTTCCTTCCTTCCTTCCTTCCTTCCTTCCTTCCTTCCTTCCTTCCTTCCTTCCTTCTTCCTTCCTTCCTTCCTTCCTTTCTTTCTTTCTTTTTTTCTTTCTTTCTTTCTTTCTCTCTTTCTTTCTCTCTTTCTCTCTCCCCTTCTTGCTCTCTTTTCCCGCACTCTTTTCTTTCCTTCCTTCATTTCTTCCTTCCTTTTTTCCTTCCTTCCTTCCTTTTTTCCTATCTCTGTCTTTTGATTAGGAAAGAAAAGGCCATTCTTTGCCTCATATCTTTCTTAACTCCCCTTAATCACTGAATGTGTGGTTGCCTTGTCAAACTGAGACCTGTTTAAAAAAAAAAAACTTACCTTAAAAAGACCAAAGTCCCTCACTGCACCCAGGCCATCTTCAGGGTTCTGATCTATATCTCGTCACTGGACCCATGCTCTGGAGGCGAATGTCAGGCTGGTGACTTTGCACAGCTCTCCCTCGTTAAATCCAATTTATTTGCACGTTCTAGCATCACCTCCCTGGTGTTACGGTAGTCCTCAAAAATGAAGGGCAGGATATGGAGCCGTTCTTGGGGATGGTGGGAGCACACTCAGTATGGCGACAGGGCCCATTTCCAAATGGAATCAGGTCAGGAAGCCACAGTGTACGTGGGGGGCCTGGACGACAAGGGCAGTGAGCCACTGCTCTGGGAGCTCTTCCTGCCGGCAGGGCCCGTGGTCCACACTCAATACCCCAGGGCCAAGTCATGGGGCAGCACCACGGCTATGGATTTGAGTGAAGAGTAAAATTCTGAGTGAAGAGGATGGGGGCTGTGCCATTTATATCATGGGAAGCCAATATGAGTGAACAAAGCATCCGCTCACAACAAAAATCTGGACGAGGGGCCACAATTTTCAAGGGAACCTGGACCCTACGAATGATGAGAAGCTGCTCTATGATGCCTTCAGCTTCTTGGGGATGATTTTGCAAAGTCACAAGATCATGTAATTTCAGACACATTCATATGTGATTCAGGATTCATACACGGACAACTCCAAGAGTTATGTCTTTATTAATTTTGTTTCATTTGATGTCTCTGATAGGACAATCAAGGCCATGAATGGGAAATATCTGTGAAGTCAGCCAGTCACTATATCCTATGCCTTCAAAAAGGGTTTATAACTCTGCAGCCTCGCAATAAAATCTGCCCAAAATTCATTGTCTTGGGCAGAGCCGCTCCATCAACTGATGCTCCATCCCCACCCTTTGCCCCTAATCCTGCTGCCTTCCTTGGGGTCTGGGCTCCCTTCACCAGGTATGCCCCCACCAGGCTCATTCCCACCTTCAGCACACCTCCTGGAGCCCTTCCTCCAGGAATACCCACTCCTGTGCCAGCTGAGGCAGGAGCTCATGGCTCTCCATCAGCAGGAACCCCCAAGCCCGGGCATCCTGGACATGGATACTCACATCCCTCACCTCATGCAGGTGAATATGTTTCAGATGCAGCTAGCCCATCATGATCCCCATGGCTTGGGACATTCCTACGCAAGCCCCCAGGCTCAGGGAGACAGTCCCCTCCACCACCACCAGGAATGTCTCATCCTGGCCTCCCTCCTATAAGAATGCCATCCCAAGGACCCCCTTTTGGATCACCCAGGCCCCAGACTTTCTCATGGTATGGAAGGACCTTCTCCCCCATAGATAACCAACCTCTACCTTATGGTTACCCCATATCCTGACCCTCCCCCAATCTCCAATATGTCCTTGTGGTACCCTTCAGGGTCCTCTTCCTCAGTAGAGCCAATCAGAGGAATTGCTGCCCCTTGGGTCTGAAGCACCCCTTCTTCCTCACATTTGTCCTTTTTTCCAGTGTTATTTCCCTCACCCATACTGGACTTTTTTCTATGTTGGGCTCCACTTTCCTAGATAATGACAATGAATAAAACCAGATCCCTTGTTTATCCCATAATAACAAAATGAGAAATGGATAAATAACAGCCACACTCACCCTACGTAACCAAACCACTGTCAGTTCTTTCTTCATAGACCTTCATGTAGGTTTCTACCTTCATTGACACTCTCACATAGGCTTCCTCTCCATTCATAAACAACCTACTTGTTGACCTCTCATCTGAACTACTGCAATAGACTTCTGATAGATCTCCCTTCCTCCAGGTGCCTTCTCCCGCCAACCCATTACTGGCTGCCAGGGTGATTTTTCTAAAGGGTAAGGCATGAGTAAGTGCAGTGGATAGAGACCCAAGCCTAGAGTCAAGGAGACTCATCTTCCTAATTCAAACTTTAGAAATTTATAAGCTGAGTAACCCTGAGCAAACTGGAGAAGGAAATGGCAAAGTGCTCTAGTACCTTTGCCAAGAAAACCCCAAATGGGGTCATGAAGTGTTGGACCTGACTGATAATGACTGAACAACAACAAACATATATTTTACCCCCTACTCGCTGAGCTCAAGGACTCTCTTTTATTTCCAGTTCAGCTGTGTCCTCTCTAGTGGGCATTTAGAGCTCCTACTCCATTTCCCCCTTTTCAGCCTGCTTTTGTGCCCCAATTAGACTATAAACTCTTTGAAGACAGGGATTGTCTTTCTTTTTCTTATTGGTATCCTCAGGACACAGTGCCAAGCATGTAGCAGGTACTTAATAAATGTCTATAGGCTATTACTGACTATAAAATATAAAAACCCAATAAAATAATATTAATCATAATTATACCTGCCTCCCAAGGTTGATATGAGGATCAAATAATATTTTTAAAGAGCTAGCACAGTGCTTGGTATATTCTTTCTTCCTTCCTTCCTTCCTTCCTTCCTTCCTTCCTTCCTTCCTTCCTTCCTTCCTGCTGCCTGCCTGCCTTCCTTCCCTGTGTAGGCAAGAGGATATTTGAAAACTCACACTAATTGGGAGAGTTTGGCCAACCCAAGTTCCCAGGTAGATTCTGAAGGGTCTTCTTCTTTCTACTATAGTCTGAAGACCTTCGCATTCACAGCTCTGGACTTTGTTTTATGCCCCTTTCCCTCACCTACTTGTTCTACTATATTCCTATCCCAATACTTAGACTCTGTGTGAACTATAATACCCAAGTCTCTGTATCTTTTGTCTCTTATCCCTAATGCCCACCACAGTGCCTGACACATAATAGGGGCTTGATAAACACTTGTGAAATGAAGAAAGGAATGGACTATAACCTGGGTCCCTTTCTGAACTCTGCCAATATAGATAGAATGAGACATCTGGATGGATGCTTTGAGATCAGTTAGTTGAAGAAAGGCTCAGAAAAAAGGAGTAAGCTACCGAGGTTATCCAGTGAGTTAATGTCAGAGCTGGGCTCAGAACCCTAAACTTCCTGTCCCCTCCTTCCGTTTGCTGCTCTCCTCACAATACCTTACTGCAGCTCTTCACTCAGCATCCATTTGACAGCCCCCAATACCATCTCTTACACACAGCAGACACTTGGCAATATGTGAAAGAAAGGTAACCCTTAACCACCTGCAGCAGCACCCCCATCCCCCAACCCAGACTTGCCAATGTTTCTAAGCTCTGGTAGGAGCTAGTTCTGTGTTTCAGAAGGGATTCACAACTGGGGTCTAGAATAATTAGACTAAATCAGCCGTGTGTATAGCTTTTTTCCCCCTTTAATGGACTGACATCAATGTGGAATTCAGGAAAGGAAGCACTTAATGAAATTATTATTTCATTGCACAGCTGTGCAGGAAAATAGGAAAATGGGGGTGATGGGGAAGTGGGTTCTCTTTGGCTGCAAGGGAAAGCAGTGACAGCTTGTCTCTCTGTCCACAATTGAGTTAATTGTTCAACCCGTTAAGTCCTCCAAAATGTCCAATTAACAGGGGCCAGCAGGGAAACCCAGGAGCCTCCAGGACCCATGAAATTGCTGTCTTCCAAGATTCAGTCTCATGGAAGTTTCAGCAGCCAAGTAGAAAGAGGAGAAGCTAGAAATCTGTTATATGGCTTTGTCTGTCCAAAGGGAGGAGATCCAATGGGCCTGGGTTCCCGAGCCCTGACGTCATAGCTGACCAGGCCAGGCCAGAACAGAAGCAAGGGAGCAAACGGGCGGCATCTTTGACTAGTGGCTCAAACCAGTTTGGACCCTCTCCATTTGCCAGGGCACCTTGGCAATAACAAGCTTTGACCAGCAGCTTCCAAGTGAATTCTGGCTCTGACATTTACCAGTCATTTGACCATTGACAAGATAGTTAACTTCCTTGGGTTTCAGTTTTTCATTAATAAGACAAAGGGGATTGGATTAGATGATTTTAAGCAATCCTTCCAGATTCTGCTTTAAATCCTGCATTATGGCAACGAGCACTTACTGAAAGGGAAAAAGAGGGTTCCGACAGGCAGGATTGGTCCATGAAAAAAAAAATGGGTCAAGTCTGTCGTTCCCTATCCCACAAAAAGGTTTTTTGCCTTTTCTCCTGATGCCCTATCTTTCACAGCTGCAAATCTTTGCTGCATTAACTATATTTGCCTCTGGCAACCTGCCTCTCTTTCTTTTTACCTTGGGTTGATAAAGCAAATGTCTGCCTGGTTAGAACTCTGTGTTAAATAAGAGTCATGAGTGGCAGCTAGGAATAGAAATCTATCTTACCCTACAGGAAAGTAGGAGGGCACAGAGATAAAAGAAGGAAGGGGCTGATAGAAAGGAGGGTGCATTGGGGTAGTAATCCAAAGCAAAATACTTTTGAGGATGGACAGGGTAAAAGGAAAGAGAAAGAGGATAAACAAAGTGGGGAAAGGATGGATGGAAATACAGAAAAAGTAATCATAACTGTGAAAAAAATCTTTATAGCAAATTTCTCTGTTAAAGGTCTCATTTCTCAAATATTTGGAAAACTGAATCAGATTTATGAAAATAGGAGCCATTCCTCAATTGATAAATGGTCAAACACTGTGCAATGTGCTGATATAGTGTAGTGGGCACCATATTTAGAGGAAAAGTAACAATGGTTGAATTCTGTCACCTATGTTCCAGTAGGCATGGCTCTTTACCTCTATGAAGTTTTCTTATTTACAAAATAAAGGACTTTGACTTGAAAAAAAAGATAAATGGTCAAAGGATATGAACAGGCAATTTTCAGATGAAATAATCAAAACTATGTATTATCATATGGAAAAAATGCTCTAAAATTCTTATTTAGAGAAATGCAAATTGAAACAATTCTGACTTACACTTACAGACGGCCTAATATGACAGACAAGGAAAATGATAGTAATTGGAATTTAGGACATGTTTTTGATCCAATAATATCACTATTCAGTCAGAATCCCAAAGAGATTTGAAAGATGGAGGACAGGGGTGATAAAGAAGGATCTACATGTACAAAGATATTTATAGCCTCTCTTTTTGTGGGTGGAAAAGAATTGGAAATTGAGGAGATGCCCATCAATTTGAGAATGTCTGGACAACTTATGGCATATAATTATGATGGAATGCTATTGTGGTATAATAAATGATGAACAGAATGTTTTCAGAAAGACCTGGAAAGACTTACACAAAATGATACAAAGTGAAATGAGCAGAACCAGGAGGACATTGTAAACAGAAACAGCAATATAGTGTGATGAGCAAGTGCAAATGACTTAGCAATTCTCAGCATACACTGATCTATGACAATTTTGAAGGACTCGTGATGAAAAATACTATCCATCTCCAAAGAAAGAATCCGAATGTGGATCAAAGTGTACTTTCTTTTTCTTGTTTGGGTTTTTTTTTTTTTTTTTTTTTGGTTTTTCCTTTTCTTTTACAACATGACTAATATGGAAATATGTTTTGTATGACTGCGCATGTGTAGCCTATAGTAAATTGGTTGCCTTCTCAATAGAGGAAGGAAAAGAGGAGAAAAAAGGAGAGAAGATGAGAGAGAGGAGAAAAAATATATAATAAAAAATTTAATGTTAAAAATTGTTTTAACGAATTGGGGGGAAAATAATTTTAAGAAAAGTCATTAAGTTGGAACCTAATGAAGCTACTCAAGTGGTCATTAGTAAACAGTGAATGGATAATTTCTCATCACACAAAATAAATAAACTCACCGGTATTTCCTTGGACAATGTGTGACAAACACTTCCCCTTCCTTCATTTTGTCAGGATAATGGTAATTCCTTTTGTTTTTTGTTTTGTTTTTGTTTTTGACAGGGTCAGGAAAATACTACAGATATAAATTACCTAGACTTTTGTAAAACATTTGATTAAAAATATCTTAGGCTATTCTTATGGAGAAACATGGTAAAAGAAAAGAAATAAGCATTTATGTAGCACCTACTATGTGCCATAACAGGGTTTCCTTTTGGGGTACATTGGCTGAGCTAGATGGCCACTGAAGCTCCTTCTAACCCCCCAAAATTCTGTTCTCTTTGACCCTAAAAGTCCCAAGAGAGAAAAGAAAACTTTTAAGATGTTCACTCAGATACAACTAAGGGAAACATATATATGCAGGTAAAGCCACCAGGAGGACCTTTCCCTTCCTCTCAGGTCATACTATTTCATCATGAAGAATCTGTACTTGGCACATTACCTTCCTTCTGTTAAGGACAACCAGTCATAAAATGGGCCCTCCTAAAACCACCAAGGACATAACTTCTCCCAGCTTTTACGTGCTGCTCACAGGGATTCCCTAAATGCAAGAGACATTGGGGTTCCCTTGGGGCTATTGCCTTCAGCTGCTGACTTGCTGTCCTTACAGCTCAGTTATCCTTGGCTTTCTTTTTGTGATCATAAAATATATGAGCATCAGGTGCCCATATCTATCTCTAGATATAACTGTATCTATCTTTATCTAAAGCCCAGCTTCTCAAACTGTAGTTTGTGACCCCAATATGGAATCTCACAATTGAATGTGAGGGTTGCAAAATTATGATTTATTATCAATAAATGTTTGATTTGTGTATCTATTTTATTTACCTATATACCTGGAATCATAAAAATTTCTCAGGTGAAAAGGGATCATAAATGTAAAAATTTAAGAAGCCTTAATCTAAATAGTTATACAGACACCAATTGGATAGGCAGAAATAGAGTTAGAGATAAATCTATAGAAAAACAACTGGGTGGAGTTTTGGATAGAAAGATAAATAGAGCATCAGACAAAATTAGTTACCTCTTCTGCAAAATGGGTATAATTAAAGTGCCTATGTCCCAGGGTTGTTGTGAAGATAGAATGAAATATTTGTTAAGTGCTTTGCAAATCTTAATGTGCTATATAAATTAGAGAGATAGATATATGTATAATATGATGAGCATATATATATATGTTTGTTTATAAATAAATATATGTATGCATGCAAGTGTGGATATGCATTATGAATGTATACATTGCACACATGTACATTGCATGTATACATGCTCGTACATAAATATAGAAAGAGGCAGCATGGCAACCTAGGATAATAGCTAAAAAGCTGGATTTCAAACTAGGAGCCAGATTCAAGATCCTGATTGAGTAGTTCTAGCCAAGTCACTTAATCTCTCAATGCTTCACACAGCTCTCAGAGTTATGTATATTTGATGTGGGCTAGCTAATACCAGAAAAAAGAGTCCCCATTATGATGCATCCGGCATTGTTCATCCGGGAGGTGGCAATATGTCCACTGAGAGGGACTCAGGACCTTCAAAGGCAGCCCTTCTCCTTGTAGACTGAACTGGTTGCCAGATAGTCACCCTGAATCTGCCCATTGCTTCTACTTTCACCTTCAAAGACCAAACAGAGCCCCTCAGATCTCATGCTGCAGAAAATGTATTGACTGGCATTGAAAAAGGGAAACGCTTCCACAAGAGTTCCCTCTACTCAACAAAATCCCAACTCCAGTTCCTATCTCTATACTATTATGTAGATAATCCTTTCAGATAGGTTAGATAGGAATTGAATGAATGAATAAAGGAATGAGCAAATGAATAAAAAAGCACCCCAACTCACTATGTGACAATCACTGCTCTAACTCAGTTTCTTAAACTTTTTCCACCTCATTACACCAGAGAAATTTTCATGCGACCCCAAGTATAAAGGTGTCCACGTCAAATATTTACTGACAATAAATCATAATTTCACAATTCCCACATTTAATTATAAGACTCCATATGAGGTCATGAGCCACGGTTTAAGACATTTTGGTCTAAATCATAGAAATATAAAGGCAGTCTGCCCTAGAGGAGCGTATATTCTTCTAGGGGAAATAATATATAAGGGGACCAGGGAGGAGAACTTTGATTCCCCCTCCCTGGGGATTAGGGTTAGAGAAGTTCACTGAAACATCTCATCATTGATATGATCATGTCAGCAAAGGAAAGTGAGATAGAGAGGAGAGAGGAAAGAGTACATGGTATTTGGCTAGTGGCTGATGAGGAGATAGCCAGAGTAGAGCGGGAAATGTAACTGGGCTTTGTGTGTAATAAGAGTATGGGTCATACTCAGACTCTGACAATTATCTCTCCAGTGTCCTGCACAGGAAGAAGTACCTGCATTTATCCCAGACCCCCAGTTATGTCTGAAATAATGGTCCAGGAGAGCTAATCACCAGTCAGGAGAGGGAGCTATAGGAAGAAAGTTTCTTCGGGGCTGAAAAATGGCTGTTGAGACCGGGAATAGAGACTGGACCCGGGATTTCATTGGCATAGGGAATACTCCTCTCTCAACACAGAACAGTCTCCTCTGTGCGACTAATAGTCTTTGAGGAGTTGTGTGATTGGTGCAGGGTCGTATAATCTGTCTATGTCAGGGGCAGAGCTTGAACTGCGGTCTTCGCGGCTTGGAAGTCACATCTCTGTCCACTCTGTGACACTGTCCCTTGTGTCCTTGTGATGTTTATGTACATCTGATATAAAAATTGAATATTAA
The DNA here is from genome assembly GCF_016432865.1 of Antechinus flavipes. Taxonomy (NCBI): domain Eukaryota; kingdom Metazoa; phylum Chordata; class Mammalia; order Dasyuromorphia; family Dasyuridae; genus Antechinus; species Antechinus flavipes. Next base: position 56,819,248 of record NC_067398.1, on the reverse strand, counting down.
TCAATGTTAAAGAGGGTTGTTCAAACACATTTTATGTTAATAGGTGCACTTATAAACACTAATGTGGAACAGCAGGAAATTAGAAGGACAAGGGTCAACGAGACATTGGCTCCAGTTGTTGGGAAGAGAAATTGCAGTGAATAAGAGTTGAGTCAGAGCAAGAAAGGGAATGGAGTCTCCAAAAGGGGGTTGGAAAGTTGAGAATTAAATCCTAGGGCTGGATTTAAGGCTAATTGATCCAATCCAAGAGGGAAGAAAACTGCAGAGATAATAACAGAAGATAATTCTTTATTGTTCAGAGAGGTTCAGGAAAGGCTTTACTTGACCTGGGGATTAAGAGAAATTATCTCTCTCTTCTATCAATAACCAATTATTAATTGAAATTAAGATTTTAATTTTCTATATCCTTATTTAGAAATCAGTTCCTGTAAGTTCATCCATTATTCAGTCTGAAGGACATTGCTAATGATGAAATGACCCAGATCCTTGGAGTATATGCCTTTCCATCTTGGATGGAACTCCACCCAACTAGGAGATCTTGCAAACAAAATCCAATCTAAATGAGATATTGTCCTTAGAAAATAAGCCCCTGCTTGTCCTTGGAACCTTCCATTAAAATTTAGGGTGACCAGCTTTTGGAGGGAAAAAGCAATCAGCAAGGTCCAAGGACTTTTGCCCAGAGTGCTGGAAAGCAGCTGAATCTCATGATTAGGTCCCATTTGCTAAAGGAGGAGCAAAAGATTTGCCTACCTCTCTCTTCATTAGTATGTTGATTTTTTAAATTGGATTTTGGTAATTGATTGTTAACCAGTAAGACTTGATTTCTACCCTCAGGTACACCTCCTTTTCCAAAGGCTTTTAAGTATTCAGAGACTCCCAAGGCTCATTTTTAGTTTATGAGAAAAAGCCAAATGACTATACTTTATTAATTATTTGCTAGCCATAATTGATTGTTAATTACTTCGAAATTATGTCTCTTGGACTTTTCATTTTTTAAAAGGATGAAGCAGGGGTGGGAAGGATTGAGAGAAGAAACCAATCTTCTCAGGGGATAGGACAAAACTTCTGGGCCAGGAAGTCCTGATGCTGCTGCTCTGTATCTGTGTAACTTGCTCACCAAACATCCCTTATTCTGCCATCTAGCTACTTCTTTTCCTCTGAACAGCCTGGCTGAGTGTGATGAGATGTTCATTATTAGAGAAAAAAATGTACAGAAAAGATGAGGGAGTGGCAACAGTTAGAATTACTTATATAGTGGAAAGATTCTTTGATTTGTAAACACTGAACCCAGATGTAGCAGACCCAGAACCACGTCTTAACTCTTTAGTAACTACAGTGAGAGGCCATTTAATCTGAACCTCAGTTTCTTCCTCTGTGAAGTGGGGATAAAAGCCATTGTATCTTCCTATTTGAAAAAGTTGTATGTAGCATTAAATGAAATAATGATCATCAACTATTATTTATTTATTTATTTATTTATTTTTACTGAGCCAATTGGAGTTAAGTGACTTGCCCAGGATCACACAGCTAGGAAATGTTAAGTGTCTGAAGCTGGATTTGAACTCAGGTCTTCCTGACTTCAGGGTTGGCGCTCTATCCATTGCGCCATCTAGTTGCCCCTGTAATTTTTAAAATAAGTTATTATTTTTTAAGATCTAGATCATATGAAGGGGATTGCTGTATTGGGTAGGAGACTGGACTAAGTCCATTCCAATGTTAATATTCTAGAATTTTATGAATCTAAGATTCTCCTCTCTTCCTCCACTATCTCCCTTTCCTCTCTCCTTCCTTTCTCCTCACAGGTACATATATTTGTATACAATAGAGCTTCTGACTAAGTCCTGCAGTCTCTAGGATTTTTTATGAGAGGGGGGAAGGGAAGGGAGAGGAGAGAGAGGGGAGAAGAGAGAGAGAGAGAGAGAGAGAGAGAGAGAGAGAGAGAGAGAGAGAGAAGGAGAAGAAGAAGAAGAAGAAGAAGAAGAAGAAGAAGAAGAAGAAGAAGAAGAAGAAGAAGAAGAAGAAGAAGAAGAAGAAGAAGAAGAAGAAGAAGAAGAAGAATGAGGAGGAAGAAGAGGAGGAGGAAGAGGAGGAGGGGGACGGGGAGGGGGAGGAAGAAGGGGAGGGGGGAAGAAGGGGAGGGGAGGGAAGGGAAGGGAGGGAAGGAGAGAAGGAAGAAGAGAGAGAGTGGGAGAGAAGGAGAGGGAAAGGAAAGGGAGAAGGAGAGGGAGAGAGGGAAGAAAAGGGAAAAGAAGAGTGGGAGAGAGGGAGAGAAAGTGGGGGAGAGGGAGAGAGGAGAGAATGAGAGGGAAGAAAGGAAGGGAAGAGGAGAGAGAGACAGAAAGAGAGAGAGAGAAAAAGACAGAAACAGAGAGACAGAAAGAGAATGTTCTTGTGGAATATTTCAAATGCAACATCAAAAGAGCTGAACAAAAGTGTTTTGAAGAAAAGCCATATAGTGGTTGCCACATAGAAAAGAAGGGCTGGAGTTCAAGGTTCATCTTATCCCCAGCCTTGGTTGTGACTGAGGACAAAGCAGAGGGGTCCCCCCTGGGGAAGTGGGGAGCCCTGATGTTTGCTCAACAGAAATTGGGATTTTAAAGTCTTATAAATTTGGGAGAGATTCAGGGGCATCACGTGGCACTGGGAAGCCTTGGCCCTGGTGTCTCTGTAATGAGGGTAGAAAGAAGCAGGCAACTTTTAGGGACTGAAATATATTAAGGAATATATATACCTTAGGTATATATTTACCCTCTCTCCATGTTCCAGCCTTATAGACCAGGCAAGACTCCATATTCCAGGGAAGCTGGGGCACAGACAGAAAAAACCAATCCTTTCTCTTTGGCTACCATGAAATCTTTCTATGGCCTCTTGCTAAATTACTGTTGTTATTCACTTTAAGGATTGCTGAGTGAGGAGGAATTGGCTCCTACTGACCGGACAAGAGTCACGTAAGGTCTGGATCCAGCGAGACAGGGAGAAATAACACTCACGTGAAGAACAGCTACTGCTTCTCAAAACTTAAGAGACGCGTCACAACACAAGGCAGGGGAAATTCCCATCAGGCATTTCTTCTCTCCCTCCCTCACCCTGAACTTCCTTTTCTGCCCCTCTCCATGTCAGGCACGAGGCATGTTGGGGCAGGTGGGCTGGAACTGTTCCTCAGGGTCAGGACCAAGGAGAGTTATCGCTGTCCACACATGGTTTTTACATGGGGTGAGCTCCTGGAGAGCACCACTCTCTTGGCTTTGTATTTGCAATGCTTAGCTCAGGGCCTGGCATTCAGTAGGAACTTAATAAATGTTCCTTGAAGACCTGGCCTATCTGTCCCAGCCTCCTCATTTTAGAGCTGTAGAGAATGAGGACCAGAGAGATCGAGTGGCGTGAATTAGACAAGTCAGTCAAGAGCAGGTCATGAATATAGACTCTGGCATGCATGTAAGAAACATTTGGGTTCGATTTCTGCCTGTGATACTGGTCAGGTGACTGGTCAAGAAATTTATTTTTTAGTGCTTGATGTGGCTCCCCAAGGCTATACGTTATGCATGAACTAGCAATCTGCATCAGTGGAGGGAGATTTCACACTGGGAGTTCACTGCACAGATGAAAACAATCAGGTCCTAAATATTAACAACAAAACACTCACCTTGCAAAGCTGCACCCCAGCATTCCTTCCCTACTTATCTTTCCCTGCTGACTTTCTCCCCATTTCTGCCCAACTGAAATGCCGTACTTTAAAAGAAGGAGGTCAGAAAAAGCGACACAAGAACACTCTCAGGAGCTCACAGGACGGCCCGGCGACGTGCCCATATCAAAGAAGGTGCTGTGCTCTCTGAGCAAAACAGGAGGGTAGCGGCTCTCTGCCCCTCAGTGAGTTAACAGTGATTTTCCCCCTGGGATCTCACAGGGATGGACCTCTCCAATGCATTTGTTATGTGGTCAGATTAAGACATCTGCATGTCTTATACCCCTCCACTACACTGTGACCTTCAGGAGAGCAAGGGCTGTGTCTTTTATACCTTTCCCTGGCTCCCTGTGTGTCACGCTAGAATTCGCCCCATAATATTTCCCATCTGGGGCTCTTGGGATATATCAGGCTCCACTCTTAGAAGGAGCTTTGTAAATATTTGCTAATAAATGACCACATTTTACAAATGATGCAGCAGTAAAGAAATGTGAATTTATTATTGTTGTTAAAACCGTAGAAATTGCAGAGGATTGTCATAATCATTAGTGTCAATTAAGTATTGATGAAAGAGGAAGCGGAATGATGGGTAGACCCAAGTTATCAGGGCAGCGTCTCTCTGATTGAAACAAACACCGCCAGGAGAAGATCTTAAACATGTTAGGTATGAGCAGGAAGTAAAGAAGCAAATAGATTTCATTGGACGTCCAGGAGGGGCAGAATTTACCTTGTATTTTCTTTGTGCATTACATATACTTTCATATGTATATGTTATCCCCAGTAGAATATAAGCTCCTAGAAGGCAAGGACCTTGTTTGAGTATCTCCAGAATCTCATACAACTCTTGATACTTTATTGGTTGATTGTTGTCTTTTAAACTCAGAGAACAAAATGATATCCCCATATTGGGACTGAGTGTATGCCCTGTGCCCATCTGGGGCTGATCAGACCAGTGTGTGCTTGGAAGGCTCTCCCACAGGTCAGACTCGAATATCTGGAGCAGAGATGTCTAACCTTGCACATCTCACTTCTTCTGAGCTACTGCAGTCCTGCTTTGCTCACAGAACACAGTGCCTTCCTTCATGGGCTGGACAGAACTGGGAGCTCTTGAGAGTGTCCTTGCATTGCTTTTTCCGACCTCCACACGAGTGATTGCCTCGTGTGAGTTCCTCATCAAATGCTCTTCTGGGCAAACAAATATTTATCATTGGAACATGTGGCCAGTCCACTGGAGTTGGGCTCTCTGCAGGAAAGTTTGAATACTCAGCAGTTCACAAAGGACCTCAGTGTCTGCTACCTTATCTTGCCATGAGATCTTCAGAATCTTCCTAGGACAATCCAAATGGAAGCAGTTCCATTTCCTGCCATGGCGCTGGTAATTGTCCAGATTGGACAAAGAGATGATGAGGTTGATTCATTCATCGCCGGAGCTAGCTCAGTGTTTAGGAGGTTCCAGAGGAAAGTGCTGGAGAGAAGAGCTATTAGACCGACTAATTGAAAGTCTAATAGGCAGGAAATAAAATCTGTGATTGAGCTCACGTCTGTAAGAAGAGGGCTACAAGATCTATTTTCTGATTGGCTTGAAGGAAGCTAAAGGTGTGAAGACTATGGTTTGAGTTAAAAACAGAAGGTATAAAGTTTGATTCCCACTTCAGCCTTGATGCTTGAAGCTCTCTTTTTTCCTTCTTCAAGAATCTCCCCTACCTTCCATCACTATCAGAAATTCCACCATTAGAATTGTTGAGGTTTTTCAGTCATGTCTGATTCCTCTTGATCCTCTGGGGTTTTCTTGACAAAGATACTGGAGGGGTTCACCATTTCCTTCTCCAGCCCATTTTACAGATGAGGAAACTGAGGCAAACAGAATGAAATGACTTGCCCAGGTCACACTGCTTGTGTCTAAGGCCAGATTTGAACTTTTGAACTTAGGAAGATAATTCTTCCTAACTTCAGCCCTACTGTGTCATCTAACTGCCAGAATAAAAAAAAAAACCACATTATTTTCTCTTAAAATGAAAATATCCTTGGGAGGGATCCTGATTTCCAACCTGACCCATGCCAGAGATATGAGACAAGGAAGATTGGAAGGGCCAAAAGGGAAGAAGCCTACTTCGGGGACCTGGGGAAAAGGGGGAACTTGTGAAATAAGAGACCCACAGCAAGGGAGTAGGTGGGGAGAACCAAGAATAGTCTGTACTACACCAACTTCTGCATGCTGCTAAAGACCACCCAGGAAATCTCACCAACAGGGGAATCTAATAATGTACTTTTTCCCCCAAAGAATTTCCACATCCTTTCTTGACTTTCATTTCTATGTAAGAATCAGTGAAATGGAATGTTTTGCTGATTCTGATTTATTTTAATGGACTCTTGGTTTTATCTTGGTTTAGCCATTTTTGCTTTGTAATCAGAATTATTTAGAATATCTCCTTAAAGAAATTTAGCTCTGCTACTAATTCACTGTGTGACCTTGAATAAATAATTTCCTTTCTCTTGGATTCATTTTCCTCATTCACAAAAAAGAGGAAATTAGATAGATGCTTTCAAGGTCCTTTCCCAGCTCTGATATTTTATGCCCCATAATTCTTCCCAGTTCATATACTGTGTGTTCTAAATCTATCTAACTTTCTTTGCTTGAAAGTCTATTTTATTTTTAGCATTCTATGTTCTAATATTCCTTCTGGCTCTGATAATCTGTGTTCTAAGGTTATTTCTAACGTTTACAATCTGTGTTCTAGAGTTTTTTTCCAGCTCTGACTTTCTCTATTCTAGGGTTCTTTTCATCTATGACTCTATGTTCTAAGCTTCCTTCCATTTCTAATATTCTTTGAACTACAACACCTTTCAATTCTGACACTCCATGATCTAGGGTCCTTCAGATCTGATATTCTGTGTCTAGGTTGCTTCCAATTCTAATATTCTGTGTCCTAGAGTCCCTTCCAACTCTGACATTTAGTATTTTACACCGCTGTCCAGCTCCAGGATTCTGTGTTCCAAGGCCTCTTCCGGCCCTGATACTGTGCTCTAGGATCCTTCCAGATCTGACATTTGGTATTCTACAGCCCTTTCAGCTTTTCAAAATCTGCTGTTCTGGTGAAGTTTCCATACAAGCAGATGGTCTCTAGTTCAGCAATTTTCTGCCCCTAGCCTAGGGATTCCCAGCCCTATCTCTGTGACACACAAGGGTATGTCCAATGATCACAAGTGACCATGGGAAATTAAAGCAGGAAATCTCCAAACAAAATGAATTTAAATACATTTTAATTTTGTAAATAGCCATAAGGCGCAGCCACCACCACCCCCCTTTTGTTTGCTCAGGTTGAGAAGGCCTATTACAAAATCAACCCCAGCTTCTCTAGGGATCCTCTGGAGTCTTTCCAAGTTTTTATCCCTTCCTTCTACACCACAGGTATCATTGTGAAGGGAAATTTCAGTGTTGGCACTCCTTGGTGGCAAAGCTAAAAGAGTCAGCCCATTCATTAAGTCAGCAAATCCAGCCTTTAAAAACTTCTTATATCCCCCTTTACTTATATCATCTTACTTACCCTCTCCCCGCACCTTGAATTTAATCTAACTTAAATTAAATTTCCAGAGACCCTTATCCTCAGGTACTGTTTACCTTCTTTTTTTTAATAATAGCTTTTATTTTCAAAATACACACAAGGATAGTTTTCAACACTCACCCTTGCAAAACCTTGGGCTCCAAATTTTTTCTCCCTCCCTTGCCTGCCCCCAGACAATGAATAATCCAGTATGTGTTAAACATGTGCATTTCTTCTATATATATTTCCACATTTGTCATGCTGCATAAGAAAAATCACAAAAGGAAAAAAATAAGAAAGAAAACAAAAAGCAAATGACAAATGATTTTTTTAAAATTGCTATGTTGTGATCCACATTTAATCCCCAATAATTCTCTCTCTGGATGCAGACGACTCTCTCCATTGCTAGTCTACTGGAATTGGCCTGAATCACTTCAATGTTGAAAAGAGCCACGTCTGTCAAAATTGATCATCACATAATCTTGTTCTTGACGTGTATAGTGATCTCTTGCTTCTACTCACTTCACTTAGCATCAGTTCATGTAAGACTCTCCACATCTCTCTAAAATCAGCCTGTCCATCATTTCTTATTGAACAATAATATTCCATAACATTCACATATCAGGTATTGTCTACTAATCCATCATACAAATGGAATATTTATTAAGCACTTACTGTATGCAAAGCACTGGGCCAAGCACTGGGGATACAAGGAAAGGCCAGACAGTCCCTGTTCGCAAAGAGGAGACAATACTTGGATGGTTGGATGAAAAAGTCTCATGATTCTTAAGGGACAGCTGCAAAACAGGGTAGTCATGGTCCTTCTTTAATGTCAGGTTCACCAATAAAGCAATATCAGTTTCTGACACTGACCCATTTGACAGGGCCAGGGACTTTGGTAGCAAATCCTTATTGGAAGGAAGACCCTTAACGAAAGGCACTTTTCCTCATCTTCAGTATCTGTGACTGTCACAGCTACAGAAGCAGTGGCCAAGCTATACCTCTAACACAGAAGCAGTGGCCAAGCTGCACCTCCAACAAGGGCTGCTACCCAGGATGATGGAGGATGCTCTAGGATGGAAGCATTGGTGTTCCCGGTGCTCTTGGGCTCAGTGTCCTGGGCTATCTCCATCAAGGTATGGGAGAAGATGATGGTCAAATTTGTGATAGTAGTGGCTTGCCTGACAGAGTCGCTTCCTATCTGTGTGCAGGGTGCCCTGCTGCTTCGATTAGCTAACTCATCTGAAAAAAGGGGGGCATTTGGTTGTCAGTTGGTGGGAATGGCTGGCCCCTTATTCACAAGAGCTACTTCCCCATACATTATGACTATGAGAGTTAGGGTAGCCTAGGAGGGGCTGCCACTCTCAGGATTCCTGAGCCAGCCTGATAAGGGTAGAGCTAGAAGAGGTCTTGAAGGTCATCCAGTCAGCCTACCTCATTTTATACACGAAGAAACTGAGGACTTTGGAGATCCTTGAGGAAAGAGACAGAGAGAGGGGGAGGTAGGAGAGAGAGAGAAGGTGAAGGAGAACAAGAAGAGAGAAGAGAAGACAAGAGAGAGAAAGGAAAAGAGAAAAAGAGGAAAGAGGGAATGAATGAGGGGGGAAATGAGAGAGAAAGAAGAGAAAAAGAAAAAGAATAAAATTATAGGGATATAGAGTTTTCCACCACACCAGGATGGTGCAGTAGAAGGAGTTCTTGGTCAGCTTGGTCTATCTAGATAGATGTCTTCCAACTCTGAGAGCCTATGTCTCAGATTTGGGATTCCAACCTAGATCTTTTCATTCCAAGCTTTCCCCTCATGGCTCTGCCTTTCCTCAAAGCCCCAGATCCTTGAAGGATGGAATCCCTGAGTTGGATCATCTGCCATTTCCAAAAAAACAACACGCTTCCTGTTGCCTTTCAAGAAATCTCCATCACTAATGGGGAAAACAACTTCAGAACAAGAAATTCAGACTATCTCAACTGTGTTTCGATTTCTGAGTAATAATGACAAAATAAGGAGGTAGGCTTGCCAGCAGACAAGCTGGCAGCCTCTTCTTGGAGCCCGTTGGGCAGCTGGAATCGAACAAGACACATCACAGCTCAGCCTGGATCTGGGGGTTTGCCTGTCAGGCACTACCCAGCGGCTGAGGCTGGAAACGGGGAGACCAAAATGTGTTAAGAGCCATTCTTTTTTTTTACTCCAGCAACTTCATTCTGTGTCTTCCTAATCCTTGCCCTGTCTTCCCTTTTTCTTCCTCCTTCTCCCTCCCCATCCTTCACTCCTATCCCTCTTTCTAGCCCATTCTGTGACTGTCACAGCTACAGAAGCAGTGTACAGGAACAGATCCTTTCCTGCCTGTCTGCTTTCCTCCTTCTCCCCTTCCCCCTTTCTGGCTCCTCTTCCTTCTTCCCTTTCCCCGCTTCTTTCTCATTTTCTCCTCTTCCATCTCTCCCCTCTTTTTTCTTCCTCCTTCTGCCCTCCCTTCCCCCTGCTCCCTCCCTCCTTCCTTTCCATCTCCTTTGATTCCAAGAAGGCAATCGCTTGCTGTATATCAGCAGCCTGTTTAAAAGGAGAGATGAAAAACAGAAGGAGAACAACTTAATTGAACCCTGCATTGTGTTCCACTGAAGGCAGCTGACCTCCTCCCTCCCCAGCAGGCCTGGCTCCACCGGGCTCTGCTGAATGCCTTAATTAAAGACAATGAGGGGCATTCCCGCTTCCCACTCCTGAGCCCGCTTTGCCAGGCTGCTGCGCTGCTGGGGGCCCGGGAGGCAGTGCCAGCCAACTCCGCACTAATGTGCCAAAGCTGCTGCTGAGGGCGGGTCTGCCGCTTTCCAGAGACCCGTGAATCAAGTTTCCAGGAGGGTTGTGTGTGTGTGTGTGTGTGTGTGTGTGTGTGTGACAGAGATAGAAGAGACAAAGACAGAAGAGACAGAGAGAAAGACAGAAGAGACAGACAAAGGGGGGGGAAGGGACACAGTAAAAGAGATTGGGGGGATGGTGTTTGCCCCCCTTCTGACAGATCTACCAAGGAGATGCTGAAATGGGAGTCCTGGGCTCCTCAGTCCTGAGCACACACCCTCAGTCTTCCCCATCCCTGTTGGCTTTGCTTCTCCCTTAGGCTTGTAAGATGTTGAGCAGCCACGTTTGCTGCCAAGGTGATTTTTTCCCAAGCACACGCCAAACATAATGAAGGAGGGAAATCTGGTGGAAAAATCATATGTGTGTGCATATCTATGTATATGTATATCCTGTGATCCAAACCAAATATAGCCTGGACACCTTTTGGCTCATCTGCTGTTTTGTATTCTTTGCGACTCCCATTACACAGACCGTTAAGAGATTTGGGAATCTCAGGCAAGTTCCTATACTGTCTGGGACCCCAGCCTTCCACAAAGAGCTGACACTAGAAGATCCCGCCAGAGATTTAGAGCTGGAAGAGATCACAAAGACCAATGAATACAAGTCTCTCCTTTTAAAGAGGAGACAAAAAGCAGAACAGGTTAAGGGACTGGTCCAAGGTCATAGAACTAATGTCTGAGGCAGGATTTGAACTTCCTGACTCATCCAACATCCTATCAAATACATTCTGCTGCCTTTAACATTCTCTATTCTAGTTTCCTTCTCAGGTCTAATGTTCTATGTCCTCCCAACTCTGACATTCCGTGTTCTAAGGTCTCTTCCAGCTCTGACATTCTGTGTTCTAAGGTCCCTCCCAACCCTGACATTCTGTGTCCTAAGGTCCCTTCCAGATCCAACCCTTCTAAGTACTCATAGTCTATATTCTAAAGTCTCTTCTAAGTTCAGTTTTCCGTATCTCTCTCTCTAGACAGCTGTGTAGGAGGTCTCTGCTTCAGTCACAACAAGCCTGAATATTAAAGCAGCTTGTGATGAAATCCTGCCCCAATCTGCACCGCTCTCATCTCTTCAGAATTGAGCAGAAACTGTCAAATGAGCAGGAAAAGACAAGAGCAAGTTGAACTTTTTATGCAGGATGGTAAGTGGGGTAGCAAAGAGTGGGACTAGCTTGGAGGAAGGTACATACTTCTAGAATTAATAGTGTCCCTGAAGTCAAGAGGACCCGACTTCAAATCTGGTCTCAGACACTTAACACTTCTTAGCTGTGTGACTCTGGACAAGTCACTTATCCCCAGTTGTTCAGCCAAAAAAAAAAAAAACAAAAAAGAACTAATGGTGTTTCTAGAACCACCAAGACTTCACAATAGTCCCATTCCTGACTCCTTCCTTGGCAGTCTGCAGCCCTTGTCTGGAACATGCTCCTTCTTGATTCTGCTCTCGAAATCTCTGTCTCCCACAGGTTTAGCTCACAGTCGCTTCCTGATTTCTACATTTGATGGCCCCATCCCACAAAGTTCTGTTTATTTGAATAAATAACCACTCATCCGTGTATGGGGAACATCCCCCCAGTAAAATATAAGTTCCTTGAAGACGGGAACTGTTTCATTGTCTGTGTTCCCAGTACAGAGCCTGGAATGGAGTAGATACTTAATACTTGTCGGATTGACTCAAGAAGTAGCTTCAGAACAGTGAGTTCCCACTAGACAAAGGGATTTAGAGACATCTATTAGACCTGAACCCAACATTTGTGTTGAGGCAGTCAGCTGGAGGAATGAGATGGAGTGCTGGGATTTGGTGTCGAAAAGCCCTGAGTTTGAATCCTACCAAGGGCACTTATTGTGTGACTAGGAGCAAATCACTTGATCCTTCTTGGCTGACGGCCTTTCTAAACCTTACTTCATAAATGTTACTTATTATTATTACTACAGTCTGGCAAACTAATGATGGCAATGGGGCTTCCCAGGATAATTGGGTGACCTGAAAGAAAGTTCAGGGGAGATGGAGTGGGGACAGCAATGAATGGTGGTCTCTTTCTTCCTTTGATTTTTCCTTAAGAGGAAGGTGGAATGTAGTCTATCTATACATTTCTACACAGTTGAGCAGGGAATGGATCTGACTGATTTAGCTTCAACTTAGATCATAAGCCAGAAGGGATGTTAGAGATCCTTTTTTACATATTAAGAAACTGAAGTGCAAAAGAATTGCTTTGCTCAAGGTCACACATACAGGGTTCCATCAGCATTAAGCTGGCCCACGGAGGAACCGAGGATTGCCAGATATGGGATGGATCCCTCTTAAATAGACAAAGGAGGAACCAATCTGGAAGGGGACAATGAAGAGAATGTGGAGGTTGAGAACAGCTCAATAATGAGGAGAAGGAAGAGAAGGAGGAAAGGAGAAGGAAAAGGAGGAGAAGGAGGAGGAGGAGGAAGAAGAAGACGAAGAGAAGGAGGAGGAGGAGGAGGAGGAGGAGGAGAAAGAGAGGAGGAGGAGAAGGAGGAAAAGAAAGAGGAGGAGGAGGAGGAGAAGAAGAAGAAAGAGGAGGAGGAAGAGAAGGAGGAGCAGGAGGAAGAGGAGGAGAAGGAAGGAGGAGAGGAAAAGGAAGAAAAGGAGGAGAAGGAGGAAGAGGAGGAGGAGAAGGAGGAAGAGGAGGAGGAGGAGGAGGAAGAGGAGGAGGAGAGGAAGAGGATTCCCCTTAGTTAGTTGACATAGTGAGACTATATTCACAGATAATTAGGTTTTAATGTGTTAACAAGCTGTTAACACCCTTGTCTCCCTTTACAAGTAGGAACACCTCCTCCTCCCTGAGGTGTAAGAAGGAAACAAAATCATTAGTGAGAAACAAATGGGCCACACCCTTAGAAGGCCTGAAATAGTTAATTCCTAAAGACAAAGTTCTATGGTTCCCACTGTAGCTTAGGAGCATCCTGAGAAAGAGAAACTTTCAAGGGGACAACGAAGGGATTTCCTTCTTCTCCCTCCCATCTGCCACGGCATTTGACAAGGGAGCTGCTGCCCAGGAGGCATCCCATTCAACAGTTAGATCATTCAAGAGAGTCCCACGTGCAGCCGATGGAGTAAGACACCTACTCTAAGGCAGGACTGCTTAACCTCTTTCCACTCATGAGCCTTTTTTGCCTGAGAAATTTTTATGTGGCCCCAGGTAGATAGGTATATAAAATAGTTATATTAATCAAACATTTACTGATAATAAATCAAAATTTCGTGACTCCCCCACATTCAATTATGTGACCCCCACATAGTTATGACCCACAGTGAACAGAGATTGAGAGTCACTCAAAGTCAGAGGCAACGTGAAGGAGTATGAATTCTAACAGTAGATATAGATTTACAAGAGATTTAGCCCTGCCAATTATAAATAAAGTTGTGGAGATGATTCCTCAAGGATGGAAAGTTGTTTGTTTTTTTTTTTCTGGAACTACCTACAGTAGAGGAGCTGTGAGTTCCTATAGCCATGTGTTCCATACATGAATGCCCCACTATCATTATATTGTGAGTTTGTCTTATCTATACACAGATGATACATGTATGTGTGGGAGTTTGTATCCTAGGTTTATAGGGAGGGAAATTTTTAAGCCATTATTTTCATTATGTCATCTTGGTAAATGCCTTTGCTAAAAATTAATTGTGTCTAGTTGATTACTGTTAATTGGAAGCACACTAGCGGGGACTAATGATCTATAATATTATGAATATAGTCCCACAAGGAACTGTATGATCAGTTCCCCCATGGGGATGGTAGCTACCTTCTGGGTACCTAATTTGAGAGTTTCAGTGCCAAGGTGGGAGAGTAGCCTGGAGGGAAGGCGACAATTACCATCTTAAAATTTGATAGGTCAATAGATATATGATCTCATCTATGTTTCTCCAACAGTGCAAATTGCAACCCATTCAGATCTTTTTCCAGTGAAACTTCAGAAATCATCTACACAGGGTCCACTTAACAGACTTGTAGAATACCTCAGAAGCTCTTGGCATTGTGTGGGTACTATAAATTACCTCTTGATTTCAGTGAATGATTCGCACCTGTCAAACATTTCTTTCTTTCTTTCTTTCTTTCTTTCTTTCTTTCTTTTTTTCTTTCTTTCTTTCTTTCTTTCTTTCTTTTCTTTCTTTCTTCTTTCTTTCTTTTCTTTCTTTCTTCCTTCCTTCTTCCTTCCTTCCTTCCTTCCTTTCTCTTTCTTTCTTTCTTTTTCTTTCTTTCTTCTTTCTTTCTTTCTTTCTTTCTTTCTTCTTTCTTTCTTTCTTTCTTTCTTTCTTTCTTTCTTTCTTCCTTCCTTCCTTCTTCCTTCCTTCCTTCCTTCCTTCTTCCTTCCTTCCTTCTTCCTTCCTTCCTTCCTTCCTTCCTTCCTTCTTTCCTTCTTTTTTTTTTTTTACCACTTTTCCTGTGTGTTTCTGAACTGGTACCATACTCCACCCCCATTTATCTCCCATCTGTCCCTCCACAGAGCTTCAGGTATCCTGCCAAAAATCAGCATCACACTTCCTAATAATATTAGTGTCATCAAAATATCTCACATTCTTTAGTTAGCATACCATTTTTATAGAGGAATTTTCCCAGAACAGTTTTTGACGTCAGTCAGTCAGTCAGTAAGTAAACATTTATTAAGCACCTATTTATGCACTAGACATTTAAATACTGACAGCATGAGGGAAAGATGAGAGGTAATTCCTGCCTTCAAGGAACTCACAGTCTAAAGACAAGAACAAGTAAACAGACAAATTAGATACAGGATAAATTTGAGATAATTAACAGAAAGAAAGTCTTAGAATTAAAGAGAAATGAGAAAGACTTGCAATAGAAGATGGGGATTTAACTGGGATTTGAAGGAAGCCAGGAGACAGAAATGGAGAGGGAAAGAATTTTAGACATAGGGAATAGTCAATAGCAATGACCCACAATGGGAAACAGGAAGTCTTGAGTGACATTTCCTCAGGGCTTTAAGGTTTCCAAGTGCTTTATACACATTATCTCATTTAATCATCACAACTCTGTGAGATTTCAGAAAATCAAGCCTCCATGTGCTTAAGAAACAGGAAAAAAAAAAGTATCAGAATATTTCCTTATTCCAAATTCATTCTCTCTCTAATGAACCCAAATATAGATGAGGAAGCTGAGGCTTAAAGAACTTGACCAGAGCCTTGTTCTCAAATCTAGATCTCCCGACTACAAATCCAGTGCTCAGCATGATGATCTCAGTTTGAAGGCAGCTTCCAGAGGTTGTGGAAGTCTCAAAGGGGAGAGGTAAGAAGCCCAGTGGAACATGTAAATTAGTCATTAAACTGGGGCTAGAACTCATGTCCTCTAATTCCCTTTCTTTTCAGCTTACCAGCTACAAAGGGTGTTGGGGAAGAAAGAGAAGGAAGAAGAATCTATATTATATAAAGCTGGAGGCTTCAATGGTTCAATGGCCTCAGAAGTTAACTCTAACCAAAGCAGTACCCGACTAGTTTGTCAGAAAGCCCTGGAACAGAGGTTCTGCCACTAAACAGGAATCCTTTTCTTCTCTAAACTTCTGAAAATGCGAGGGCTGGGCTTTTAACATCCTTTCCAGATCTCACATTCTATGATCTAATCAATTGTGTCATTTGAAGACCAACCAAGGAAAATCCTGAGATCACTGGAAAGGAGGAAATTACCGGGGTGGTTAATATCCAGTGAGGGATACCTCACTGGAATTATCCCTTATTGGAACCATTGGCTCTGGGAGGGATTTGAGATAAATCCATCAGTCACTGGGAGGAGCACTTGCTGCTTTGTCCCACTGGAGACATGACTAATGTGTATGTGCTTAAGAAAATCTATGACCAGGAGAGAAAAGAAAAATAGAATTCAAATTGAGAGAAAAGCACGTTTTAGAATCCAAGTCAGATCTGGTGCTAGGATGTCCATGTTACACTAAAATCCAAAGAGTTAAAATGAGTGGAAGGATCAATTGCCAGTTAAAAATTCAAAGCTGAGAAGCCTTATGAGACCACAAATCTAAAATATGAAGAGCACTGGGAAATCAACTATTTGTCTGACTCAACTGGACCCCCCACAGTTTTGCTTTTGTGCCTCAACTGTGTAGGTTCCCAGCCAACTCCATCAGTCCATGAGCTGATATAACTAAACACACTGGAAATGTTGATTGAATTATGTTGACCCCTACCAGCCACAGGTCCTGGGAACCAGCACGATATACTTTATCTTGAGGGCACCCTTTGAGAAGATACACCTTTGTGGATGGTCTTTGAATCTTTGAAGACTTTGTGACTGCAATCTTGAGGTGATGGGCCAAGAGTTCTGACAGATTGGGATCACCCACCTCAAGATTTTAGACAGCAAGTAGCTCTGTGGGGTTATTGACTTCCAGTGACGAAGAACAAAATGCTCCAAGGAGCGAAGTTGTTCAAGAAGCCATCCCTTAAAGACAGAACAAGGCAGGATCAGGGGCTGTCAGGTTCAAAGAAGCCTGCCAGAGCCAGCACTGTGGACTATGGGTCCAGACTTCACCAAGGGATATGGAACCAGGGGACTATTGTATTCTAAAGCTAATTAGAAAGGCAGGACTGAGAAGTCCTTATGAGAACATGAATCTAAAATATGAAAAGTGTTGGGAAGTCAAGTTGACCCAATTGGATTCCCTACAGCTTTGCTTTTGTCCCTCAACTATGTAGTTTCCCAAACCAAGCCTTCTACTGACTGGGGGACTCAAGCCTGTCTTTGGGGGGATCTGTGACCTCTGGGGCCCCTAAAGGACACGGATTTCTGCACAAAGCCAAGATCATCCCCTATTAAGTAAAAAAAAAAAAAAGGCTGACGTACACAGGGAGTAGGAGCTTCAAAGGGCTGAGTAAATTGGTCTGGGGCTGAGGTTAGGAATCTCTTCATGGTCTGTCTGCAGCTGGGGGCGAGAGCTCAGTCCACAGCCAGGAAACAAAATAAAGATCAATGCTTACTAAGCCTGTGATGGCGGCCTTCGTGTCTCCAACCGCTCCTCCAGCCTACCACCATGCTTTGTGCCCGTTCTCAAACCGGAGTTCCCTAGCAGTGGCACTTCTCCAGTCTGTCTGTGATAGCAACCTTGCAGATGGTGCTTGGTCTGGGTAAACCCAAGTCAGGCCTGGTAGTGAAAGGACAGATTACTGCACAGATGTAGAACTCAAATCATTGAAGATTCAGTGTAAGGGGAAACCTATAAATACCCAGGCTCCCTTCAGTTGGGAGGGATTAACCACAAAGCAATTAGGGGAAAGCTGAAGAAAGCTTTCTCATTTGGAGAAAACATCACTGGCTTCCTGTAACACAAAGATTAAAGTAATGAGTGGGCAGGTTTCCTATCCCTTTCCCCCTGTTAGGGTAGCCATAAAAACCCAATTCCACCCCCTCAGTTTACAAATGGAAAATCTAAAACCCAAAAAGCAGAAACTATTGGTCCAAGGTCATACAGAAATGGTAGGGCAATGGTAGGGCTGGAACCCCGGTTCTAGAACCCAGATTCTCGGACAAGAATCCTGATACAAGTCCAAGGCTCTTAACCCTATGCCATACTTCCCTGCTATAAAAACATTTTCCCAGGAAAAAAAAAACTGGTTAAGAGTCTGTTACAACGCCCAGAGAGAAGCGATCCAAAAGCCTTCATTGTGCTGACATTTGGTTGTAGTAAATAGTACTTGGAACAAACTAGAAGGATTTTTTTTGGTTATACAGAAATTTATACAGAAATTCTTACAGCTTGGAGTAAGAGATGAAGAGTCTCTAGAGTAAAAAGGGTCCGAGTTCAAGATCGATGCATCCTGATGCATCCTGGCTGGGTGATACTGGCTAAGCTGCTTCCAATGCAGAACATTACAGATCTGCAATGGCGCAGGGAGATCCCTCGCAAGAGAGCTGTCTGTAACAATGAAATTACAGGGAAAAAATGGAAATTAAATTAAATTCTATTGTCCCTATTAAAAGGGGCATTAATAAGCAAGAACACATCCAGAAAAGGGTCACCAGATATTGAAGGGTCTCCACATTATATCATTGTAAGGAACAGTGGAACAACAGTTGAAGGAGCTGGGAATCTTTAACCTGGAGGAGATTCAGGGACATGACTGTGGTCTTTAAGTATATCTGCTGAGCATGGAAGAAGAAGTATAATGGTTCTAAGAAGCACCAGCAAAATTAGGAACAGTAAGTGGGAATTAAAGACAAACACTTTTTTTCACTCAAAAGAAGTGGCCTCGTGTATAAGATGCTGAGCTCATTGTCTCTGGGAGTATTCAAAGAAAAGCTAATTGGCTTTTTCTCAGAGGTGCTGAGGTCCCTCCCTTCTATGAGACTAATTCTAAGCACATTTTAGATCATATGCAGTAATCTTTGAAATCAATTGAGGGTCTTCTTCCAGAACACTGTTCCTGAGGCATCCTGCTTTTATGTATTTCAAAACCAAAATATTTGAGCCAATGGCCAGAAGTTGGTCATCTGTTACCATGTATTACGGGGTATGCCTTAAATCTACCTTGACTTTTTTCCATGTAACAATTCAGGTTTTGATCTGTACTTGACATATTGTTAAATTTTGACTCATCACCCTGGTTCCCCCCACTCCAACTTTGGTGATTTCTCCCCTTGACTATCTTCTTCTTCCACGTCTCAGATGTCTAAGACTAGCTTTAGTCCTAAGCCGGGAGGAGGAGGTTTAGCCGCTATGGCCCAATGGGCAGCTCTACTTTGGGGCCAATCATTGATTCAGCTTCTGTCCGCATCCCCAGCACAGCTATTCCCATTACTACTGAATCCCCACCATGATTTGTTCCTACTCTAGGTCGGGTTGGGGAGAGGAGAAGGACCAAGGCATGGCCCGATCCATGGCAGGCTTTCTGGACACACTTTTATGAAGAACCGCAGGCACTCACCCCTCCCGGAAGCGCTCTTCTCCCGTGGATCAGTCCTTCAGGTTTAACACAAATCAGTGGAAGTCCTCCCTCACCCCGAAATCCTAGACCTGAGTGCTCCCCTTCCTCCTCCAGCTGGCTAGGAGAGCTTTGCCACCCCCTAGTCTGAAGGTTCATAGATCAGCCAACCTTCAACATGGAATCTTGTCTAACCTTCCACTCCGGGTAAGAATCTCCCATTTAGGATCTGAGAGTTTGGTCACCCACCCACTGTTGGAGCTCTCCCAGGAGCAGGAAGCTCACTACCCCACGATGCAATCCTTTCCATTCTCGCCTAATTTAACCACTTTTGGTTATCAGAAAACTATTCCTTCTCTGAAAGTGAAATCTATAGACTGCACTTAATTACTGATCCCTGTTCCACCCTCTGGAGCTACTCTCTCCCCCTCCTAACAACCCTGCAGTTACGTGAGGCAGGGATCACTCTTTCATGCTCACCCCCTACCTTCTCTTCTCCAGGCTAATCAGCTTCAGTTCTTTCAACCCTTCTTTATATGACATGATTTTTATACTTTTCACCATCTTAGTCACTCTTTGCTCTAGTCTTTTAAAATTGTGGCACCCAGGAGGAATACAACACTTCAAATGGGATCTGAGTAGGGGAGTATATTATGGGACTATCGAACTCATTCCTTCTGGACATAATCGCTTTATTCCTGCGGCCGATGAGTAGCTTGACTCGGAAAGTGGAGGGGGCAGCTGCTTTAGACTGTTTACTCCTAGGAGCTTGTGGTCCACTAAAAACACCAGATCCTCTTTTCCACAAGCTGCCTTTTAAGCCAGGTCTTCCCCATCCTTACATTTGGAGCTGGGAACAGAAAGTCTCGTCGTTAAACATTTAAAGAGCGCTAAACCTCGCTCAGCGTCCCAGCATTTTTAGTAAACGGTGGTGGAGGGCATGAGGAAGTCACTGGCCAGAGTCCCAGATTTTTGTCTTCAGTAATGGGTTCTTCCCCCTGCTTCTGACACATCCCAGAGCTTCTTGGCTTCCTTCAGTCCTAAGGCTCTTTGCCTACATGCGGTTGCTGTGGCAGCAGCAGCAGGAGGAGGAGGAGGAGGGCTCAGCTCCATGCTCACGTCTTTCCTGGGGCTCAGGGTCAGGTTTCACGGGCCCCCTAATGAGGGCTCATTAAATAAGTGAGAGCAGCACCTTCCCCGCTGCCCCTCGCAGAAACATCCACCGCTGACTCCCACGCCTATGCACGGGGGCCCCACAGGCCGGACCCCGCCACCAGGAGACCCAGCGGGGAGGGGGGTTACAGCCAGAAACCTGACGGAGCCCCGCGTTTGGTTCCCTCCTTGTCGTCGTGGGGAACTTTCCTCCAGTCCCTTGTTAGATTCAACTTAAGCATCAGTTTCCGTGACACATGGGGCCTAAAATGTATCTGCCAAAGCCATGTCCTCCAATTATAATGGTGATAAATAGAGTTCTGGGCTAGCAGCAGCATTCAGCTCCCAAGAACGGCTCAGGATGTTAAATCAAGGGTTGGCAGGCGCTTTTTCCTTGTCGTAAAAAGGAGGAAGCAAAGGGGGGATTGGCAGGGGTGCTGGAGCCTGTCAGCGGCAGGCGAGGTTTTTCCAGAGAGAGGAAACATCCGGGGAGGTTCTGAGGGAGGGGATGGGGGTGGGGGGCTCTCCTTAGCACTAGGGCCAGGCTCAGACCCCCACTAGGCCATCCCAATAATAGCTAACATTTATGTAAGTGTGTGCCATGTACCCAGCTATGGACTTTTACAAATGTCATCTCATTTGATTCTCACAATGACTGTTAGGGAAATGCTGATAGAACCCCCATTTTACGAGGAAACTGAGGCAAACAGAAGCCAAGAGAGCCGCCTAGGATCCCAAGTGCATTAGCTGGCTGAGGCTGGATTTGAATTCAGGTGCTCCCAACTCCGGTGCTTTACCCGTTGTACCACCTAGAAGCCTCTATTTGCCCTCCCCCGGACATCTCCCCGGGGTCCTGGGCTGCCCTTGGCTTCTACCCACTGATGAAAGCTTTTAAAAAGGTTTCTGGAGGATCAGGTTACCGCTTCAGTTCCTTGGTCCTTCATTGCTCGCCCTCCTGCCTGATTTCTGATCCACTGTAGCTCTGCCCAGATCTCCAGGTCCTGCAGGCTCCTTGGATTCTTGCCCCTTCTCCATGATTCCAACTTTTAACCCGATTCAACTCCACAGCCAGGTAAGCACCCCCATGTACCTCACACTGTGCCAGATGCCAGGGGCTCAATAGAGGAAGGAAATCATCTCGGCTTTCAAGAAACTTTCTTTGTTGTGGAAAAACAGTGCACATATAAGCAAACACAAAATGCTTACAAAGGGAATAAAAATTAAGTCACTGGGTAGAGGAAGAGCAGGAACAGTTGGGGAAATTGGGAAAGATCTCACAGAAGAGATGGCTCCTTGAGCCGAGCTTTGAAGGGAACAAAGAATGCTATTATATTATTATTAAGATATGTGATGCTGGGCAAGTCACTACCTTGCTTGCCTCAGTTTTCTTATCTGTAGAATGAGATGGAGAAGGAAATGGCAAACCATTCCAGTATCTTTGCCAACCTCAAATGGAACCCTGCAGATTTCAAGACAACTGAAATGACCCAACAACAAGGAATTCTATGAATCGGAGGTACCCAGGAGGCTGCGCTGGGGGAAATAAGGTAGGGGGTTATTACCTACATAGGAAGTTCTTCTCTGAGCTACCAAACTACACTCCCCTTTGAGATGTCCCAAGGTCACAGAATCATAGAGTTAGAGCCAGAAGAAAGCTTTGAGTGTAGCACCCCTCATTTTATAGATGAAGTAGCTGAGGTTAAAGGGAGAATCACTTTGTCCAACCTTCCACCCCAGGGAACTAAGGGCTAAAGAGTTTAATTGATTTTCCCAGAGTCACAGCAGGATTCAAACTCACATCTTCCTGATTCTAAAACCAGCATTCAATGCATGTCACTCATGAGAAAGAGCTTGAGTCCTCTGCCACTAGATTTCCCTCCCTAAAAATTACCTTGCATTTATTTTATAGATATCACATATCTGTATATGTCTTCCTCGAGAGAATAAGGACAGTAAGCTCCTTGAGGGCAGGGACTGTTTCCTTTTTGTCTTGATATTTACAAAACTCAATAGGATGCTTGGCAAATAGTAATTGCATAATAAATAAATTGATTGATGATCTAAAGAAAAGAGATGTTCTCTAAGAAAACATAAGGATGGTTAGAGTAGAGTGAAAAAGTTAGAGAACATGGCATTTGAGGATCAGTTGAAAGAAATTATTTTTAGACTGAAAAAAAGAAAAGATTTAGGAGAGACATGATAGGTATTTGAAGATTCAAGTATTTGAAGGCTGTCATATTGCAGAGAGAGATTAGAATTGTTCTGCTTGTCCCCGAGGGCAAAAATAAGAGTAATGGATAGGAGCTGGTAGACTTGGGCTAAATGTAAGGAAAAACTTCATAAATAGGTTGTGAAATAAGGGGTGCCCTGAGGGGTAGCAGGTTCCTCCTCACTGGCGGTCTCTAAGGGGAGGGTGGATGACCATATGTTGACAATGTTGCAAAGGGATTCTTATTCTGAACTGGATTTGATGTGACGGCCATTAAGCTGCCTTCCAATTCTGAGATTTCTGGCTCTTCTGACTACCAGTGTAGAAATTTTTTCCACCAATGCAGATTGGGAGCCCTACTCCAGACTTAGTAAATGATCTTCAAGAAGGGCCATAGGCGGGGAACTTTCTGTCTTATTTAGCTAACCCAAGCCCTCCTTTGCAAGGCTGGTCCTGAGAAAATGGTCACTGTCCATGACAAAGTCCATAGTTGAAGGCTTTCCATTGTTTGGAGACATGGCAGAGTGGGCTGGGCTGAGCATTGAGGGGCTTCCCTAAGCTCAGGAAAGGACCCCAAACATTCACTTACACCGAGGCACTAAGGTAAGGTGAATGTGGAGCCCCTCCCAGCAGAATTCACATTGTCTTAGATAACAAATGGAAGGTAAGAAGGAAAGATGGTGTGTTTCCATTTTACAGATGAGGAGAGGTGATCTGGACAGTTCATCATGGGCAGAGCCAAGAATCAAGTCTTCTGACTGTGCTTTCTACTGCAAAGTGCCCAAGGGATGGAGTTTGGCATATCGGGAAGCAATGGAGGCTACTTTGGGGAAGAGAGCCTTCCCCAGAAATCACTCTGGTAGGTGGCCCCCTCCTATTCCTACACACAGAACTGGTCTGGCTGACAGCAGTCACCAGTGCCTGAAAATTACAACCCCTCCTCATGTCCATTTCTTGGACTCTTTAGCTTTCTTCAGCATAGTTCAGATCCCACCTCCTCCCCAAAGTCTTTCCCCATTGCTTCAATATGTTCTGACTCTTGAAATGATCTCATATCATTTTGGGCAGCTAAGTCTCAGATATTAACTGGCTGTATGATCCTGGGCAAGTCATTTAACCTTGTTTGCCTCAGTTTCCTCATCTGTAAAATGAGCTGGAGAAGTAAATGACAAAGCACTCCAGTATCTTTGCCAAGAAACTCCAAAGAGAATCAAGAAGAGTCAGACATGACTGAATAACATATTGTTTTATATAGATTTACCCAAATGTACTTTGGAGCCCAACAGAATAGATGCTCCACTAGAATAGAAACTGTATCATTTTTTAATCTTAGTGCCAAGAGCAATAGCTCCCTAGATGACATGGTAGCTAGAGAGCCGGGCCTTGAGTCAGGAAGACCCCAAGTCCAAATCAAGCATCAGATACTTACTGGGTGACTCTGGCAAATAACTTAACAGCTGCCCCACTTTTCTCAATGATAAAATGGGGGTTAATAATAGTGCCAACCACACTGATGCATTGTTGGTGGAATTGTGAATGGATTCAACCATTCTGGAGAGCAGTCTGGAACCATGCTCAAAAAGTTATCAAATGCTTTGATCCAGCAGGTTTTTACTGGGTTGGAATACTAAAGAGATCTTAAAGGAGAGAAAGGGACCCACGTGTGCAAAAAGTAGTGGCCAGAAACTGGAAACTGAATGGATACCCATTATTAGGAGAATGGATGAATAAATTGTGAATAATATGAATGTTATGGAATATTATTGTTCGGTAAGAAATAACCAGCAGGATGATTTCAGAAAGGCCTGGGGAGACTTACATGAACTGATGCTGAGTGAAATGACCAGAACCAGAAGATGATTGGACGTGGCAACAAGAAGATTATACAGTGATCAATTCTGATGGATTTGACTCTTTCCAACAATGAGATGATTGAGGCCAGTTTCAATGATCTCATGATGAAGAGAGCCATCTGCATGCAGAGAGAGGACTGTGGGAACTGAGTGTGGACCACAACATAACATTGTCATTTTTGGTTGTTTTTCATTTGCATTTTGTTTTCTCATTCATTTTCTTTCCTTTCTGATCTGATCTTTCTTGAGAAGCAAGATAATTATACAAATATATATACATATATTGAATTTAACATATTTTAGCATGTAAATAAAATGAAATTCGCAAAGAGCTTTAAAAATGAAGTTTCTGAATAAAAATGAACAAAGTCAAAAAAAAATTAGTCCCAACCATTGGCTAAGAAATAGAGTAGTTGATCAGTGAATAGGTTAGTCAATGACTATAGTTATCTAATATCTGATAAATCCAAAGACTTCAGGTTCTGTGATAAGAACTCACTATTTGACAAAAATTGCTAGGAAATTAGGGATTGACCAACACCTAACACCCTATACATAGGTCAAAATGGGTTCATGATTTAGACATAAAGGATGACACTATATAGAAAAACAAGGGATAGTCTACCTTTTAGAATTGTAGAGAAGGAAAAAAATATAGCCAAAGAAGCACTAGAGAGCATTGTGAAATGCAAAATGGATAGTTTTGAATATATTAAATGAAAATTAAATTTAAAAGGTTTTGTACAAACAAAACCAATTCAGCCAAGATTATAAAGGAAGCAGAAAAGCGGGTAAAAAAATTTACATTCAAGGGTTCTAATAAAGGCTTCCTTTTAAAAATAGAGAAATGACTCAAATTTATATGACGATAAGCCATTCTCCAAATGATAAATAATCAAAGGATATGAAGAGATAATTTTCAGATGAAGAAATTAAAGCCATTTCTAGTCACATGAAAAAATCCTCTAAATCACGATTGATTATAGAAGTGCAAATTAAAGCAACTCTGAGGTACCACTACACACCTCTTAGATTGGCTAAGATGACAGGAAAAATTAATGACAAATGTTGGAGAGGGATATGGGAAAACTAAGACATTAATACATTGTTGGTGAAGTTGTGAATTGATCCAATAACTCTGGAGAGCTATGTGGAGCTATGCCCAAAAAGCTATCAATCTGTACATACTCTTTAATGTTTCTAATGGCTCTGTATCCCAAAGAGATCATAAAAGAGTGAAAAAATGTTTGTAGCAGCTCTTTGTGTAGTGGTAAGGAGCTAGAAACTGAGTGGATGCCCATTAGTTGGGGAATGGCTGAATAAATTATAGAATATTATTGTTCTATAAGAAATTATTAGCATGGTCATTTCAGAGAGGCCTGGAGAGACTTACATGATCTGATGCTGAGTGAAGTGAATAGAAGCAAGAAAACATTGCACACAGCAACAAGATTATGTGCTGATCAACTGTGATGGGCAAGGCTCTTTACAACATTGAGGTGATTCAGGTGATACTAGACTTGTGATAGAAAGAGCCACCTGCATCCAGAAAGAGGACTACAGGAATTGAATGTGGATCATAACATATATTTTTACCTTTTCATTGTTTGCTTGCTTTTTTTTCTTTCTCAATTTTTTTTTCTTTTTGATCTGATTTTTCTTGTGCAGCATGATAAATGTGGAAATATGTTTAGAAAAACTGCACATGTTTAACCTATTTTGGATTACTTACTGTCTAGGGGAGGGGAGTGGGAGGAAGGGAAGAAGAAAAATTTGGAATACAAGGTTTCGCAAGGGTGAATGTTGAAAACTATCTTTGCATGTATTTTTGAAAATAAAAAGCTATTATTAAATTTTAAGAAAATAGTACCAAACTCTCAGAGATCATTGTAAAGCACTTAGCAAAGTGCCTGACACATACTAGGTGTTTAATAAATGCTTGTTTCTTTCCTTCACAAATGTTTGTTAAATTGGTAAATCATTGCTTTCTCTAGTAAGTTTCCCATTCTCTGTGGATAATTATTCACTTTTAAGGAAGCTGATTTAATTACTCACGGGTTCATCATATTTGGGTTCTGTAGCAAGAATACTTGCCCTTAGAGGACAGAGAGATGCGTTCCCCCAAATTTAGGGTAATAGAAAAGGGTTTTGATACCTTTGGCATCCCCTGCCTCCAAAGTGAACTGGTTTCTGCTAACCAGGCTGAGGGTGCTGACCTACTGTGCTGCCTTGATGCCAGTCCGATGAATGGCTTTGTCAAACATGGACATCATAGTTCATGGAGAATGGGGGAGAGCTTGAGGTACTCCCCCATGGGTGGGGAAAATGAGGTAAGGATTATCCACGCTCTTCCCCCCAGGTACCCTGATTTCCACCTTTCTGGGATAAAGAAATCTCTCTCCAAGTGAGATTAAGGTGCCACAGCCTTTGACTGCTATGCCCTCCGATGTAAATATGGCTAGAGAACAGACAGGGATTTAGGTGCGTCACCACCCAGTCATAGGCACAGAACGGTAGCCAGAACCCCAAGCAGTTATAGCATGACCCTCACTAAGAGAGTCTCACAAACACAGCCAGAGAGGGAGCAGGTAACAAGGAACATCCTGCCACAGGGAGACCCCACCTTCCAGTCTGCCCTCCGGGTCTTCCTCTGCTTGTCCACCTCCTGAGTAGGAGAGAGCTGGTTTCATTAACACTATTGACAGCCGCGGCTGCTTCTGGTCCCATACATCCATTTTCCTGCCTTCTTGATTGTGGTAACAATTAGTGAGCCAGCGAGGGTCAAAGTCCTGACCTGTCTGGCAAGTGGGGTGAGATGGGAAGCAGGTAAAGCTGGAAGCAGAAACTACCTTAAAAGAGAAACCTTTCTCTTCCTCCACCCCAACCACCATCCCCGGTTCCTAGTCCCTTACTAAAGCTACTGCCCGGCTCCCCGAATCCCACAGATTTCAGGTGCTCCTCTCAGAGTCTGAGATTGTCTTTCCCTATTCCCCTTTCTCCCAGCCCCCACCCATAGAGCCCTCCCTGCCTCAATGTTTCTCTCTTACCTGCCTGCTACAATGCATGCTGGGAACACATTCCTTCCACATCTCAGCCCACAGAAACCCTTCCCTTTCTCTGGTTAGAGCTCAGGCCACCCCGGCTACGTGAAGTCTCCTCCGATATCCACACGTGAAAGTAATTTGTCTCTTCTTACATTCTCCCAAGGCACCGGGCTGGCTCACCTCGGTCCTGCTCCCCTGCTGCCTTACAGCATAATTGCTGGAGCCTACGCCATATGCTCCCATTAGACAGAAGCTCTATGTGGGCAAGGGCTGCCATTTTTCAGCTTGTGTCCTTCCCCCCCAGCACACCATACTGCCTGGCACGTAATAGGATGCCCGCCTGGCCCTGTGCCCTAGCGTGTGGGCAACACTGATCAATGTCTTCCCTCGGAATCTAGGGCAACCAACCAAGCATGAGCATTATCTGTTACCTGGGCTTTTCTGCTGTAATTCTACCCTTTAATTAGATCTTAAGCTAAACAAGTTTCTAAGAGAACTTAAAACAAAACTGTCCTAGCTGGAAAGGATCTTGGAACACGGAATGTCAGCTGAGATGTGCCTTAGAATAGAGAGTGATAAAATAGAAGGGGCTTCAGAACAGAGAATGTCAGGGCTGGGAGCCCACCTTGAATGCAGAATGTTAGACCCGGAAGGAATCTTAGAATAAAGTATGATAGAGATGGCAAAGCTGGGAGGGTCTTAGAACAGAGGATGCATAATGAAGAGGGCCTTAGAACAGGGAATGTCAGAGAGGGGAAGGTCCTTAGAACAGTAAGTGTCACAGATGGGATGGTCCTTAGAACAGGGAATGTCAGAGAGGGGAAGGTCCTTAGAACAGAAAATGTCAGCTGAGAGGGACTTAGAATATGAAAGAGATGGGTAGGACCTTAGAACAAAGAATATCAAAGCTGGCAGGGGCCTTAGAACAGAGAATGTCAGAGCTGAGAAGAATCTTTAAACAGAGAACATCAGAGATGCGAGGAGCCTTAGAACTGATAAATGCCAGAGATGGGAAGCCCTTAGAACTGATAAATGCCAGAGATGGGAAGCCCTTAGAACTGATAAATGCCAGAGAGGGGAAGCCCTTAGAACTGATAAATGCCAGAGAGGGGAAGCCCTTAGAACAGGGAATGTCAGAGAGGGGAGGACCCTTAGAACAATAAGTATCACAGATGGGATGATCCTTAGAAAAGAGAATATCAGAGATGACAGGGTCCTTAGAATAGAAAATGTCAGCTGAGAGGGACTTAGAATATAAAATAGATGGGTAGGACCTTAGAACAAAGAATATCAAAACCGGCAGGGGCTTAGAACAGAGAATGTCAGAGTTGAGAAGAATCTTGGAACAGAGAACATCAGAGATGCGAGGAGCCTTAGAACTGATAAATGCCAGAGATGGGAAGCCCTTAGAACAGAGAATGTCAGAATGAAAGGAACCCTAGATTACAAAATGTCAGAGATGAAAATGACAGAGATGTCTTAGAACAAAACATGTTAGCATGGGAATGAATCTTAGAATGCAAAATCACAGAAATGGAAGGCAATCGACTGGTGCAATCTCCTCAAAACCAAATAAGAAAATAACCTGGATAACCAGAAATGGACTACTTAGTGTAGGATTATCTCCTCCTCTGCCCCAAGACTGATGAGCAGCAAAGTCCTATAACTGAGTCTTCTAATGGCTTTCAAAGTCTAAGGAAGTCCTGGGAGCCATCTGAACTCTCTCAGCCGCACCATCCACGAGCTAGCCATTGGTTGATCATCTACCTATACACACCCACAATAACTGCATCCTCCAGTAAACTCTCACACACACACATTTCCCCTACAATCATTCTCTTCTCTGGTCTCATCCTCCTGATCTTCCTTATGCAGAACCAAGTCAAGTCAACAAGCCCTTATAAAGCTTCTAGGCCCTGGACTGAGCCCTGAACCAATAAAGTCAGCCTCGATATTGCCAGTCCCCGATAACTCTGATATAGCTGTGCTTCTAATTGCACACACACACACACACACACACACACACACACACACACACACGCAGCCTGCTACCCCCAGGCTGAGCTGCCCTTTTAAATGGTTGGGAGGAAAGCCAGAACTCCTGTTCTACTTGAGTTGAACTGGGCTTGTAGTATCAGCATGACTGCCTCCTCTGAATGGGCATCCTCTGGGCCAAAGCTTCTTGTCTCTGAATCAGCAGACAAGAGCTCCAGAGGCTCCCCCTTCTCCAGCTGCTTTCTCCTCTGCTAGAGAGCCAGTTATTTTGTGCGGTTGTATCTGAGCCTGAGAAAGTCTCTTCGAGCCGATGTCCTCACCACGGACCCTGACAGTCCCTACTTTCTAGGTCTGCTGTCTGCCATACTAACAAAAATACATCTGTGTGTGTGTGTACCTGTACACTCATGTGCTTGCATTCCCCCTTCGGATATCATATATATAAGCAACAGATGGCCCACATCTTCACCGACTTGCCTGGTCACAAAATGGCCAAGACAAAGAAGAAAAGAGTTAAACCAGATTGTTGAGCTATACTAATACATCATAAGATCTGGAGCTGAAGAGAAGAGAGGATCATCATATCCTTATTTTACTGAGGAAGAAAGTGAAAAACAGAGCCCATCGACTTCTTTTTTAAAATTGATCATTGCATTTCATTATAATTGGTTTCCTTTTTAAATCTCTGCATTTAATTTTATGTATCTAAATCATTCTTTAAAAAAAAAAAGGGATCCAAAGGCTTTACCAGATTGCCAAAGGAATCCATGATCCAGAAAAGATTAAGAATCTCCGACCTAGTCCAACTCCACTATTTTTACAGATGAATAAACTGAGGCCCAAATAAATAAAGTGACTTGCCCACAGTCACAGAGGAAGGACATAATGGAATCAGGATTTGACCTCAGACCACAAAGCCGGTGTTCTTTCTTCTATTCGCCCTGCTTTTCTCAGGGCAGGAGCTAGGAAAGAATTCCTTATAGAGTCTCCCACACTTCCCAAACACAGTCCACTCCCTCATTTCTGCTTTCCTCTCATTACCATCACTGCCCCAGCATTCAGCTTATTGTAGCTCAGAATAAGGTAATTGTGCTCCAAAAAGAGTCACAGGGTGTGAATAATAAATCAGCTCCTTCTCACCAGCTCATAGAATTCATAAACACATTTTAAAAATACAATTACTGCAAATAAAACACCTCACCCCTAAGTCCACAGGTAACTGGATGTTTAGGTTGGGGGTTAATCTGGCTGCACACGATGTGATTGTATGTTAATTGCCGACTAATGATTAAAAACACCTGGGAGTCATAGCTCCTAAAACTTCTGCCACATGGACCTTCTACGTGAGCCGGGAGAGCGATTTATCATGCAGGGAGATAATCACTTATGGGTAAGAATCCCTTGCATTTGTAGAGCATTTTATCCTTTAAAACCTCTTTATATCTATTATCTCATTTGATTCTCACAACAATTCCTTGAAGCCGACAGGGCAGGGATTATTCCATCCTTTTCTACAAAGCTTGGAATCAAGGCTCAGAGACAGAAAGTGAATTTCCCATGATCACACAGCTAGTGAGTGGCGAGGCTGACACACAAACCCAGGTTTTCTAATTCCCAGTTCGGTGGTCTGTTCTCTCCGCTAGCTCTGCAGAAAATCTTTGAGGTCTTAGAGAGCAGACAGACTGGATTTCTGGGCTGTGATGTTTCATTTGATTGCCTGAGGCTCAGGCTTTTAATGGGGCGATACCTTAGTGGCCAAAATGGGCTTGGTCATTCAAACGCTCCCTGGCTGAGCCTGGAGAGGGAGGAACCCTACAATCTATCAATTAGTCAAACAAAAGATATGGGGGGATCCACAGCCCAGTCTCTCGAATGATCATAGCTCAGAACATA
Source organism: Antechinus flavipes (assembly GCF_016432865.1). NCBI lineage: Eukaryota > Metazoa > Chordata > Mammalia > Dasyuromorphia > Dasyuridae > Antechinus > Antechinus flavipes. The sequence goes on along the minus strand of NC_067398.1, from coordinate 56,788,129 downwards.
AGGCTAGAGACTCAGACTAGATCCAGGCTTGAAAGCTTCTCAATACAACTGATTTGTGCTCCCTAGGAAGGATCAGATTTTGCCAAACATCTAAGACTCCACACACACAAAAAAGGAAGCAGTATTCACGCTAACAACTCATTAAAAATAGGCAGCTTATAACTTCATGGCTAATGTCATAAACAGTCAAAACCGCTCCTTTTCTCTCTCTGCTATGTTTCTGCCTTCCCTCGGGGCTGTTTACAATCCTCCCAAGTCATAGTACTGGCCCAGATTGTGCCGTCTCATAAGGGAGAGTATTTGAGATTGCTAACTATGAAGCAATAGTAAATACCATTTTCATCAAGTATTTCTTGACGTATTGACCTGTTGGGGTCCCTCGAATAAGGAAAAAGCACTTAGGATTTGGTAGAGAGTCAAGTAACCCACCCCTAAGGGGAACTCCATCTTCTCCAGGGACCTTTAGTGCCATTTTGGGAATAGAAGTTTCTGAAACAAAGAAAAAACTCAGCATCACTAGAGACCTGACCTCTTCATCCCTGACTGAATCCATGTAAATCATAGCATCCGTGAAGGACCAGGGCGGGTCTTCCTCCTTTTCACCCAGTGCCCAGTGTTCCTGCATCCCACATTTCCTGGCTTGACCCAAGCCTCAAATTGATCCGGGAGCTCCTCTGTCACCGATACTGGCTCTCATTCTTACTGCTCCCAAATCAGCCAGCTAACTCATCACGCAAGCCTCCAGTCACTACTATCCCTGAAGCGACATGGGACCTCAGAGAGGATTTTCCTTCTTCTGATGAATTCAGTGTGGGTCACCATCCCTCAGTCGACAGGCATTTACATTGTTTCTAGTTCTTTGCTATTACAAAAACATTTCTATAACTATTTTTCTGAATATGTGGCCTTTCTTTTTATCATTGACCCCCTTGAGTCCATATGATGAGGCAATTGGATCACTGACATTTTAGTGACTTTCTTAACATAATTTCACATTGTTTTTCAAAAAGGTCGAACCAATTCACAGCTCACCAACAATATATTACAGTGACCGTTTTCTACAACCTAGCCTCTACCCATCTTTTGTCATATTTGCCAGTTTCCTGAGCATGAGGTAAAATCTCGGGTACATTTCTCCAGTCCCTTTTCAAGACCAAGTCAAAAGGCACAGTGTCGGGCAGTATCCAGGATAAGGCAAGTTCACATCCTGTCAAGGAAACCTCTTCAAGCACCAAAGCACAGACATGGGTGGGAGGAGGAGGGGAAGACTGTGGGGTGGGGAGGGGGAAAGGGAAGAGATGGGATTTACTCCTTGTGGGCCAAGGAAATGCAAGAGGGAAGATCACGGCTGAGAGAATAACAGAACAGACATTTCTGTCTCTTCCCAAGTCCTAGCAGTGATGAAGACAGCAAGGAGATAGAGTGGCTAGTGTGCAGGACCTGGAGTCGGGAAAACCTGAGTTCAAAACCAGCCTCAGGCACATACCAGCTATGTGAATCACTTAACCTCCCATCACCTCAGTTTTCTCAGTTGTTAAATGGGGACATTACTAACCTATTTTCCAAGGCTGTCGTGATGATCAGTTGAGGTGGTAGTCCTAAAAATCATTTTGTATAGCGTCCGGCACGTGATAGGTGCCTTATAAATATTTGTCCCCTTTCTCATACCTTATCCTGTTTCCCACTCTGTGCAGTGCGCCTTGTGCTTGGCCCCGGGGAAGAGTGATGCAGCAATAAGTAAGACACAGTGGCTGCCCTCAAGGAATGTGACATCTGGTTGAGGGGGTAAAGCAGATGGACAGATAAATGGAATATGAATTGGAGAAAGGGACAGAGACAGAGACTGGGGGAAGAATGGAAGGAGAGAGGGGGAAGGAGAGAGGGAGGGATAGAGAGAGACAGAGAGAGGGAGGAGAGGAAGGAGAGAGAAAAGAGAAGGAGAGAGAGAAAGGGGGAGAGTGGAAGGATGAAGAGTGGGGAAGAAGAGGGAAGGAGGGAGAGAAGGAGAGGGAAGAGAGAGAAAGGGAGGAGAAGGAGGGAGGGAGGTAAGGAATAAGAAGAGAGAAAGGGAGAGGGAGAGAGGAAGGAGAGACAGAGATAGAGACAGACAGAAAGGAGGGGGAGAGGAAGAAGGAGAGAGCAGTAAATAAGACACAGTGCCTGTGGAGGGAGAAGGAGAAGGGGAGAGGGAGAGGGAGAGGGAGAGAAAAAAAGGAGAGGGAGAGAGAGAATAAAGTAATTGTCCATAGCAGTATCTCCGCAGCCATCGTCTTAATCCTAGAGCACTGGGGCAGAGGGTTTCACGGGGTCACTGTCAGCTCTCAGTTGTCTTCTTGATCCTGTGCTTTCCTTATTCAGAGAAACACCAGCAACTTGACTGAACAACATTCAAAGCTAAAGAGGGGGAGAGCAACTATTTATCTGCCCAGATTGTTTACAACAAAACTGCTCATGCCTATCCATGCTGGGTTATTTTTATAATATTCAAGTGGCATTTACTTTCCAAGAGCCCGTGTTATTAACAATGTCCATGGAGACTTGGAATTCTGGTCAGAAAATTCTGTAGTCTTCGAGGCTTAGATTGAATCACCTAGAAAACATTCCTAGGCAAACCTTGCTCACAATGATCTTTGTCTTGTTTTAAATTCCCTCAGCCTCCAATATACTGTTAATGCCATGTTGTTTTTCACCATCTCTATGCTATATGGGAATTGGTCTTTAGGCAACAGGATGCCGTGTGAGAAGCCAGAACCAAGTGACTAAATTCTAGTTTGAATTCTGTCACTGATTAGCTGGGAATGTCACTTCCCCACCTTGGGTCCTCTCCTGTAAAAAATATGGAGCTGATGGTTTAAGATCCTTTCCAATTCTGACACTATTTCAAGCTCCCTTCCAAACCAAAAAAAAAAAAATTATCTTTTTGGCTCATTGGTCCCACCTGGATTTGCTCTAGGAAAATCTTTTGATGTACTCAAAATTTCCATAAACTTGAGTAAAAGGTACTCAGTTCTTTAAGAAGCACTCAAGGTATTAAACACATATTGGGCAAAGGACAGCTTTTTTCATACCATAAAACATTGCAGATGGATGCAAAGAACATTCTATGTGTTAAGCTTTCTCCCAGCCTGAGCTATAACTTCCATTTTTAAAAAATTGAGCAAGCAATACAAAATGCTTCCAGGTCAAGAAGGATAAAATGTGCCCTTAAACTTTTTAAAGATCTCCAATTGGGGTTGGGGGGATTTTCTGAGGCATCACTCACTCTACAAGTGGAGGCAGAGACAGAATCTGGAACCAGGCAAGATTGTTTCGTAGGATGGGAAGAAGAAGAAGCCCATAACAGAATCTCCAAAATACATGGACCTCCCAAATATAAGCTCCTACATTCCCCACAGCCCTAACACACATTTCCAAACACAATCTCTCAATAACTACAAATTGACTGGAACTGGCCATGCGTGACGGGGGTAGAGACAGATGAGAGCTCTCCTTTATGACCACCAAGAAGTGTAGGGGCTTCTAGGGTACTGACTTCTCATAAACAAACCTGCTCAATCCCACAGTTTTGTTCTTCTCCTCCTTCATCCTGAGTGGCGCAAGAACTGGGCCGCGTGCTTGTTTTCTAGCCCAGATTTTGTCATTTTTCTACTCATGTGACCTTAGCCAACTCCTGTCCCTTCAGCTGCAAAAATGAAGCGGATGGATGAAATTGTTTCTAAAACCCTTTGCAGATTTGAGGTTCTAGAATTTCTTGAGGATATTATTCAAGTTTCCCTCTTTTCCTCTTAGCTGAAAGTCCTGGGCATTAAGGCGATTACCAAGCAAATGATCCACAAAATGGGATTATAGAGCTTTATAAATCCCCGATCCTCTCTTAATTAATTATTGGTCAGAGAGGGCATTGAGAGACAGACAGACAGAGACAGAGACAAAAAGACAGAAACAGAGACACAGAAAGAGACAGAGACAGAGAGAAAATAAGGCTGCAGGGAAGGAGGGAGAGACACAGAGGCAGAGACAGAATGACTACCAGGGATAATTTTCTGAATCTATAAAAATAGATTTGGCAACAGTCAGGCAACAAGCCTACCAACAAATAGTTTGTCATACTACATTCATCTTATGTCAATGGGAAAACTCAGATGTTTCTTGAAGGCAAGTTATTTCTATGGTCCTTCCATATCTGTTTTGTTATATCTAAAGTTTCTTCTAAGTTACATTTTATGTTCTAATATTCTAGCTCTGATGTTCTCTAGTTCAATGTTCTAATGTTCTTTCCATCTTTGGTATTATACTTTCTAGGGTCCCTTTCAGTGCTGGCATTTTATGTTCTGATACTGTACTATTCTATAGTTAAACTCCCTCCCAATTTTGAGATGCTACAGTCTAAGATTTTTTCCTTGTTCTAAGGTCTCTCCTGCCCAAAGCCATAAAAAATAATAGGGCAAGCTATACAAGTGGGATTAAATCAGCTTTTAAAGACACATTCAGCTGGAGATTCTCTGAGGCATTACCCTATGGGTGAGGAGAGAGACAAAGAATCTGGGACCCTGCAAGTTTGCTTTGTAGGACAGGAGGCAGAAGAAACCATTTGGTAGTTTCCTATTTTAACTAATTATTCATGATTAGTGGATGCTAAACTCACTTGTTTCTACCCTGCTGAAGGAATGCAAGTGTTATCAGCCCAATCTAAATTTTAGCACCCTGGGCAAAGCCCCATCTGTCCCACACTAAGTATAACTCTCATCCCACTTCTAACATTCTGTGTTCTAAGACTCCTTCTAACTTGAACACATTATATTTTAGGATGCTTTCTCTTCACATTCAGTATTCTAAGGTCTTTTGTTTGCTGAGATCCTGGCCTTTTGTCTGTTCCTTGAACTATACAGTCTATCTCGAGACTCCTATATCCCTCTTAATTCCATGCCTTACTTCTATTGATTATTTCACATTCATCCTACATATATCTTCTGTGTTCTTAGTCATTTAGGCTATCTTCTTAGCATGTGAGTTTCTGAGATCAGGAATTGTTTTTTGTCCTTTTTTTTAAAAAAAAATTCCCAGCACTTAGCACAGTGCTTGGCACATAAGGGTGCTCAATAAATGTTTATTGACGGACGGACTGACTTTCCAACTCTGGCATGCTGTGTTCTAAGATCTCTTATCTCTCCCACATTCTATATGCTGAGGCTTCTTCCAGCTCGGACCATGTGATATACTACTTGATATACTTTTCACAGAACTGTTAAATTCATTAGCACAATTGGCTCATACAACATTCTATGAAGTACAAAACAAAGGAGTAATTTCCCATTTTGTAGATTTAAAACATTGAGGCTCTCAGAGTGGTAGAGAGAATAGAATCCAGATTTTGATTCCTGGTCCGAAGATTTTTCTACAATACCTTCCTTGAGCTTCAGGGTAAAGTCTTTTGTATCACAGAAAGAGAAGGGAGACTACTAATGGCAAAATCTGGAGATCAGGGAGAACACAAAATGCCCCCACCTTTGCCCCTAGGGCTTATGGGAGTGTGGTGGGGTAAAGTAAAGTAAAGTGGGGGGAGGTACTGTCAGAAATTCAATCATCTCCATCTTGGGGAATTGATTTGTGATAGCAAAATTCCCATGAAACTCATTTGTACACAAAAATGACAGTCTACTGAAGAAAAAATAAACAACTAAATATCTTAGAGGCACCTATTGACTTGGTCAACTAGATAGATGGATAGAGAGACAGGTAGATAGATAGACTGCTAGAGATGGGTAGATGATGGATGGCTGGATGGATGAATGGATAGATGGATGGATGGATACCTAACTCAAAAACCAATTCATCCATGAGTCTACTGATGTTTTCCTCTCTTCTCCATCCCAACCAAACTAGAAGAAGTCTTAGCATTTCTTATGCATGTACTTTTTAGAGTCTAGTTTGTATGACAGGCAGCTGGACAGTGCATAGAGTGTTGGAACTGAGTCAGGCTGACCTATCTTCCTGAGTTCAAATCTGGCCTCAGACACTTACTAACTGTATGATTCTGGGCAAGTCACTTAACCCTATTTGCTCCATTTCCTCATCTATAAATGAACTGGAAAAGGAAGTGGCAAACCATGTCAGTGTCTTTGCCAAGAAAATCCTAAGTGGGTTCAGACTTAACCGAAGAACAACAATTTTATGATATGTGTCTCTGTAATGTCTAATTATATTTACTAGACCATATAAACTTCTAGAGGGAAAAATGAGTCTTATTTATTTTCACATCTCCCCCTGGGCTGGGTAACATATGTGCATTAATAGGGTTAATAAATGTTTGCTAAATGGTTGAATGAATAAATGAATGAACAATTCTGGGGATAAATTATCAGGTCCAAAGGACCAAGAACCCCATCCAACTCTTAAAGGGTGTTTGCAATAATGAGATAAAGGCTAGAGGTCATGTGTGTTCGTATTCTCCTCTAGATCTTCTGTATGTCCAGAGCTGGTACCCTTTTAGTACATGGACTGTAAGTAAGCCACAGTAGGGATGGGCAAGGGTCCTTAAAGTTTAGAGGAGCTAGCAATGTGGGGAGAAGGCTAACCAGCTGTTGGAGCAATTTTGGTGATTGAAAAAGTTTGAGTGAATAAGCTCCCAGGCTCCAGCCCCTATCATCACCCTGGACTTTCCCTCACACCCTCTTTGACCTCCTTAACCTGTCTTGCTATTTAGTTTTCCAATGACTATCTTGAATGCCCAAAGATGCTATTGCTTTGTCTGTTGCTCATGCCCTGGAACCTTGAGGTGGCACAATACTTTGCCAGGTTCTCTGGCTTGTTAACCCAGTTCCCCACATATGTTGACGAGGGGTCATAGAATAGCAAAATCTAAGAATTGGACAGGAGCTTGGACATCATTTAATCTAAATCCCTTGTTTCACAGGAAAAAAACAAAACCAAGACTCACTGAAAGCAATTATTCACCCAATAAATGAAACCAAATGAATTTAAACCCGTCTTCTGACTCCAAACCTAATGGTCTCTCCATTCTATCATAGGTTCTCCCCATAACTCCTTTCAGAGATTCCTATGGATCCCCATAATCATTTCTCACACATCACAGATATCCTGCCCAGGAGGAAGAAATCCATTCAGTTTTGGTTTTTTAACTACTATTCTGGGGTTGAAACTGATTAGAAAGTGAATAAATAAATTCACCAAACCCACCATATGTAACTAGTCCTAAGCCAGACCATACCACATGTTTCAACTATCTACTTATCCACTCAGACCATCTTCTTGTTTTCCCCTAGCTGGAAATATTTCTTCTTCCCCTTTCCAACTCTTGCTTTGAGAACAATAGTCAAATCGATATTACCATGTTTCTGGAGAGAGCGTTTCAATGGACTACCCCACAGCTTTACTCGCCATTCCTAGGACTCCTCTCTATTGTCTCTGCTCCATTAGTATGTAAGTTCTGTGAGGGCAGGACTATCTCACATTTTCATGTTTGTCCCCAATGCCTGGCACATAATGGATGTTTAATTAATACTTTTCACTCATTCATCACTTCTATCAATATTCTATTATTCCCCATCATTCACAACTTCCCATTAAACAGATTAATTTGCACTCATTAATGACCCCTAGGGAAATTCCATTTAGTACCATTGGTTTAGTATCAGAGAATCTGAGTTTAAATACCAACTCCTAGATGTTTGTGTTAGTTACTTCTCATCACAGACTTAATTTTCTCATCTAAAAACTGAGAGGGTCAGAATGGATGATTTCTGTGACCCCCGGGTTTCAGTTCCATCTCTAAATTTCTAGCAACATCCCTTATGGGATACATATGATGCTCTGAAGGATGCCCATTTTCTCATCTCCCAGGTTTCATCCCTAAGGTCCTCTGAGTGGGAAAAGAGAGTAAAAGTGTTGGCAAAAGGATATTCTCCCCTTGTCTTATACAGACAAAACTTGCCATTTGGAGAGCTAAAAAAACTTCCAGTGTCAATATTAAAAAGCCAAGAAGACATTAACACAGTCATATATTCCAAATCTTATTCCTGCCTCATCCCATCCCTTCATCTCCTAATAACCATTTCACCAGGGGTACAGTCTCTTCACAAATCTCAGGCCCTGATCCCTCTGCTCAGATAAAGCATAATGATAATGTTTTTTTAAAAATTTAAATCTTAAAAAAAAAAGCTCATCTTTACAAAGCATTTTTCTCACAACATTCTATTTTGCTAATGACCAAACTGAAATACAATGAAAAATCATAGGATTTAGAACAAAACTGTCTTTGAGACTATCCAATCTAATCTTACAGGTTGAGAAACTGAGGCCCAGAAGAACTGGCTCTTCCATATAAGTGATTTACTCAAGTTTATCCATTTTCCTTCCATGACAAAACACTGCCCTTTGCATCCCCTAATCATACTTCCCTCTGTCCAGCTCATGCCCTGGTAAAGCCTTTTGCATTCCCTTTCCCTAAGTTATATCTATGGACGGGAAGAGGAAGATGGGTAGCAGGGGAACAAGGAGGAAGAAAACAATTGGAGAAAGGAAGATAGGAGAGTGTCTCTGCTGGGTCTGTATTCCAAAGAGATTATAAAAGAGAGAAAAGTATCCACAGGTGCAAAAATGTTTGTGGCAGCTCTTTTTGTGGTGGCAAGGAGCTGGAAACTGAGTGAATGCCATCAATTGGGGAACGGCTGAATATTTTACAGAATATGAACATAATGGAATACTATTATCATAATGAAATGATGAGCAGACTGATTTCAGAAAAGCCTGAAAAGATTTACATGAACTAATGCTGAGTGAAGTGAGCAGAAGCAGGAGAATATTGTACACGATAACAAGATGATGTGATGGTCAACTATAATGGACTTGACTCTTTTCAACAATGAGGTAATTTAAGGCAGTTGTAATAGACTTGGGATGGAAAATACCAACCACAACCAGAGAGAGAACTATGGAGTTGGAATATGGATCAAAGCATAGTAGTTTCACTTTTTTGTTGTTGTTGTTGTTTGTTTGCTTGTTTGTTTTTTCCCTTTGATATGATTTTTTTGCACAGTATAACAAATATGGAAATACTTTTAGAAGAATTACACATGTTTAACCTATATCAAATTGCTTGCTATCTTGGGGAGGAGGAGGAGGAGAGGAGAGGGAGAAAAATTTGGAACACGAGGTTTTGCAAAGCTGAATGTTGAAAACTTTCTTTGCATTTATTTGGAAAAACAAAATACTGTTAAAATTTAAAAAAATAAAAACGAGAAGACTGTAAGTGAGGCTACAAGGTGAGATTTGTTTAGTGGGGCAGGTTAATGTTTCTAGAATGCAGCTCAAAACCTTTAAGAAATGAGAAAAAGTGGGAACATGGGGAGAGAGGGACATATTGATCCTTCCAAAACAATATATTTCTACAAGTCAGTTTCTTGCCAAAGTCCCACTTTAATAACACATCGAAACGGCTGCTATTTACAAAGAGGTCACAGACATCTCTTGAATCGGAGACTAGAAATCCTGTCAGAAAAAGCACTGGTCAATCCCTCACCACTCCGGGTCTGCTAGCTGGGAAGCTTCGATTCCCCTTTTCATAAATCTTTTTCAGAAAAAAATCTGCTTCCCTTAAGACTCCCTTTTCTCAGTCTTATGTAACCATCTTTGCACAAGGTGGCTCCCTCTCTCAGCACAGTTAATAGCAAAGTTGGGGAGAAAAAAAGAAACTCTCTTGAACACAAAAGCTGCTTAATTCAAATAGCTGTTCTAACCCTCTGAGGCCAAAAGACTTAACTGAGGTTATGAAAGTTGAAGAGAGAGATTTGAGGCTGATTTTGCTTCCTTTCTCAGTCACTATCTGCAAATGAATGGCAGACTGGAGAATTCATCAAATCATTGAGACTTTGGAGATCTTCTTGTCTAATAAGATCAGTTTATTCTGAGGCTCAGAGAGAAAAAGTTGTAGCATCATCAATTCATAAGCTATTACAACTGGAAGAAGCCTTAGAACACAGAATAGCAGCCCTGCAGGAGCTGTAGGACACAGAACAGTGGAGCAAGAAAGAACTCTACAATGAAAAATGTCCAAGTTGGAAGTGACAGGACTTTAATTTGTTTTTGATTTAGTTAACATATGTAAAAAGATTTTGCAAATCTTAATGTGATATATCGATCCTATTTTTATAGGAATATTATCATATATTATATAGGAATATATCGATCCTATTATTATTATTAGTTTTATTTCTTTTCTCTGATGCAATGAAGCATGCAATGAGAATTTTGTTTGAGATAATCTCTTAGTGAATACAGCAGTAGGTAAATGCAGGAGGACATAGAGAAAGCTTCCCACAAATTTCTTGCCTTATAAGGACATGTTCAATACTCTTCTCCTTCCCCTACCTTCACTGTCCATCTCTCTACCATCTTCTTCTCTACCTCTTCTCTCTCCATTCCCCATCTACTTCCTCCCTCTCTCTCTCTTCTCTTTCCCCTCTCCTTTCCCCTTGCTGCTCCATTTTCTTTTCCTATGCCTCCCCCTTTCCCACTGCCTTACCTTCTTCCCCCTATCCTCTCTCTGTTTCCCTTTTCCCATTCTTTCCTTCCCTCTCCTCTTCTCCTTCCCCCATATTTTTCTTCCCCCTCCTGTGCTTCCCCTTCCCCTCCACTTCTTTTCTTCCCTTTCCCCAATCTTCTGCTCCCTTTTCCCATTCCCCTTCCTTTGCCTCCCCTTTCCTCATTTTCCTTATTCTCTGCCCTTCCTCTCCTCCCCCATTTCCCTCTTCCTTCTCTCCCCCTTTCTTCCTCTTCTCTCTTCTCTTTGTTCTCCTCCCTATCCCTCCTCCTCTGGACTCTCCACAGCTCCCTTTTTTCAGCCCCCTTCCTGCTCTTTCTCATCCTCTTCCCCATACTTAGCTGTTTGTCTTTCTCTTGGCCTAAACTAATTCCCAGACAACTACAGGACCTTAGAGCATAAGTCAGTGCTGAGAGAATCAGAGTACAGACTGGTTAAATCATTGAAGAGCAAATAGTTTAACCCTTTCAGAGACAAGAGGAACTAAGACATTAAATGAGAATCGGCATCCAAAAAGCTAGAAAATTGGGATGAATCTAATAAGATAAAATGTAACCAAGGTGAATTAAAAAATACAATTAGGCACAGGAAATCAACTTCAGAAATATAATATGAGAGGAATGATTGGATGGCAGTTTAAAAGAGCAGAGAATTTTAGTGGACTACAAGCTCAACAACCAGACTAATATAAAAGGTTTTCAGCTAAGACAGTTAGATAGGGTCTTGGATCTGAAGTCAGGAAAACCTGAGATAAAATGCTGCCTCAGACACTTGGTGTAAGCCCAGTGGCACTGAGTAAAACGTCTAAATTCCCTCCCCTTCGGCTTCCTGATCTGCAAAAAAGGGGCAGTAATAGCCCTTCCTTCCCAGGGCTGTTGTAAGGTTCAAATGAGGTAATTTACAGGACTTTGCAAAGTGTTATCTAAATGCTAATTATTATTAAAGGCAAAATAAACACTATTTTTACTGTTTGTACTATTCTATACAAGTATTCTTACTATTCTATACAAATGTCATTATTATCATCTATACTAGTGCTATATTACTATCAGTCCCTGTGTAGTAGTCATTACAATCCTGTTTGACTCCAGGGGTCAAAATAGGAGCAATGAGTAGAAGTCGCAAAGAGATCAGTTGCGGCTTAATGTGAAGACAAACTTCCCAACAATTAGATCTGCCTCCAGGTGGTCAGTGCTCCCTGGGGAGGGAGCAGGTTCCCCTGCCCTGGAGCTGACGCCTGTCAGCTGGGGTGTGAGAGCGTTCCCTTTTGAATGTGGGCTGGAAGAGCCGGCTGCTAAGGTTCCTTTGGTGGAGATCCTTCTCCTACCCCTCTTTTCTTCCCATCCCCACCTTTTTTTCTCCCCTTCCCATCCCCCCTCACTTTCCTTTTCTTTTCCCATCTCCCTTCCTCTCGGGAAGTGACTCTCCACAAAGAAATGGGTTTCTGTCAGCAGTCACAGCCCTCTGCCCTTAGGAGCAGACGGGGTTTGCGAATGGCCCCTAAGCCCATTCGATCCTCACTTGATAAGCGGCCGGGACCTTCCGGGGCGACTCTCCGTTATCCGCAGAACCCCTCCCAGGCCCCCCGAAAGCCAGCCTCCATTAACTCGGCAGCAGCTGGGACCGGGAGACTTCTCTGGCATCTGATTAACATTTCAAGTGACTAATCTACAAACCTTGAAATTTGCTAAGTCCACAATCAGGAGACGTTTCTAGACCGAGTGTTCAAGGGAAGTGAATTTAGAAGAAAAGCCAGGAGAGAAAGTCCTTTTCAAGTGATACTGATTTATAGGAACACTTCAGACTCACGCAGCTACCAAAGGTTTATGAAGCTCTAAGTAGGCTAGAGCCCCAGCACAGCGCTACGTGAGAAGACTGAAACCGGCGCAATTACACCTGCAACAAAGTTCTCCGGCGAGGCGGCAGTCACCCGGCCGCACGCTCCTCTTGTACCGCTCTACAGTAGAGACGAGATCAGCTAAGCCAGGCCGTCTAAATCCTCAGTCAACAAGCACTTATCGCGGGCCTACTATGTGCCGGGCAGTTGGGATGGGAAGGAAGGGAAAGGATGGCTTCTGGTCTCCAGGAGCTCCCACTCTACGGGAGGAGATGACATGCAAATAATTGTGTACAAAAAAGAATACAGACGGGATAGATTGAAGATAACCTCGGAGGGAAGGAGGACTGGGAAAGCCCCCTGCAAAAACTAAGACTTTAAGCCGAGGCTGAAGGAAGTTGGGAAGTGGAGAAGAGGCGGGGGAGAGTTCAGACACAGATGACAGCTACGGAAAATGCTCTGCTGAGAAATGGAGTCATATGTGAGGAGGAGAAAGGGGCCAGGATCACCGGATCACAGAGCAGTGAATCTAATAGGATTGAGAGGTAGGAAGGCCTCAGGTTAGGAAGGGCTTCAAAAGCCAAAGAGAGGATTTTTGATTTGATCTCAGTGATAATAGGGAGCCACTGGAATCTATTGATTAGGGGTGGGGCAGGTGGATATAGTAAGAACTAAACTATAGGGATGTTAGGGGGAAAGGAAGGTTTGGGGAGGAAAGATATTGTGTATATGATGTTTAAGAAGTCTACAGGACACAATGTTCAAGAAGCTGAAAAAGCAGTTGGAAATGAGAGCTTGGGGGCTGCAGAGTGTAGGGCTTGAAGATAAAAAGGAGTCAGATTAGGAAGGGCTTCAAAAGCCAAACAGAAGATTTTTTATTTGAATTTAGTGATAATAGGGAGTCACTGGAATTTATTGATTGGGGGATATTAGAGGAAAGGGAAGGTTTAGGGAGGAACGATAATGAGTTCAGTTTTGTATATATGGGTTTTTAAGATGTCTATAGGACATGAAGTTCAAGAGGTTTAATAGGCAATCGGAAATGAGAGACTGGGGACTGCAGAGTTAAGGGCTTGAAGGTCTTCAAAAGCCAAACAGAGGACTTTTTATTTGATCTTAGTGACAATAGGGAGCCACTGGAATTTATTGAGCAGGGGTGAGGGCAGGGGAATATGGTAAGAACTAAACTATAAGGGTGTTAGGGAAAAGGGAAGGTTTGGGGAGGAAAGATAATGAGTTCAGTTGTGTAGATGTGGTTAAGATGTCTATAAGACATGAAGTTCAAGATGCTTAATAGGCAGTTGAAAAATGACAAGATGGAGGGCAGCTAGGTGGATAAGTAGTGGATGGAGTACCAGTCCTAAAGTCAGGAGGACCTGAGTTCAAATCTTATCTCAGACACTTAACACTTCTTAGATTGTGACCCTAGACAAGTCACTTAAACCCCAATTGCCTCAGGGGAAAAAAAAACAAAAATGAGAAGTTGGAGACTGCATAGAGCTTAGGGCTGCACAAGTATTTCTGAGAGTCAGTTGCATAGAGACAAATTAAAACTGGGAGCTGATGAGATCTTAGGTGAAATAGTATAAAGAAGAAGAGAATGGAGTGGATGAAGGAGATGGGGAGATGGATGGAGAGTGGAGATGGAGGAGGTAGGGAAGAAGGAGGTCAGGATGGAACTTTGGAGGAGCCCCACTGTTAGTAGATATACTGTAGCTGAAAAGTCAGCGAAGGAGACAGAGAAGGAGTAGTTAGACAAGTAGGAGGAGAACCAGGAGAGGGAGAAAAGGGTGAATGACAATGTCAAAGATTATGGACCAGCTCATCGTCTGTCTCTAGGGTGTCCAATGCTAAATCTGGGCAATGTTCTTCACCCATTTGGTGGTTCCTGTGGCTGGGCAGGCCAAAATCACAGGCATGATCACAGATCTCTTCCTGGAGGCTCAATAATGTCTTGGGGGTTAAGGCAATCAAAACAATGTTACCCTCATATGGGATCATGTAGAGACCCTCCATCCACAGAGAAGCCCTCATTCATCCAGGCTCTGCACTAGATCTCCTCCATCACAGCAACAAATATCTTTGGTAAACATATATCTACCTGTTTTGTGTCTTGCCTGGTGTTTATTATCAGAGGGTCATTGAACAGGTTATTTCTGTTATTATATATTCTGAGAAATCTTGAACGATCTTGACACATGAATGAGAGACACTTTGTTGTAACAGAGCCTGTAAGGCAGCATTTTGTTCTTCCCAGGTAAAAGCTGGAGGAGGAGGGAAGAGAAAGTGTGTGTGTGTGTGTGTGTGTGTGTGTGAGAGAGAGAGAGAGAGAGAGAGAGAGAGAGAGAGAGAGAGAAACAATAAACACAGTGGGATGTGGGATGTTATATTCTCTGTATCAGTTAATTGTGAGATGATAAAAATGTGGTTCATTGTTAAATATCATTTGTGAAAGCCTGCTTGTCTGCTTGTTCCGTACTAATAGCCTCATCAAGAATACCCTCAGTTCATATATAGATGACCCTCATAAAGATTTTATATAGCTGGGAGAATAGACACATAAGCCAGTAGTTAATATTTCTCAGTCACCTTTGTTGGAGTCAATAAGGTCTGGGATTTTTCCCCTCTGTCTTTGGTATCTTCCTCTCCTTTAGCTGTGTTGTAAATCAGTTCCTCAGTTCCCTCATAATTGTAATCATCTCCAGCATGGATTCATTCTATGCATATCTGATCCATCTGCTGCTTCTCCCATCTCTGCTATCGTTAGTGCTTTTTCTGACTCTTCTATGAGGCCCTCAGAGACTAAGATGTTAGGATTCCAATGTGGTGGTTCCACTATCCAAGATGGAGAAAATAATTTGTTGTAATTTTTTTTTTTGCAAATCTTTTCCATTTTTCTTCTGTTTGTGGTTCTCTTTCTGTTTTCATCTTGAACGTCCTTGGGATAACTCTGCTCAGTTGGATATCTTGCCAAGGTTTCTTTAGACTGATTTCACCCTCCACTGCTTCTCTTTGCTTTATGAGATAATATTGCTCAAATTTTTCCACCATCCTTCTTCATAAAATTTTACAAATGAGTTTATATTCTAACCCAGTGTTGCTTTTGGCAGCCATCTTTTTCCATTTGGCAAGTAAGTCAAATGTTTGCTGACTAAGGTGCTTTCTGGAATCTGGATCTTCTTATTATAGCAATTAATTTTCACTGGTTTAACTTCTGGGTAAAATTATTTTTTCTCTTGCAACAAAGGAAAAAAATGGCCAACACATCTGCCATGTCTGACAACTTCTTCCCCTTATATGAGATGAAAAGAATTTTCAAATAAATACAAGATTGAAGCGTAGGGATCCAAAGCCCAAGTTTCACCCCTTCTCTCTGTTCTTTCTCCTTCTGGAGAATCTTCTGTGTATAATGGGCTAAAATTAAGCTGTTTCATTTAAATATGCTTAAGAAGTTATTTAATTTACAGCACCTCTTCTAGCATACCCTGCCAACTTGCATTCACAAATTAGGTCCTTTAGAGGAACCTTGATTCAGGTTCAAAGTATTTAGTGGGTCTGGATTCCTAATACTATAGTTTACAAGAATCCACCAATGCATTTGCCTTGAATAACCAGCTAGTCGACACAATTAGCTCAAGTCAAAAGCATTCACTTAAATAGCAGAGCAATAGAAAGACTGTCTTCCCTCCAAGTATGGGATCTACTCTTCCACAATATACCCAAAGTCCATGAAAAGAGTAGGCACATACATAGTAACAGTGAGCTCACACCCAGGGGGACACACGTGACCAAGGTAACGCATCTATTTGGCGTTGCCAGACCCTGATGACATCTCTTTGTGGTGTGCTGGTGTGGCTCCCTTTTGTACAGTATTTCTGCTAGACAGAATCCTCTGCTGGCTTCTCTGAGCTTGCTTCAGTCTACAAGTCCTTTCAATTCTGCAGCTGGACTCTCCGGTCCTGCTGTCTATTAGACGGACCATTGAGATAACATTGCCAATAAGAGGATGGGGAAGGGAAGGAGGAAAGAACCAAGCATTTATGAATGTGCCGGGCACCGTGTTAATCGCTTTACAAATATTGTCACATTTAATCCATTTTCCAGTTAAAGAAAATGGGGCAGGATTTCTATTCCTGAACTGGGGGCCATGAACTTGGTTTTTGTCAATATTTTTATCTCTGTATGTTCATCGAATCAGTTTCCCTTGTAATCCTAGATCCTTTATTTTGTGCACTCAAAAAACATTTTTTCTGAGGACTACATAAGCTTCACCAAAAAGGGGTCCAGGACCCTGGAGTTCCTCTGTTGTGTCCTGAATGTGTTATCTGGGAAGGCAATAGGTTACTCTATTATTAATATCAAGTTAGCAAATTGCTACTTCAGAACTGAGGAGGGAGTCATCAAGCACAACCAGTTTTCCCTTCATCTTCTGACTCTTACAGAATGATCTACCACCTGAGGGCATTTGTGTCTGCAATATTATATATATAGATAAATAGATAGATAGATATACACACATACACACACACACACACATATATACACATATACATACACATCTATATATATGCAAATATACACTCTTACAGAATGAACTGTCACTGAGAGCATCTGTGTCTATAATATTTCATATATACATACATTCATAATTATTATATATATAATATATAAATAGAGGAGCAGCTAGGTGGCGCAGTGGATAGAGCACCAGTCCTGAAGTCAGGAGGACCTGAATTCAAATCTGGTCTCAGATACTTAATACTTCCTAACTGTGTGACCCTGGGCAAGTCACTTAATTCACCTCAGCCAAAAAAATAAATAAATAAATTGTGTGTATATACACACACGCACACACACGTGTGTGTATATATGCATAAATACACATATGAACCAGTGGTTCTCAAACTGATATAGCTGATCTTCTCAGTATATTTATACTATTAGTAATTGTTGAGGGTCTATCCAAAGAGTTTTTGTTTATGTGGGTTATATTTATGGATATTTACTAATAAAAACTAATTTTGAATTTGTGGACCCACTGAAAGGGTTTCAGGTTTCTCTGGACCGTACTTTGAGAACCATTGATATACACACATATACACATATACATATGTGTATGTATGTATGTGGGTATAGATAAATGTATGTATGTATATGAGTTCCCTGTGCATCTGTGTTAGTCTCTTCAGATTTCTTCCTCACTGGATTTTATTTTCCTCTGGGCTTTCAGAATTTTATTCTCAAAATTTTCTCTCCCTCTGGACTGATTTTCCCTCTTGTGGAGCTGGGAGGGTTATATGAATCAAGAAAGGACCTAGCTTGCTAAGCTGTGAGAAACTTCCTCCTTTCACAGAAATAATAGAAGTAACAACAACAACAATAACAACTAACATTTATTTAACTCAGCTGAAACCTTTGCTGCTCAGAGCATCACTGCAGGACTGCCTACAACAGCCAAAGGGGACTCCTGGGTACCCCTCTGCCATGATTCTTGCTCTACCCATGATGAAAAAGCACCAACAGTCAGGACCATGTGGCTTAAGGAAATTGGGAAAACAGGTAGCCTTAGTCTCTCCCCCTTCACCCCATTATATGAACAAAGAAATCCTTTCTCTTCAGAATTCAGTACAAAAAGCCACAATGGTGCTCAAATACATAGTTTTTAAAATGCAGACAATTTTGGCCATTCAGTCGATAGGAAAAGACCTCTCCCAACCCACCCAGGGAGCCTGTACAGAATATTTACCAATGTGCATATTTTTCAGTCTTCTCAAAATCTTCCATATGAGTGTATTCTAATGGCAGCCTTTGCAAAATTGTTCAATGCTTTTTTAATGACCTCAAAGTTCTTCCTGGAACAAAGACCCATATTTGAAACATCAATATCCTTCCAGTGATGCTATAAAACACTAAATAAATGTCAATTGTCATTATTACTACTCTTCCTCTAAAGTCCAAAGGGATTAGCAAAATCCCAAATTGCCAATCCAATCTGTAGGTAGGAGGGGGAAAGGAGAGGGAGGGAGGAACAGAGGGGAGGGAAGAACAAGGATAGGAAGGGACAAGGATAGGGAGGAAAGGACAAAGAGAGATATGGAGGGATGAAGGGAGAAGGAGGAAGGGAGAGAGGAAGAAAGAAAGGAGATAGAAAAAAAAGAAGCACAATAAGTTCAAAATGGAAAAAAGACCCGAATATTAAAGGTCCTACCATTAAAAAAATGAAAAAAAAATCAGTTTAAGTAATTTTCATGGCAAAGGGGAAGAATTCTCAAGCAATGATGGATAGTAATGATTAAAACAAAATAAAATAAATAATTTTGCATGAAATCCAAAAAACTTTTCAATAGCCAAAAATGAATTTAACTAAGATAAGAAGGGAAGTAGTCAACTGGGAACAATATCTGCATCAAATTTATTTTATAAAGTTCATATAATCAAGATATATTGGGAACTGACACACATATGTGTATATGTATGTATATATATAAAGGTATATGTATAGATAAATAGAACCCTTTGTATCTCTACACACACACACACACACACACATACACACACGCAACACACACAGTCCACAGAAAGAGATGTATAATATCAATATCTTACACAGAGTAAGTGCTTATTAAATGCTTATTCACTGAAATAAAGACATCTCTAATGTCACACAAATACACACAAATTGACAAAGATGACAAAAGATGATAATAGTAGATATTGGAAAGGTTATGGAAAGACATTAATCCTTTGTGGACAGAACTGTGAATTGGCTCAACCATCCTTGAAAATAGTTTAAACCAAGTGATTATTGTAGAGTAGTTGATCAGTAGAATAGGTTAGATTCACAAGACATAATTGTCAATGACTAATAGTAATCTAGAATTTGATAACCACAAAGATCTCAGTTTCTGGGATAAGAACTCACTCTTTGACAAAAATTGCTGGGAAAATTGGAAAATAATATGGCAGAAACTAGGCATTGACCAACACCTAATACCCTATACCAAGATAAGACAGAAATGAGTTCATCATTTATACATGTTGATATTATAAGCAAATTAGAAGAACAAAAGATAGTCTACATCTCAGATCTGTGAAGGAAGGAATTTGTGGCCAGAGAAGAACTAAAGTACATTATTAAATGCAAAATGGATAACTTTGGTTGCCTTAAATTAAACAAATTTTATACCAACAAAACCAATACAAACAAAATTAGAAGGGGAAAAATTTTACATTCAAAGATTCTGACAAAGGCCTCATTTCGAAAATATAGAGAGAATTGACTCAAATTTATAAGCCATTCTCCAACTGATAAATGGACAAAAATATGAATAATTTTCAGATGAAAAAATTAAAACCATTTCTGGTCATATTTTTATATGTGCTCTAAATCACTATCGATCAGAGGAAATGCAAATTAAGACAACACTGAGGTACCAACACATACCTCTCAGACTAACTAAGATAACAATAAAAGATAATGATAAATGTTGGAGGAGATGGAGCAATATCTACATTGCATCTGTATCCTAAAGACATCATAATAAAGGGGAAAAGTCCCACATGTACAAAAATGTTTGTGGAAGCCCTCTTTTTAATGGCAAGGAAGTGGGAACTGAGTGGATGCCCATCAATTGGAGAATGGCTGAAAAAGTTATGATATATGAATGTAATGGAATGTTATTGTTCTGTAGGAAATGACTAGCAGGATGATTTCAGAGAGACCTGGAGAGACTTACATGAACTGATACTGAGTGAAATGAGTAAAATCAAGATAATCATACACAGCAACAAAACTATACAATGATCAATACTGAATGTGGATCACAACATAGTATTTTCACTTTTTTGTTACTGTTTATTTACATTTTGCTTTCTTTCTCATTTTTTTCCTTTTTGATCTAATTTTTCTTGTAGAGCATGATAACTAGAAATATGTATAAAAGAATTGTACATGTTTTAACATATATTAAATTTTTGTAATCTAAAGTGGGGGGGGAAAGGAAGGAGTAAAAAATTGGAACACAAGGTTTTGCAAGGATGAATGTTGAAAACTATACATATCTTTTGAAAATAAAAAGCTTTAATTAAAAAAAAATACTATAAAGACTTACATGAACTGATGTTGAGTGAAGTGAGCAGAACCAGGAAGTCATTGTATGTGGCAACAAAAAAAATTTATAATGATCAATTCTAATGCATGTAGCTCTTTTCAACCATGAGGTGATTCAGGCCACTTCTAATAGATTTGTGATAGAGAGAGCCAACTGCATCTAGGGAGAGGACTTTGGGGACTGAGTGCGAATCACAGCATGGTATTTTCACTTTTTTGTTGCTGTTTACTTGCTTTTTGTTTTCTTTCTCATTTTTTTTTCCTTTTGATCTGATTTTTCTTGTGCAGCATGATAATTGTGGCGAGAGAACGAGAAAGAGAGAGAGAGGAATTGCATATGTTTAACAAATACTAGATTGCTTGCTATCTGGGGGAAAGGATGGGAAAAGGGAGGGAGAAAAATTTGGTGTGTGGGTTTTACAGGGGTAAATGTTGAAGGATATTGTGAAAATAGAAGGATATTATTTTTTAAAGGTATGATTCTATTTGGTCTACATCCCAAAGAGATAATAAAAGAGGGAAAAGGACCCACATGTGCAAAAATGTTTGTGGCAGCCCTTTTTGTAGTGACAAGGAAGGGGAAATTGAATGGATGCCCCTCAATTGGAGAATGGCTGAATAAGTTATGGTATATGAATGTAATGTTGCAATGCAAATTGTTCTATAAGAAGCAATGAGCAGGCTGATTTCAGAAAAGCCTGGAAAGACCTACATGAACTGATGTTGAGTAAAATGAGCAGACTTAAGAGAACATCATACACAGTAATAGCAAAATTATGTGATGATCATCTGTAAAGGGATTTGGTTCTTCTCAGCAAGGCAATGATTCCAGACAATTCCAAAAGACTTGGAATGAAAAACATGAGAAAGAACTATTGAGACTGAATGTAGATCAAAGCATAGTATTTTCACCTTTTTCTTTGCTTTTTCTTTTTCATGGCTTTTTTTTTCTTTTGGTCTGATTTTTCTTGCACAACATGACAAATATGGAAATATGCTTAAAAGGATTGCACATGTTTAACCAAAAAAAAAGATTATTTAAAAATCCATACCCTTTGATTCAGCAATGTTGCTGCTATTCAGATTCCTCAAGGAGGTTAACAATAAAAAAGAAAGATTCCATCTATATCAAAATATTTACAGTAGCACTTTTTATGCAAAGAACTGGAAACAAAGTAGTCACCCATTAGTTCAAGAATGGTTCAACAAATGTGGTACAGAGATGTAATGGAAAATTACTATGCTCTCAGAAACAACAATATGATGAATTCATATAAGAATGGGAAGACATAACCAATGCAAAACAGAGTAAGCAGGACCTGGAAACAATATATACAGTGATTATAACAATGTAAATGGAAGCAACTAACAATAAAAAATTGAAACTGAATGCTGTAGAATGATAATGACCACATTTGGTCCCAAAGAAAAGCTATGAGAATGCATTTCCCTTCCTTCTTTACAAAGGTAGGGCACTATGGTTGTGGAACATTGCATATAATGTCAGACTTGGTTGATGTCTTTAGTTTTGTCGCACTGTTGCATTAAGGGATGGCTTTCTGGGAGGAGTAGCAGAAGGATTTATTGGGAAATATAGGTTTCCCAAAGACAAAAGTTTTCTATAAAATGCATTTTAATAAATTTTTTAATTTTTAAAAGACCAAAGAAGTTGGAGGAATAAAGGAGAAATTGCTAAAAATGATGGGTGGAGGGTAGGAGGAGGAAGGAAAAGAGAACTAGAGGGAGAAGAAAGAGACAGAAAGAAAAAAGGGATAAAAAAGGTGGAGAAAGGGAGGGAGGGAAGAAAGGAGGGAAAGAGGACAGAGAGGAAGAAAATCAAGAGAAGGAGAGAGTGAAGAAAAAAAGAGAGAAGGAAGGAAAAGGAGAGAGGGAGAAAGAGAAGAAAGGAAAGAGAAAAGGGGAAAGAGAGAACGGGGAAGAGGGAGAGAGACAGAGACAGAAACAGACAGAGATGATAACCACAGAGACAAGAGATAGAGAACACAGAGACAGAGAAAAAGAAAGAGAGAGAGAAGAAACACATACACACACACAGAGAGAGAGAACAGAAACATAGAAGCAGCACACCTGTGGTAGAGACCTGGCCATCTCCCCACAGGCAGATGGAAATAAGAGTCATCCTTGGCACCTCTGTTGCTCTGCCTGATGGGCAGAAGCTCTGCCTGAGTGGGCAGAGACAGCCTGCATCCAAAGGGTTCCCTGGGGCACATGTCCAGATGGGTTTTGTACTTCACATAAAGGATATGGATGCCAGAAGCATACACACAAGATTACCTAGATTTTCTCTTTTGCTATTTTGGACTTTTTTTCCCCTTCACTGGACTGGAAAGCACCAGGGTCAAAGAGCAGAGAAATGGACAGCCTCTGGATCCAGAGCAGGTCAGGTTTCCAGCCTGAGCCCAGATGCAGACCTATCCTTTTTCTACCCCAGACTAATCTGGAAATGCCTCTGGGATAAGGACTCTATCCTTTACTTCACCCATGTCTCCCACAATCCAGCACATGGCCTGGGGTACCTCCAGGAAAGGCTTATTGTTTGGTACTATCTGGGGGTTTGTAGCTGGTAGCTCTGAGTCTTATAGGAAAAATCACTTTGCACAATAAAGTATAAATGTCAAGTATTATTATCATTTTTTTATTTGCCAAATAGGGATGATCATACCTACTCAAAGGAGATGTTGTAAGAATCAAGTGATCATGAGCCTTCAGAAACACTTAGAGAAATCTAAAGTTCTAGGCTACATGAATAGGAGAATATTATAATGATTATTATTACAGGGTAGGGAGGGAAGGGAATAAGCCTTTATGTCGAACCTACAATATGTTAGGCACTGTGCCAAATACTGCAAATATTATCATAGGAGTTAAGTGTGACTATTGTCTGCATTTTACAGTTGAGGAAACTGAGGCAGATGGGAGTGAAATGACTTGCCCATAGCCACCCAGCTAATAAATGTCTGAGGTTGGATTTAAACTCAGCTACTAGCTGGCTAATATAATAAGAATAATATAAGCTAGAAGAAACCTTAAGAGTTCATCTAGTTCAGACTTCTAAACTTCCAGGGAAGAGACAGAGGGGTGTGGAAGAAAGCTAAATTCAGATTCAGAGGTCCTGGATTCAAATCTTAATGCTTCCACTTACTAGTGACCTTGGGCAAATTGAGCCTTCACTTTCCCCACCAGAAAAAGGAAGGGATTTTTCTTGTATTTTTGTTTGTTTGTTGTTTGTTTTCTTTTGCAACATGGCTGATGTAGAGATATGTTTTGCATGCCTACAAAAGTATGATCTATAATAACAAATGGCTTGTCTTCTCAAAGAGGGGAGAGGGGAACAAGGGAAAGAATTTGGAACTTAATAATTTCAAAAACAAATGTAAAAAAAATGTGTTTACATTTAATTGAGAAAAAATATTTTAAAAATATGGACAATAGCAACAAATCTGAAAACAACAAAAAAGGAAAAGAATGAATTAGATTTAAAACTAGATGAGATTTTGGAGGTAATCTGGTACAATCCATTTTACAGATGAGGAAATTGAGTTCCAAACAAGTAAATTGATAGTCATTTCACTTCTCATCTTCAGCTTTTTCTCTTAAAATAATTGGATTAATAAAATAATCTCCCATATGGCAGAGCTAGGATTCCCACTGGGCTCTATTGACTTCCAGTCCAAAAGCAGGCAGGACTAGCTCTCAAATGGCAAAATGGGCCTTAAAAGCTTCCACACTTCTTCCTTCATAGCACCTCCTACGCAGGTCCATCAGTGCCCTAGAGCCACCTATGCTAACTTTGGCTGGCTTCTTGACATTTGCAGTCTGATGAGGTAAAAGTGGATGATCTCTAACTTAGGTCTCTTCCAGATCTGAACTTTTTTTATATCCTATGTTGCTGCTCCCCTGACAAATTTCTTTGCATTCTTTTCCTTCTGCTCCTCTCTATCCAAATTTCTCCCAACATTTGTCTCATCTATTAAAAGTTCTAGTCTCTTATCGCATTTCTCTTTGTGATGGTGAAGAATTGGAAATTAAGAAGATGTTGATCAATTGGGAAGTGACTGAACAAGTGGCATGTGAAAGGAATAGAATATTGCTGTGCTATAAGAAATAATGAGCAAGGAGATTTCAGAAAAACCTGGAAAGATTTACATAAACAGATACAAAGTGAAATGAGCAGAACCAGCAAAACACCGTACACAGTAACAACCATGTTGTGCGATAATACACTTTGCTAGACAGAGCTCTTCTCAGCAGTAAAATGTTCCAAGATAATTCCAAAAAACTTATGATGGGAAATGCCATCCAAATCCAGAAAAAGAACTATGGAGACTAAATGCAAACCGAAACATAATGTTTTCCCTTTTTTTCCCTTTCTTGTGGTTTTCCCTTTTTTTCCTAATTCTTCTTTCACAACATGACAAATGTAGAAATGTGTTTAATATGATTGTACATATATAACCCATATCAGATTGCTTGCCGTCTTGGGGAGGGGGAGGGAAGGGAAGGAGGGAAAAAACAATAAAAATCAAAATATTATAAACGTCAATGTTGCAAACTAAATTTTAAAAAAAATTTACCAAGATTTCTAGTCTCTTGAAATTGAATCCAACAAAATAGTCCAGGTTTCCATGTTAATGATAGCAAATAGATTAGTGAGTTATACTCAAGTATGTGTCTTTCAACCTGGAACTACTGGGGACATAATCCCATTATGTAAATAGTTGTACAAAGCATAAATGGTTTGTGACTGAGAATGAGGGAGAGGGCCCAATATACCCAACAATCAAGTAGATAAAGCCAGAACCTAGGTGCCTGCAATCTCACTGGCATTAAGTATATATAATCATTACTCACTAGGGAGTCACTTAATTCCACATAATTGCCTGTTAAAGTTTAGAGACCTTTTTGTTTGCTTTTCAGAAAATCTCAGAGATGCTCTATTTTGCATATTATTTTCAAAATTGAAATTTTGTTTCCACCAGACCCCCGATTCTATCAGTATCCCCCCCATTCCACATGCATTACTACATTACTATGGTCTACTCACCATATCATAGAATCCCAAGGTTAAAAAGGACCTCAGTAGTTAGCTAGCCAAGCCCACATCTGACTGGGAATCTCCTATATTATATGACCAAGTCTCCCACCTCTGCCTGAAGATCTCATGCCAGAGAATCCATCACCTCTTAAAATAGTCTGCTCCACTTTGGGATGGCTAGGATTTTGGGGAAGTTTTTCATTCTTTGCAGCCCAAATGTGCTTCCCTACATCTTCTATTTACTATTCTTTGTTCTGTCCACTGGAGCCAAGTAGTACATGTCTTACCTTTCTCCCACCTGAGAATCCTGCAGCTATCTTAAGGCAGCTATCACATGGCCTTTGTCCACCAAGCTTCCTCTTCTCTAGGCTGAGCATCTTTAGAGCTTTCATCCTGTGCTCACTGAGCATGCATTCATATTCCCTCACTGTCCTAGATACCTCCCTCTAACTATACACAAGGTATATCCTTCAAAAATACACATTCTCTATTGCATGTTGTTGTTTGGTCATTTTCGGTCATGTCCAACTCTTTGTGACCCCATTTTGGGTTTTCTTGGCAGAAATACTGGAATGATCTGCCATTTCCTTCTCCAGCTCATTTTATAGATGAGGAAGCAAGGCAAAGTGACTTGTCCAGGATCACATAGCCAGTATCTGAGACTGGATTTGAAATTAGATCCTCCTGACTCCAGGCTCAGTGCTCTGTGCACTATAGTGCCACCAAGATGCCTGAAGATTTTTAAAAGTCCAGCCCATTATTTTACATATAGGAAAACTGAGGACCTGAGAGTAGAAGTCACTTATTCAGGGACACAAATGTAGCAAATGGCAGAGTCACAATTTGAAGCCAAAGCCTCTGATTCTCAATGCAGTGCTTTCTGTCAATTTTATCCTAGTGAAGTCCCATGGCCATCATAGTGACGGGGCATGAGAAACCTACTAGAGTAATCTGCCTCATATGAACTAATGCAGGAAGAAGTAAGTAGAACCAGGAGAACAATTTATACAATAAATTCAACACCATAAAAACAAACAACTTTAAAAACCATAAGAAATTTGATCAACACAACGACCAACCGTGATTCCAAAGGACCAATGATGAATAGTACCGCCCACCTTCAGATAGAGAGACCATGGACTCAGGGTGCAGGATGTGACAGACATTTTTGTTTGTGGTCAATATGGAAATCTATTTAACTTGACTGTGCATTATATTGCATTTGCAATAATTTGCAATCCTTTCTCTTTTTTTTCCCTTTTCAATGAGAGGGAGGAGGAAGAGGAAAAATTTGTTTGCTTATTAAAAAACAATATAAAAATTTTAAATTTCATTTTACAGGATCATCTTATTCATCTCTGCTTCTTCCCCCAGTTCTCTCTCCCCATAGGGGGTACATAATCAGTAGTGGTGGTTGAATTAAAATAAATGAAAATGCAGTATGTAGAGCTTGCTCCCTACCTCTTTCTACCAATAGCATTTGCTGTTTTTAATTGCTTGGCAAATTGTCAGAGGCTGGCCCGTTGCTGACTAACAGCTCAGCTAAGCTGTAACAAGAGAAGCAGGAACACTGAAGATGCTGAATGTTCTTCTTCCTTCTGTCCTCCATCCATGAAACACAAGAAGAAGGGTGGGTTATCAATCAAAGGATGCTACAAGCTGATCTAAGATTTCTCAGGAAAAAACAAAACAAAACAAGTATAGGGACTATCGAACCCCAACAATGAAATTCATTGTCTTCCTTGCCACCTTCCAGGAAACGGCTCAGAAAGAGGGATTTTCAGCTGAGACATGGGCATTCCCTAATGGGACAGCCCCATGTGGCTGCATCCCTGACTCACGATGTTCTCACACTCTCTTTGATGTGAAAGATACCTATGTGTCTGCTGTGAGTAAAATCTTACCTATGGGGGAAAAGCAACTTTTTGACTTTAAAACACATCATTAATCCTCTCTGAGCCTAAACTGGAATTAATTATTCCATTATTCTGTTCAATTATCTGGAAAGTTCTTTTCTGCTCTGATATTCTATGTTCTAAGGTCTCTTCCAGCTCTGATGTTTTGTGTTCTAAAGACCTTTCTAGTTCTTCACATTCTATATTTGAAGGTTCCTCTCAGCTCTGACATTCTCTGTTCTAAGGTCCTTCTCATCCTGACATTCTATGTTCTAAGGTCTCTCCCATCCCTGACATTCTATATTTTAGAGTCCCTCCCATTCTGACATTCTGTACTCTAAGATCTCTCCAAGCTCTGGCATTCCATGTTCTAATGATGCTAACATTCCTTGTTCTAATGTCCCTTCTAACCCTGACATTTTGCTTTAGGTCTGACATTGTGGGTTTTAAGGTCCCTTCTCTATCTAACACTCCATGTCTTAAAGTCTCTTCCAGCTCTAAATATTGTGAAACTTGTGGATGGTCCAATTGAGAATAAAAAGGAAAGGATGTAGAATAGAAGGTGAAATATGCTGGTGATAATAATATTAATAACAATAGGTAATATTTCTACAATCTTTTAAGGTTTATAACTGCTTTACAAGCATTATCTGATTTTATTCCCACAACAACTCTGGGAGTTAGATGCCATAATTATCTTCATCTAACAGATAAGAAAACTGGAAGAAACAGAGGTTAAATGACTTGCTCAGAGGCAATTGGCTATAAAGTGTGAAGCTGAATTTGAATTCAGGCTTTCCTGACTCAAAGTCCAGCGCTCTCTCTCTCTGCTGATTAATGAGGCTCTAGATGTTACCTGAGAGAAAAGGAAGACTGGGGGTGATGATAACACCATTTGTAGCTTCTTCTCAACTAGCAATGAAGACAGTTGCTCCAAGGCACCCCCACCTCCATCCCCATTCCAATGGGAAGGATTAAAAAGACTTTGTCAGGATTACAGCTGCCAATCAAGTTCAAGTGAATTTTTAAGAGCTTAATTTGTGGCACTGGGTTTCAAATAAAATCATCAAGTCCAGTCGATTAAGCTCATTAAGCCCTGGCGGACTGGCTGGTGTTCGGGTGCTACTATCAGATTCGGAGACATGAGAATTAATTAGGCTTCTGTTATCCTTTGTCTGGATTAGTAGGCGCAGGCCCAGAGGCCTGATGATTCCTTAAGAAGAGAGGAGTCTGATAATCTTTTAGCAGGGCCGCTGGGACAGGGGGAGCCTGGAGAGATTTCTCAGGGATCAAACAACACAAAACAGGGATGTCCTTTGATTGAGTAGGGTGTCCAAGTCTGGGGCATGGGGAAGACCAGCTTGGACATGTGCATAATGTTTCCTGGAAAACCATGGTGCTGTAGAGTGGATTTGGGAGAGGGAAATTGGGAAGTGTAAAACAGCAGAAGGATGTCATGAGAATGAATGCTGGACTTGGAACACTCCACCTCTGACGCTTCTCAGTATTTTTTAGAGAGTATTTACTCGCTAAATTTTGATTTATTCATCTGTGAAACGGGGACAATAATACTTGCACTATTTACCTTGTTATTAATGGGAGGAAAGCTCTTTCCAAATCTTAATGTACCATAGAAACATAAGTTATTAATTAGTCAAAACTGTCACTAGTAATTCTGGTGCCTAGAGCACACAATGCAAAAATGCTTCTGGAGTGAGCAGTTTGAATTGAACTGTTAAATAGGAGTTTTCCTGGTGAAGAGTAGAAGGATAGACCCGACTAGGGAGAAGCTCACCTTGGGTTCATGATGACCACCAGCAGAGGAAGCTTGCTTACTCTGCAGCTTCCTGTGAGATACTATGCCCACATGTAACATTATGTTGAGAAAGGGTGGGGCTCCAGTGTTTATCAATCCTACTATAAAGTAATTATCCTTCATTTGGTGAGTATTTATTGTTTGAATCATCAGTGAAAACCAGAGTGTGAACAGGGCCTGTACACCACTTTGAGTAAATCAAAGCCTTACGTGAGAGTCTTGGTCAGAGCCAGAAGAATTTGTATAAAAAGGAGGGGCTATCCAAAAATTAGAAAGTTATTCTGAGGGGTCCGAAAGCAGGGAGGAAAGAGTGGAGTAACACGGAGCTAAGACAATAAGAGGTAGCTAAGGGGGAGTCAACAAAATCAAGAAAAGAAGCTGTGGCACAGAAAGGAGATATGAAGGAGGGTCATAGGCCCTAAAGGCAGGTCAGAGCAGAAGACTCAGGCTTCCCCCACCAGTGCTGGCTACATAATCAGACTCTGAAAGAAACATCATAATAAAGATCTGTTCTTTCCATAACTTCCCCTCCGGGTGCCTTCCTACCCAAAGACATTGTAATATAATCTTCTGCTTCATGATACACGTTTCTAGCCCCCAGAATCTTAGCTCGACTACAAAGAGGCCAGAGATTCATTAGATATAGAACTAAATGGAAAGTGGGGCAGAAAGTCCAGCCCCTGCCTAAATGTTAGGAAGTTCCCTAACTGTGAGCGTTTCAACTTTTTGTCTAAAACAAACTTCTTAAAGTCACAGAGGATGAAACCACAGGGAACTTACAAGTTATTAAACATCACATAAGTATGTCCAAATATATTGCCAAAGCTCTGGGGCCCAGGCTAGAGATGCTCTAAGATCTGGCACACTCCTCAGAGAAGGGGAGGACTGTTATGTTAACAAGAATATGCTACATGCGTCAAGTAATATTTGGGCTCTCCATGTATTATTTCTCTTTTACTGTATAACTGACTCAAGTAAAGTCCATGACAGCTTCAGCTGATAACTCTCTCTGCTACTCCTTATATCTCTGACCAAGGGGTTCAAGTTTGAGTTCAAAAGGAAATCCACTGTCTGTTCATGCTAAAGAAGGAAAATACATCTTAGTTTATACTCACTGTTAGCTATTCTCCATCAAACAATAGAGGCACAAAACACTATTACAATAGTAAGTAGTGAGCAAATGCTTTTATCCAAGCAAAAGAGCAAGTAGAAATTGAAGCCCTACAGATTAAAATACCCCAGAACAAATGTAAAAGTAAATAAGACCTTCAGTTGGAAGCAAGGTAAGATTTCAACTCAGACCAAGAGAAAGAATGATTTCATACTGAGAAATTCTTCTCTCAGCATCTTCTGGAATTACATACCTTGGAATTCAGAACCATGATGGGTGATGTTCCGGTGAGTTTTCTGGAGGTCTCTGGACCAGCCTTCGTTTCAGCAGAGTAATCATCACGAGAATAGCCCGAGATAAAGTCTTTATTGTCTCCTTCACAGTCTGTCTCTTTGCCTGGGGCTCGGCTAGCTTTCTGGAGGACCTTCAGGTGGGACTTTGTCTCAGTGGAGAAATACAGGAGAACACGTGTGCCAGCCATCCCGAGGCTGATCAAAGATGGAAAGTCTCTCTCTCAGTCCTTGTTGGCTCTTATATGCTCTATTATAATTACATCATCATAGGTATCAAGCTTGTAGAACTATACTAAGTACTAAACAAATGTAAACTAGAGAATCATTATCTTACTTCCACTGAGTTAACACCTCAATCATACTGAACTAGAGAACTCATGCTAAACTAGATAACCATTGTCTTATCCATTCCTCTGAGTTAACATCTTGTTTCAAGTATACTTCACCAGAGTTCTGCTCCTTACATTGAGGGACTCAGCTTCCCTATAGGACTGCAGTCTACCCAAGTCTTTCTCAATTGCCTCTTTTCCAGGTCCTTTTCCCATGTCTTCCCCAAGATTGTCTGGAACTACTCAACTAAACGTTTTATACAAAGTGCCATGTTCAGCATTCTCTCTACCAATTAGAAGTCACATCTTTCTCTGCCATCGGCAGCAACCTATAAAACCTCCTCTAGGCTTGGATAGACGCCAAGTTACATTCCTATTTAAATTAATTATCCCTGTTAACTAGTTGCTAAGTTCAGTTGTTTTTAACCTGCCGAAATAGTACATAGCTGACAGAGCCAATATCATCTAAATTTCAGTGCCCTAGGACAGAGACCCTGTCACCCCATCCTAGTTATGGCTATGATGTGATTGTTATTTTTTGTAAACAAGATAGCCAGAGGGGTAGAATACCAAGTGACAACCCAAGGTAGAATTAAAAAGTAGGTTACAATGAAACATATATTTTTAAATACACAGAAGAGGACCCTGGGGAAAATATAAGCAGGCAAGTTTTATTATTATTACATTAACTTTAACATAGATTAAAAAATAAACAACAAGTTCATGGCTTTGAATACTTTTGTATGTTCTTGTTTGCATATCACAATTACATGTTTATTAAGTTCCAAATAAGTACAAAAAGAAAAAAAATAGGAAAGATTTATCTGTAAACCTACCTTAAATAGCATTTCAGGATCCAAGTTGGCTTTGGCTCCCCACTGTCTGTATCAGTAGTTCTCAAGTATCTTTATACTATTAAAAAATATTGGGTATCTGCCCAAAAAGGTTTTGTTGATATTGGTTATATTTATAAATATTTGCTATGGTGGAAAAAAACTAACTTTGAATTTGTGGACCCTCTGAAAGGGTTTCAGAAACCCCCAAGTTTCACACTTTGAGAAATGCGGGTCTATATGAACACTTTTCCCACTGTGTGCTGTCCTGGGCTAATTTTCTCCCCACTTAAATATTCCCCCACACACAGATACAATATGCTATCATAGAAAGATGTGATAGGGATCCACAGGGGGAGAGAAGCAGATCCTAAGCTGTCAGCTTCAATTCTAAAGATAGTCATATTTTTCCAAGCTAACTTAGCGATATAGCCAAATGGAGTATTTTTCCATTTTAAAGTAGTCTTCCCATTTTAAGATGAGGAAACTGAGGCTCAAAGTGATAAAGTGATGTGTTCAGGATCACTAATCACTGTTTGTAATAGTGCCAGAAACTGGTTCTGAGACCAAGGCTCT
The DNA here is from genome assembly GCF_016432865.1 of Antechinus flavipes. Lineage (NCBI taxonomy): Eukaryota > Metazoa > Chordata > Mammalia > Dasyuromorphia > Dasyuridae > Antechinus > Antechinus flavipes. Next base: position 56,755,715 of record NC_067398.1, on the reverse strand, counting down.
TTTCCACTCCACTCCGTGAAGGAAATATAGCTTTATTTTGTACTGAAAAAGCTGCCACTTGTAGTAGTTTGGGAAGTAATAAGAATGGCCATTTCTATCCTGCTTTGAGGCTACACCATCTCACAGTTGGCAAGGAATTTCTGCCTTTCTCCAAAGGCAAACAGGAGCCTGCGCTATCACTCCCCTACTCAATCGTTGTCCAAGCTTTGCTTACAAATCTTGAGTTTGGAGAGTGGGGTGTCCTTCCAACTCCCTGGGCATCCATTTCCCTTTGGGACAGCTTTGATTGTTAGGAAGATTTCCCCTATTTGAGCTAAAACTCTCTGCTCTTAGTTCTTATCTCGAGTCCACAGAGAATCCATCTAAATCCTCTACCCCACAAAAGCTCCTCATTTCCCCTCCAAGTCTTCTCTCCTGGCTAAACACACCCTCCCCAACTCCTTCACCCAGTGCTCGATGAGCATGATCCCGAGGCCATTCTGATCACTCTCCTCCACTTGCTCTCCAAATGGTCGGGATTCTTTCTAATATGAGGATTCCAAGATGAACACAATGAACACTCCACACAGGGTCTGGGCGTGGCAGAGTACGGCAGGATTGTGGTTTATAAAGAAAAAATTGCAAAACTCTTTTTTCACATCAAACCTGTGGGGGTAGCTAAGGTAGACATTAGCATCCCGTTTTATAAGTGGGGAAGCTGAGGCCCAGAGAGATGAAATCATGTGCTAATCCCAGCACTGGAAAGCAACAAAGCTGTACTCCGCCTCAGGTCTCCACCCAGGACTCACTAACCCACTTTGCCTCCCTAAGCATCACATCGTGTCACATATTTTAGAGAGAAGAAACATTCTAAGCATCAGCACCTCATCTTAAATGAGCAGGTTTCTGTGAAACACAGTTCAGGCATCCTTTGCCTAAATGAATCTCCTTCTACTGTCACACACTGAAGCAAGCTCACCTCTTGGATGAGCACCACGGTCCAGAGAGATCATGAACTGTCAGAAGCTTCTGCCCTCCTTTCCTCACTTGTCCTGCCACAGAAGCCTTGGATTCTCATCCTTGTGCCCCGTTTCCCAGCCCCCCTTCCTGATCTGCCTTTTCATGTGCCCCCACAGCTTGCAGGAGCCGTGCCAGGAACTGAGCAAGCTCTGAAACAGCAGGGAGGCCTCCCTCCCGGGAGCTCTCCCTTCTTACCTCCCACACCACCACTGCAGCCAAAGAAGAGAGCTTTGATGAAATTTTAAAACCACATTCATATTTCAGAAGGAGGCGATGGATCAAGGAAGAGGCAAGCACGGAGATGGAAGCTCCCTTGACTCCTATCCTGAAACCAGCCTCGTAGCCAAAAAAATGCCCAGGCAAGAAGGCTTTGCTTTTGGAGTAATTGTAGAATGTCAGAGCTGAAGTGGGGGGGTGTTACTGAGAACACAGAATGTCAGTGCTGAGAGTAGTCTTGGAGCGTGAAATGTCAGGACCAGAGGGGACTTTGGAGGACAGAAGGATGTCAGAGCTGAAAAGAATCTCGGAACCAGAATGCCAGAGCTGAGAGGGACTTGGAGACATTGACTGTCAGAGCTGGGAAGGGCCTCCAGACTTAGTATGTCAGAGCAGGGTGGGATCTTAGAACAGACAATGTCAGTTGAAAGGGGCCTTAGAACATGAAATGCAGAGCCAGAGAAACTCTAGAACATAAAATGTTGTCATCATTGGGAGAGATCTTGCATCATAGAATTTCTGAACCAGGAAAGACTTTGAATATAAAATGTCAGAGCTGGGAGAAAATTGGGAACATTGAATGTCAGATCTGGGTTTGAGCAGGTCAGAGTACAGCAGAATTAGAACACAGAACATCAGAACTGGACAGGACATGACAGCATAGAACATCAGAGCTGGGAGAGATCTGGGAACATAGAATGTCAGAGTCAGGAAGAGCCCTAGAACACAGAATGTTGGAGCTCAGAGCAACCTTAGAAAAAGAATGTCAAAGCTGGGGAGGATCCTAGAACACAGAATGGCAGAGCTAGAGGAAACTTTAGTGATAAAAATTATGTCAGAGCTGGGAAGAACCTTGGGACGTAGAATGTCAGAGCTGGGAGGAACACTAGAATATAGCAGGAAGGGGACCCCCACCATGTCATTCCTTTTACAAATGAGAAAACTTGCCTCTCAGAAAAGGGAGTGAATTGAATAAAGTCATACTATTAGTAAGTTTCAGGACCTGGGCTAGCTCCTCTAATATTCTTTTCTTCAAACTGCAGATAGGCAAGAAGATTTAGATGATAAAAATTATGTCAGAGCTGGGAAGAGCCTTGGGACATAGAATGTCAGAGCTGGGAGGGACACTGGAACATAGCTGGAAGCAGACCCCTAGATATCTAATTCAAGGAGTTCCTTTTACAAATGAGAAAATCTGCATCTCAGAAAAGGGAGAGTGATTTGAATAAGGTCACAGGACTAATAAGTTTCAGGACTTGGGCTAGCTCTTCTAATATTCTTTCTCTCAAACTGCAGGAGGCAAGAAGATTCAGTTATATTGGTTGAATTGTGGAAAGGACTCCAACAGGATTGTGAGGGGAAGCAGTGATGGAACCAGAATGCCAAGAAAGAGTTGCTTGGACCTCCTAATCACAAAGAGCATTCAAAAGGAAGCCAGAGAATCTTGACCTTAGGCTCTCCTTTCAGCATCCCCTTTTCCTCTCTTTATCCCATGTGCCATTGCGCAGGGCACTGAGTTGACATCTCCTCCCAGTTAAAGTGGAGAAGAGCCAGTGTGTCATGATGGAAAGAGAGCCAGTCTTGAAGTAAAAAGTGCTGGGTTTGATTCCTAGCTTTAAAATGTGCTTTCTGTGTGACATTGGGCAGGTCATAAATTGTGAAGTTAATGTAGCTGTAAATCTTTTAATGCATCTGTGGTTTGGTAATTCCGTCAATTAAGGTAGATCTTCCATTGATCCAGATTTTACAAGACTGTTTCAATTTGTACAATTTCTTTATGTTGCCTCTCATAAATCCAACATATAATCTACCCAATGTTCTAGGTATTCCTCTTGGACTCTGGTCACTTTGTAGGTATCTCTGCTAGGACATATCTTTAAAAGAAAAAAGAACAAGAAAGTATCTGTGGCAGTTCTTTTTGCAGTGGCAGAAAAAGGGAAACGAAGAGGATGCCCATCAATTGGGGAATAGCCAAATAAATATATGTAACAGAACACCATTGTTCTATAAGAAATGATGAAAGGAATGATTGCAGAGGAACCTAGAAATTCTTATGTGAACTGATGCAAAATGAATTGAACAGAACCAGGAGAACATTTTGTACAATAATTATGACGTTGTAAAAACAAATAACTGTGAAAATCTTAAAAACTCTTCTCTACATAATGACAAAACACAATCCCAGAGTTCCAAGGGAGTCAGGGTACAGATTCAGACATATATATATATATATATATTATGGCTAAAAAGTGATTTTTCTCCCTTGACTATGCATATTTGTTGAAGGATTTGAGTTTTTTCCCCCAACAAGGATGGAAGAGGTCAGATCAATAAACTCTTTCATGGCAGAGATTGTTTTTTGCCCCTTATTGTGCCTAGCATATATTTAAATACTTAATACATGTTGGCTGAGAGTTAATTGAAAAAATAATTTAATTTAAAAACATCTTCTATGTACCAAGGAAGCCCTCAGACTGTTCACCTATCACTCCAGATGTTGTTAACAGAGAACCTAGCACATAGTAGGCATTTAATAAATATTGAATGATTAATCCCTCACTTGCTATATAAATAGATCACTTAGTTTTTCAATCACATGTTTCTTAGACTATCTTTTACTACACTTCTTGGATGCCAGCTGGTATATTACTGATAATATACAACAACCTATTCACAGCCCCACCATGGTTCTCTTTGTTGTCCATGAGGTCATTTGAAGTTTTGTTTATTCCCATACTTTGTAGAGGGCCAGAACTCAGTATGGTGCTTATGGTTAAGTACTTATTCAATGTGAGATGATGGTTCTCTATGGTAATGTAATGGTTGCTCATGCTCAGTGTGTTGTAGTGATGTAATTGTACTGAGGTATTTAAGGGAGTCTCAGATACAGAACACTCTCTCAGCCACAGACACAGAGAAGACTTCAGGCTTCAGACTCCAAATTCCAGTCCCCGGATGCCATCTTTGACCATCCTTGTGCTCCTCCTGCCTCCTTCACTCCTCCAATAAGACCAAGGACTCGGACTGATCCTGAGTTCCTCCAGAGAGCTAATCCGGCCATTACAATACTCTAGCGTTCCAAGATCCACAGCCACAGCACATTTCTCAAAGAATGCTAGTTGGGGAAGGAGGATTAATAAAGATGAATTTTTGTGTTGTTATGGTGCTTAAAATTGTTAAAAGGACTGTTCGATTTCTCAAATGTAATTGATCCCTCTCTTTTACTCCTGTTTGACTTTGGGCACAGTTTATTGCACCTTGCCGTATCTGTCCAACTAATGGACTGATGTACTGATGGAAGGACTGAATAGACCACCCATCTAGTTGTATGGCATGCTTTGGAAAATAGGAATTTTCCAATCATTTGGCTTTTTCAGTGTGGATTGCTAGGCTGAGCGCTTTGAAATAGCTATAAATTTCGTTGAAGAAGTCCTATAGTATTCTTGGGCTTGATGCAATAAGAGTAATATCACCTATAATCTATAATGGTGTTTTTGAAATGTCATTTTTATTAAAGGCTTTTATTTTCAAAACATATGCATGGATAATTTTTCTTTTCCTTTTTAAAATTTTTATTGAAGCTACATATGCAAGGATAATTTTTCACCACTGACTCTTGAAAAACTTTGTATTCCAATTTCTCCCCTTCTCTCCCCCCTTGGCAAGTAATCCAATATATGTTAAACATCAACTTATAATAGTTAGAGAACTTCAGCATCTACAGAATGAAATGCCTTAAGTGAGCGTGCTGATTTCTCATGTCTCATTTAAAGTTATAATCAAAAGATTATTGAATAGTTTATATTCACATAACATGTAATATTTTACAGAAATTATCTCATTTATTTTTCATAACTTTGCGGTACAAATATTATCCTAGTTTTATAGATAGGGAAACTGAGGCTAGTAGCTTTTCTATGGTCAAATGACTAGTAAATGTCAGAGGTAGGATCCAGCCCCTGCTGCTCCAATTGCAGCACTCTCCAATAAGTCATGCAGCTAGAATTTTCAAGAAATCTTATGTAATTTTAATATGTGCATAAGAAATAAGAGGAGAACCTTTAGATCTAAGTTTTACTCTACCAAGTCAAGTGATTTTTTGTAATTAAGAAGCATTTGCAAAATGGGTGTAGGGTCTTAGACTGAGAGGGGAAAAGGGCCTTAGAGAAATTTTAGTCCAACATCCTCTTTTTACATGTGAGCAAACTTAGGCCCATATGGAGAGTAAGTGACTTGGCCACATTCCCACAAGTAGCAACAGTTAAAAGTAGGATTTGAACTCAGGCCCTCTGACTTGAGAGCCATTATTTTTCACTATACCATGGGATCTCCCTGACTCTGTGACAGGATTACAATGAGGAAACCTCATTGAAAAGGGAAAATGCTGTCCAAAATGTTAGTAGTATGAAAGTGACCCTCTCTCAGGAGAATTGGTACTTTGGGGGACATCAACGTCATTTACATTCAAGGGAATAATGAAAAATAAATGGCAGAGCAATACTTTGAGGCAAGAGTTTCTTCCTGGCATTTCCTCAAATCACATCATGTAGAAAGCTGTCTACATTGCCTGGTTATAAAACTGACCCTGATATCACTACTCAAGGAGCACGGGAGCTTCTCTGTTATGTATAACCCTAGCAAGGCGATCCCATACTCCCTTCTCCTATTGTTAGCTTTAGACTCTCAAATAGGCCTTTCAGATGATGGATCAGAGTTTTAGAAAACGGACCATATCAGAAATGTTGCTGGGGCTGTCTCTGAAAAGCTTCTCATCACGGACTCAGCCCTTACTGGAAATCACTTGACACTAGAGAGAGAACAAATAAAGCCATAGCACACAAGGCTCTTAGGGAAAGGAATGAACAAATATAATACACTACTTCCTCAGCTCCTTCCTACATCAGTCCCCTGGGGAAGAAACACAGAAACAAGTTCACATGGGGAAGGCTTCTTTTAAGGAAACAGAGCAATGAAACCACAGCCTTTCGGTGGCCCAGAGGCCCTTCTGGGCCCGCCTTTCATTCTTTGAACAATCAAGCTGCCAGTTAAGAGACCTTGCCAAGCCTTAAACAAGCTCACTAAAGGTGCCTCCTGCTCTGCCAGGAGAAGGTGAGTTCCTCCCACTGTTTTCCCTAGCTTTAGCAGTGACCAAGTTGGCTACTTCCCCTAGCCGTGGTGCTGATGGGTTCTCAACTACCTATATTAACATTCCATCTCCTGACCTCATTCCCATGGGAATTCAGCCCAGTTTTGTCCTCATTGTCATAATAGAAGCATTGAATCTAAAGCAGGAAGAGATTTTGGAGATAATTCCTTCAATCCTTTCATTTTACTGAACCTCAAAGAAGAAAAATTGCTTGCTCAAAATCACACAAGAAATAAATAACAAATTGAGAGTTTCAATCACGTTTTGGGTTTCATCATGCTACCTCTTCATCAAAAAAAAAAATCTAGTAGAGGCAGCTAGGTGAAACAGTGGGTAGAGAACCAGCCTTTCAAGGCTTCAGTCAGGAGGGCCTGAGTTCAAATCTGACCTCTGACACTTAATACTTCCTAGCTGTGTGACCCTGGGCAAGTCACTTAACCTCAATTGCCTCAGGAAAAAAAATTTACTACATACAGGGGCATATTTGGGAGCTATAGAGATAAATTGGCCCTACACTCTGCCCTCAAGGAGGATAGAGTTGAATAAGGAAGATATAAGCAGATAATTAAGCATCTAAAGAAGTAGCTGCTGGGACAGCTAGGTGGCTCAATGGATAGAGCACCAGCCCTGAAGTCAGGAGGACCTGAGTTCAAATCTGGTCTCAGACACTTAACACTTCCTAGCTGTGTGGCCCTGAGCAAGTCACTTAACCCCAATTGCCTCAGCAAAAAGTAGATGCCAAGTGACAAATGAATTGTAGAGATGAATAACTCTGTCTAAGGTCAAAGAGGAGTCAGAAATAGTGTAGAAGAGTCCATCTCCCTCTTCTAGCAAAACCATGAGCACATGGGAATTCACCCTCTATTACCTTCAGAGTCAGGGGAGGTGGCGGGTGATTAAGGCTTTCATGGGGAAACTGAGATACAAATAAGTCCCAACCTCCTTTTAAGATTTGACACTCCCATATTAGAAACTAGGGGCAGAACATATAGTGGAACAAAGGAATATGAAATCTCTATACCCAGGGTCTTTCCAATTGAACCCCAATGATCATCAGCCTGAATTTCAGAAATAAATGATGTAGGGGAAGAGATAACTTTTTAATCTTTCTCCCTCCCCTTCCCATTTTTCTCCTAGTCTTCATATACTCTATTCCTTTGTCCTCTTTCTTTCTTATGCCTTTCCTTCCTCTCTGTATTTCTCTAATCTCTTTTTCTCTATCTTTTCTGTACCTCCTTTCTTTGTTCCCACCCATTCTCTCCTTCTGTAGCCTCTTTGGGATTTCTCTCCTTCCTTCTCTCTTTTCTCTCAGCCCCTATTCCTCCTCTCTCTTCTCCCTCTTCTCATTCTCTCATCTTAAAAACAAACAAACCCCCCTCACCTCTCCGACATGCGCTACAGAACACAGATCAGCAAAGGGGGACGGGGAGAGGGGGCTGTCATGGAAAGCACAGGTGAGTGATGGTGCAATCCCACAGAATGATTACTTCTCCAAGAGGTTTCCTCACTGCACCTGGGGTCCTGGGAAACAGTGAGTGTATATAGTATAGGATCCTAATGTGGTGAATTTTCTGGGGGTGGTCATAATTTCAAGAAAATAAGGTGCATTTTAATGAGGCTTTGCATTTTAATGAGGCTTTGCAAAATGTGCAAAAAAAATCGTTTGTTTTACCAAGTATCTTAACTTATCTTTAGTAAACTAAATCACTGCATGTATTGATTGCTCATATCCAGCAAAAAGGTCTTGAGGGGAGGTCTGTGGCTGGGGGTGGGACTCTGCCAATGTCCAGCTTGGGTCAGGTCTATAATTGTGAAGGAGTGTCAAGCTCAGAGCTCCCAGCTAAACCTCATCACTTTGATATCATAGCCCACAGCAGGACAGTGGGGGGATGAGCTATAGCATTCCCTAGAGTCTCTGAAAACTCGTTCTCCTTCCCTCCTGTTCAGCTCCGTTCTCCTTATGGCCCTCCCCTCACACACAAACCTAGATGACAGAAATTGCACTAGGTAAATTCATCAGTGCCCATTCTCTGAAGCATCTCCTCTGGGGCACTAATAATAACTCACTGGTTGGGAGACTCAGAAGAGACAAAGGGAGATGGATGGGCCAGAAGAGGCTGGGGAATATTGGCTCCAGGCCACGGTTCCTCGGAACTAACTCTTCCACCTATATCCCTTGCCCTTCAGATGCCAATTGATTGCGAAGAGGGAGAAAGGCCCTCAATAAGACATCCATCCCAAACTTGGATCTCCTCACAGGGAGGGCTGATGGTGGAATGGAGAAGTGAGGGAGGGGGTGCAGGGAAGGAGTTGGAGGGAAGTTCTAAACTCAGAGTTAAGAAACCTAGTTTGAGCTTTGACTTTGCAACTCACTTGTCTAATAACTTTGGATAAATCATTTCCCCCGTCTGAGCTTCAAGATAGCTGACAGAGATAATATTTAAGGGAAAGAGAGATTGTCAAGTCCCCCTTCTGAAGAAACAATCCTGTTTCTTCAGATCGTTCCCCTCCCTTGTCACCGTCTTCTCCCAACCCACCCATTCAAAGCCGCCATGCTGCCCTTAATTCTTTCCTCCAATCAATGTAGTGTCTACCGAAGCCAGAGCTCCCACAAAACTAGATGCTCCCTCTAGTGGGCAGAGGGCACTCTTTCAGATTTCCTACCCTCATTTCTGGGGAAACAAGGTTTCCTATCCCCCGCAAAGCTCCCAAGATGCTTCTTTCCATCATTAGCATTAATTCCTCTGGAAGAGAACCAAGTCAAAAGCTGTTCCTAGAGCCCCGTTCAGGACTGACCCTACTCTCAGGCAGGTAGGTCTTCCCACCCCCTTTCCCAAAGGGGACCTTAGGGACCTCCTGAAGAGCTACATGTTTAAAGAGACAGTATGATGGAGTAGGAACATTAGACTCCAGTTCCAGGTGGCTTGGGGGCTTGGGTGACCTTGGGTAACTCTCCTTGCCCTGAGCCTCACCGGGGAAATGAGGGGGTTTGAGCTGATGATCTCTAATGCCCCTTGCAGCAAAAAGATTCTAGGCTGATGATATGAAATCAGATTAAGGGCCCTCTCCTCCCCCCATATCCCACTGCTATCCTCCATTCTGTAGCCCTGAGAATAGGAAGCTCTTCAGGTCAAAGAAAACCGGAGCCCAAGGCCCTGGAGAGGCAGGTTGTCTTGGTAGCAGAAAATCCTTGGCAGTCCTCAAGTGGATGTGCTGTGTTTATGTGTTAGAAGGGGTTGTAGATGTGTGAGGAGGAGGGGCTGCCGAAGGGCAGTGAAACCACCCCTCACAGCGCGGAGCTGCAATAGTCACTCTGGGGAGTTGCCAAGACTAAATGAGATTGAGTTGTGCTGAGATTGTCTGTAATCCTTTCAGACCAGGTGGCCCAGGCAAAGCCAAGCCTCTGGACAGCACCTCCTCAGAAATTCAATCAGCCTTCATTCACTCACCCATGGACTCCCACACCAAAGCCCTTCCTCTCCCCTCCCCCTGCTAGTGTTCTCTCTCTCTCTCTCTCTCTCTCTCTCTCTCTTTTTTTTTTTTCTCTCTCTCTCTTTCTCTCTCTCTCTCTCTCTCTCTTCTCTCTCTCTCTCTGTTTTTCTCTCTCTCTCATTCTCTCTCTGTCCTTCTCCCCTCTCCTTTCTTCCTTCCCCCCTCCCTTCCTCTCTCCCTCTTCTTCTTCCTCTCTCTCTTCCACACACAAACTACCTTGCATGTAACTACTTCGCATACATTTGAATGTATTAGTTCTATATTTATGTTGTATATTCTTATATACGTACTTGTTGTCTGTCCCATTAGAATATAAAACTCCTTGAGAGAAAGGATTATTTTATTCTCTGCACTTAAGTTACCGACGTCTAGCATAGTGGGTAAGATATAATAGGAGCTTACTAAATACTTAACTGATTGATCAATAGATGAACTATTTTCATATAGTCTTTAAATACACACATATGTCTGCTTCATTCATATACACAATATAATGCTTATACAACCTAGTATGCTTATATACACACATACATGGGACCCTTAAGATACTCCCACAGAATTACAAGTACACACACACACACACACACACACACACACACACACACAGGCTGATTTTGTTGATTTATTTTTTTCCCTCTTTTTAAAGCTATATAAGTGATGGTCTGCTGGATAGAGGATAAAGGAAGGATACATTCAGAAATGGAGGTGATTTAAAAAGAATATTTCAATAAAAATACGATTTAATGAAAGAAAAAGGGAAGAAACCTAATAAATGCTTTGTGCGCACTCCTTCACACAGAAATTATAGATTTGAAATTTGGAAAACCTGGGTTCAAATTCTGCCTCAGACACTTTAACCTGAACAAGTCACTTAAACCTGTCAGGATCAGAGATTCTGTTTCCTCTTCTCAAAATGCGGAGAATAACAGCACCCACCTCAGAGCTGTGGGAAGGGCCAATGAAATACATGGGATTCACTCTGCAAAGTTTCAAGCACAAGGTAACTGTGAGCTATTATATATGGGATCCCCTCCAATGTATTCAGATATAAAGACCCACATAAACATACAAACAATCTCCTACAGCTGCTCCCCATGCACCCCCAGGTCCAAACACAGACCTACACAAACACACTGGCTCGGACACATTCCCTTTGCCATCAGCGTCTCTATATTCGCAGATGCAGAGGCAGAGACGGGGGCACTTGTGTAGACACAGACAGACACACACAAGCCTGAAACACACACACGCACAGGATGGGTATCTACTCACGCTTATCCACCTGCTCCAAATTCAGCAGGAATTAGAGGGGCTCCGAAAGTAGCCCCTCCTCGCTCCCTGTCTCCTCCCGGGAAATCAAACCTATCTAATCCTGGCCTGAACAAACACCTCCCCGAAGCACAAAGCTGATATAAAAAACAGAGTTCGATGTCAATAACCATCCTTCCCTCTCTCAGCCCAGGAGGAGAGACAGAGGCGGGGAGCGGCAGAAGGAGAGGGGAGAGAGACAGACAGAGAGGGAGGCAATAAGAGAGACAGAGACAGAGACAGAGACAGAGAGACAGAATAGGAGAACGTGAGGACGGAAAAAAGGGCTTAATTAAGGCCTCCATCTTGGGATAAATTTAATCCAGAGCTCTGGGGTTAGCCCATTGCCAGGTCCCCTCTTGTTCTATTTCCCTATAGCCAGTAAGGCCTGCAGAGCCAGGCTCCCTTCCAGCCCCAGCAGCCACAGAGGTGACAGCAAGGGGAGAGACACCCTGAAGGAGTCGGTCCAGGACAGAGAAACAAGAGAGTTTAAGAAAGCAAAATTAATTTAAAGCAAAATATTAGGTGGAGGTAGAGGGAAAATCTGTCCAATCCTTCCCAGGGACTGGAAAAAACAAAAGAGAGATTCATTGAGCTGTTTTCTGTGGTCCCTGAGAAATATTTCCTTCTTTCACTCCTGTCTCCTACCTCCATTGCGCCTCCTCCTTCTTCCATCCCAAGGAGCCCCAGGGCTGGGCCTTTGGAAGCACAGAGAACTTCTCTGACGGACATGGTGAATGATTGGGGATCAGGACCCTTCCTGGGAGCTGCTGTGACTGGGGTCTCTCTCCCTGGATCTCAGTTTCCTCATCTGTAAAAAGAGAGGTACAGCCTGGATAAGAAGAGCAGAACTTTGATCATACTTGAAGGTTCTCATATGACTGTCTCCCCACCAACAAGGAAAGCAGATAGTGAGAGCATCATTATTCTCATCTGTTACAGGAGATTCAGAGATCAAGTATCAAATGGGTTCATGAAGAAGGATCCCAGGGCTCTCAAGTGAAGGGGATGGTTCTTTTCCAAATCGACCACCCTGTTCCCCCGGGATGATCCCCAAAGTCCCTTCCAACTATAACTAATGGGACTGTCGTTATCATTATTGGAGAAGGAATTAGGCTCACATTACCTCTAAGGTCCCTTCCCACTCTGGGAGTCATTCTCTCCTTTTGTGATTCTTTGCCCAGGAAACGGTGATGGAGAAAGTTTGCACAGCATGAAAAGGAAATCCTAGTATCCCTCCAGGTCTCTGCTTTCCCAACTATAAAATGAAGAATTTGGACTCAATCCTTGCTAAGACCCCATTTTAGATTTAAATCTCATCACAATTTGATTAGGAATTTTCTTGGGAAAAAGGCAAGAGAATACTGGGATTGGAGGAATGTCGGAGAAGTACAATGGGATATAGAAGACTGGATTTGGTGTCAGGAAGACCAGGCTCAGATCCCATTTTAGATATTTCTGAGCCGTGTGACCCTGGACAAGTGGCTATATTTCAGTAGGCCTCATTTTTTTAATCTATAAAACTGAGTAGGTTGAATTTAGTGATTCCTAGGCCCTTTTCAGTTCTGAAATAATCGTGCAATGTTCATTAAATTTGATCATACCAGGCCCTAAAAGACCTTTCTTTATTTTCTACTTATTCCTTATCTCAGTTCCATCATCATCATCACCATCACCACCACCACCATCCTCATCATCATGAACACCACCATCATCATCATCACCATCATCATCATCACCATCACCATCATCACCATCACCACTACCATCATCATCATCATGAACACCATCATCATCATCATCATCACCACGACCACCATCATTACCAGCAGCAGCAGCTGTAACCCAACTTCTCAAACTGTGGTTCATGACCCCGTATGGGTCCCTCATAATTGAATGTGGGGTATATAAAATTATGACCTATTATCAATTAGTATTTGATCTATATTCCTATTTTATATGCCTAGGGTTACATAAAAATTTCTTGGGTGAAAAGGGATTAATGAGTGGAAAAAGTTTAAGAAGCCCTGATCTCGTTTTTTAAGCTTGGAAAAACATTTTACAAATGTTAATTTACTAATTTACTACATTACTATTTACTAATTTACTAATTTTTACTATTTTACTATTTACTAATACTAATTACTAATTACAAATACTAATTTTTACAAATATTACTTCCATTTATCCTGAGAATAACCCTGAAAGGCAGGTGCTATTATTAATCTCATTCTACAGTTGAGAATCAACTGTTGAGTTGAGGCATCCAGAGGTAAAGTGACTTGTCATAGATTTAGCAACTGTTTGAGGCTGAATTTGAACCCAGATCTTCAGGACTCCAGGCCAAGGACTCTATCTGCTTTGCCACCTGGCTGCCTCCTCTGTTCCTAGCTGATTTTTATTAAGAACCCCAGCACTGGAACAACATGAAGAGAAGGGAGTCAGAGAGTGTGACCTGTAAAAAACAGGGAAAAACAAGCAAGTCCCAGGAAAGACACTGCAGATGAACTTGGGGGGGAGAAGGAGAAACCCAGTTTCCTCAGCCCTGCCTCTTCCCCTCTTCCATGGCTAATCTTCCTCTCCAACCCTCTCTACAGGTACATTCTGGCAGAGGAAACCAAGAGAAATGTTTCAATAAAAAAAAAACATCTGATGGGGTGGGGAGTCTGGGGGTCCAGAGAGAAAAAGGAATAGGTCCCCAACCTTCATATATATAGATAAAGGGTCTAGCTTCCAAGACTCACACAATAAGGTGCAAGACATGGATATGACCTATCCAAATTAGTCTCACTCTGTGCCCTCCCCAGCTAAAGACACCTGGGCTCAAAACTGAGCAGTGCCGCCCCCATTGTCCCTCTGCCTTCTGGTAGGTTTCCTTATCCCTAGCATGGACTGCCCACCACAACATCTGCCATTCCATCCTCCCAGACCTCACATTAATTATGAAGAATGAGTCATGATCTCAGTCTTCAGGTCACTGAACACTCCACTCAAATCTGGAGAAAGTTGCTGCTTAAAGAAAATCTAAAATGGATCCCAATCAGGCTATGGACACATCTTTCTCCTTCCCTAGGAAGCCCAGTGGTCGGGGTTACATACGTGTAGCTTTGAATATTTACTGCCCTCTTTTAATTCTGGCAATAACTCGGTGAGGCAGGACAAGGTGAGCCTTATTAAACTCCCCTTTGACAGATGAGGTCCATAGAAGAAACATGACTTGCCACACAGTTAGCTAAGGGAAGAACCTTGATGAAAGCCTGCTCTTCTGACAAGTATTTGGTAGTCCCTTTCACTGGACCCTGCTAGAGCATCCAGAAAAACTCAGCCCTTCTGAGGCTACCGACCTCTCAGCTTCTCTGTTGGTCTCTTCCCGCTCTGGATTTCCGCTAACTACTTAGAGAGCACAGCATTATCACAGCTGGCAGGGATTCTGGAGATCATTGAGCCTACTCCCCTCATTAACAGAGGAAGGACGAAAGGTTTGGGAATAGAAAATGGATCTGAAAATCTGAGAGTGGTGAGGGACCTCCGTGGTCCAACCCATATCTGAGCACCATTCCCAACAAGTGACCCGTGCTGGAAAACTTCTAATGATGGAGATGCTCACGTCCTCCGAGGGTAGCCCCTTCCATTTGGATGGCTCTAATGATTACACAGTTTTTCCTCTTACTAAGTCAGTCTGACTTTACAACTTCCACCTAGTTTTCCTAGTTTCCTGATGTTCTTAGAATATCAAAGATCAATGGTGAAAGGGACCTTGGAACTTTAAATGTCGAAGGAAGTGGAAGGCACTTAGGAACACTCGAATGTCAAAGGTGGAAGAAACCTTAGAACATCAAATGTCAAAGGATGAGGAACTTTAAAACATTAAATGTCAAAGGAGGTGGAAAGAACCTTAGAACACCAAGTAGAACAAGTCTTTTCTCTTTTCCATTTCATGATCTTCAAATATTTGAAGAGAACCATATTAGTCCCATCAAGTCTTTTCTTTTCCAAACTAAACATCTCATTTCCTTTGACTAGTCATATATGAAATGGTTTCCAAACCTCCTACTGATCCTGGTTGTCCTTTTCAGGAAATGGTATAGCTTGTCAATACTTTTTCTAGCCTATGGTGCCTAAAACTAAACAGAGTGGTCCGGATGTGGTATAAACCAGGGCAGAGTTCTCTTCCCCACCCCAGCACTATGTACGATCATGGATCTTTGTGTTAAGGGCTGCCAAGCCACACAGTTGACTCATATTGAACTTTTGGTCTCCCAAAAACATAAGGATTTGTCACATAGATGTGAGCCATCCAGTGTTCGTCATCTCTCCTGTAGGAAGGGGCTCTCCACATTTCCTTCCACACCTCCTGTTCACTTAGGTTTCTCTCATTCCTTTCTTCAGAAGTTATCAACTAGCAACTATCATATATCAGCTATCATGTTAGCCCATCTTCTTCTCCCCCTATTTGCTCCTGTTTTCTCACTAATGAACGTTAGCATATTTGTTCTGCTAGATACCCCGATCTCCCAGACCCTTAATCTATCCAGCTCTCATGAACAACTTCTCTTCTCCATCATAGTTGTCCTCAGGATGGTCACTTCCTGTTCCATATGTTCCACTTCTAGCACTGAGGATTCGGAAATCCTGTAATCTTCCATTCTATTTCTCTCTCTGTTTTTTCCTTCTCACCCATTCTTCATCCTCAGTGTAACTTCCCATCCTTCCACCTGCCAGTAATTTCCCAACCATCACCTCTTCTCTTCTCTTCCAAGTCCCTTGAGAAACAAACTTGATTCTGTACAATCTTCTACCTTCAAGTTCCTTGCTCCTCTGTTCTATCATTATTCGGGTCTTATCAAATCCAAATCTCAGATTGCTCCCACAATTCACCTCCTTCATTCTTGTTCATATTCTGATGAATGGAATTGTTCTAAGATCCCTTCCATCCCTGACATTCAATGCTCCCTTATACCTCCAACATTCTTTGTCCTAAGGTTCTTCACAGCTCTTACCATTCTATTTTGTAAGGTTCTTCTCAGTGCTAACATTCCATGCTGTAAAGCTACCTGCCACCTCTGACAATCTATCTTGGGATTATAGGATCATAGATTGGAATTCTAGGATTCTGTGAATGTCTGTATCAGGGAGATGATAGTTTCTAAATCTGTAAGTCTCTATTCCATGAAGGGGAAATGGATACCGATTCTGTACAGAACTGGCCGATTTGGGATGGAAAAAGATTTGGAATTGACCCCAACCCTATCATAGAGCTTTGGATGCTAGTAGACAGGTGCTTACACTGAGTATAGTAGCTGGTAAAATCCCTCTCACCTTGAATGGATATCAGTGATTCAACAGCATAACAAATGGACATGTCCTTCCTTCTATCCACTTACTCTAGAACCACAGGGTATGGGCTTGTTCTTCTCTCTATATTAGGATCATTCTGAAGACCTCCTTACCTCCTTTCCACCAAGCCCCCATTCAACTCTGCTGGGTCCTCAATACCTAATGATTTTTTAAAGTCCATAACCCTGAAATCTTCATTAATTATGAATTTTGCATAGCAACTGTTGCCATGCAAAGTCTCCTTTGAAAAGGATGCTCGAAGAACCTGAAATCACTGCATCAAATGGACAAGGAATGGGGGAGCTCAGGAAGATAGAGTGGCAATGTATAGCATGGGACGGTCTCCCTGAGGCTCATTGGAGGTTAACACAATGGAAACCAAAGGACTGAGTTTCCTTACATTGGGCCAGGAATTCAATCAATTTGGTCTGCATTTCTTAAATATCATTGAGTGCAAAATCCTATTCTTTGCACCGGAGGTACACAAAGTATAAATAAGACAAGGCTTCTGCCCTCATGGAGCTTAGTCCATAAGGGACATAAGATTCTCAAATAGATAACTGAAAACATAATAATATCTCCTAAGTTCATGAGAGGTACAAGCAAAATACTGCGGGATTTCAAAGGTAGAAAGATATTACTGACCGGGGAAAGAAGGTGGGTGGGGGGGGTCAGTATGGCTCTTTAAAGGTCAAATCTTAAAATCTATTGTGGACAGATAGAAATTTAGAGACCTGGGGTGGGGAAGGCAAAGTCGAGGGAATGCATGGGTCTCTTCATAGTGGGTGGACTATTCTTGGGCAATGCACTGGGTCACTAATCAGAAGACTAAAGTCTAGTCCCAACTCATATGTGACTGAAGGGAAGTCATTTAAATCTAAGCCTCAGTTTCCTGAACTGACAAATGAGGATGCTAAGATGTGTTCTGCATCACTCAGAAATTTGTTGTGAAGTTTTAATTTGATTTAAAGCACCTTGAGATCAAGGACTGCTTTATTTATTCAATCCATCAAAAAGCCTTTATTAAGCTTTTATTATGTGCCACGTGCTATGCTAACTGTGGGAGATACAAAAGAAAAAAGCAAAAATAGTGCTATAAGAGCATAAATTCTGAAGAATTAAATATACATACATCATAGATGGAGAAGATACTCAAGGTGGAAAGCTTGGGGTGGGGAAGAATAGGAAATGTCTCCTATGGAAGGAAGAGTTTGAGCTGAGTTTTGAAGAAAGAGATTCTAGATGGTTGAAATAGTCACAAGGGAGCTAGGCAATATCGCAGAGATGGGTAGAAGGGAACAACTCATAAGTGAAAAAGAAAGGGAGAATCCCAATTGGGAAGAATTTTAAATTTCAGAGGATTTTATATCTGCTCCTAGAGACAAGCAATTAGTTACTGAAGTTTATTGATTGGGGGGAGGGGGTGATCTGTACTTTAGGTAAGTCCCTTTGGCAAGCAGATGTGGAGGGGATGGACTGGAAAGGGGAGCAGCTCAAGACTGGGCCACCAATTAGGAAAGTATCACAGTCATACAGGCAGGAAGAATAAGAGCCTGGATCTCTCAGCAGCACCAGGTATGAAAATGTTTTATACCATTAGAGTGGGGCCAAAAAAGCATTCTCCTCCTTTCTCTCTGGCCAACACTCTGGACTTCCTGGTCCATCTTGGAGGGGCTTCTGGAGTAATGATTTGGTTTTTGTGGGATGAAGACAGGGTCTTTTGGCAGGGCCTTATTTCTTTACTCTGAAGTAACAAATAACCTTTTTGTCCTTTGTTATTAATAAAATGGGGAAGAAAATCCTCCTTAGTTCACTTTTGTCTCCATGTTGGTATTAAGTTGATTTGATCAAACAGCATTAATTAAGCACCTACTACAGAAAAAATACTAAGCAGGTCCTCCAGATGTAAAGTCACAAGCCAAACAATCCTGCCTCCAGGCAGGACATGGCATGGAGACATAAACAAAGAAGGGGAGCTCTACCAATTCTCTACTTCAGAGAAAGTAGGAGCTGAGCCTAGAAGGAAACTAACGCTTCTGAGCTGAGGAAAAGACTAGGAAAGCCTTGCCAGACGTGGGATATATTTTGTGCTTGGAAGCAGGAAAAGATGGGCTCGATTCAGGGAACCAGCAGAAATCTGGGTTAGCTGAAATGAAGAGCTGATGCAAGAGAATTGTTTGAAATAAGACTGGGAAAGTAGGTGAGGATCAAGTTGTGAACAGACTTAAATGTCAGGTTAAAGAGTTGATGTTTTGTCTTCCAGGCAATAAGAAGCCACTGGAGATTAGTGAGCAGATACCAATATTTAGGATTGAGAATTTGCTGCTAGGTCCCCATTAGTGTGAGTCCAGTGGGGTGGGACGCATTATTCAAATCCTCGGTGCACTTTTTCCTTGGACTGGAACCAATCACCATATTTTTCCATACATGAGATTCACACTAATGGGGACCTAGCTGTAGAAGCAAGTGGCTAGCAGGTAATTAGGTGGTTGTGAGAAAGTGGTTGTGAGGTCTATGAAAGAGAGGATGAGGATCTGAACTGGGATAATGGTTGGGTAGAGGGGACAGATGGGAAAGATGTTGTGGAAGTTGAATCTAAAAAGTTTTTCAATCGATTAGAGATGGGAGAAGGGGAGGCAAGAGTCAAGGATGACTGAGATTATGAAACCAATGACTGGGAGGATGGGAGCGCCATCATCAGAAATAGGCAAGTTTGGCAGAAGAGCAAGATAACTCTTGCATGTGTTGAGTTCCAGGAATCAATAGGATAGGCAGGGGGAGATATTAGGAGATAATTAATGGTGCATGAATAGACTTCAGGGGAGAGAGTAGGGCTAATGTGCACCTTTCAGGGTCATTTGTGTAAAAATTATATTTTGATGCTTGGAAGCTAATGAGTTCACTGAGAAACATATGGATAGAGAAGAGAACGGGGCTTGGGATGATAAGGCAAGAACTGGATGATATTCTAGCAAAGGATTCTAAGAAGTAGCCAGCTAAACAGAAGAACCAGGAGAAAGAAGTATCCCAGAAGTCAAGGGGAAATAAAGTGTTCCGGAGAAGACAGTGGTCAGCAAGGTCAGGAGCTGCTGAAAGCTTGAGGAAACTTGGATGGAGATTAAGCCATCAGATTTAGCAGGTGAGAGATTATCGGTTACCTTGAACAGAACAGTTTTCTGTCCTTATCTTTGTGCTTCTTCAATTGGCCCCATGTCTAGAATATATCTTTTTCTTACGTCTTTCTCAAAATGTCTCTCTTCCTTTGAGATGCAGCTTAAATGCCATCTTCTGCACAAAACCTTCGATCCCTGAACCTTCCCAGCTGCTGGTAAGCTTCCTTCCAAACTATCCTATGTTTAACTACCCTGTGCATATTTTTGCGGGTGCACGTTCACACTTGTGTGCTAAAGCTATTAAAGCTTAGAAGTGCACTAAGAATTTTGGGACGTTATGTACATGTACAGGTGTAGGTACAGGTGTAGGGATGTATATTCAGGTGTACAAATGTATGCATTTATTAACTTTCTATTGATGCCATCTATTTTTAACATAAATTCAGCCCATTAGAATGGGTCAAGAACTAATTCATTATTCTGAGACTGCAAGCTCCTGGAGGGTAAAGGCTGTCACTTGCCTCCTGCTGAGTGCAGTGCCTGACACACAGTAGGCGTTTAATAAGTGTTTATTGATCGAGTGTGAGCAGAGATTGTTGAATTCTTTGTATTTATATCCTCAACATCTACCCCCGTTCCTGGCTTCTAAAGGAAGCCTTAATAAATATTTCTTGATTGATTGCTGAAGTGGTGAGATCAGCAGCTAGATTGCAAGGGCTGGGGGATGGGAGGTGAGAAGGTGAAGGCAGTGAATGGAGACAATTTTTTCTAGGAGTTTGGCACTGAAAAGGAATCGAGACACAGGATGATAGCTTGAGGATTTGGCAGGGTCAAGTGAAGGTTTTTAAAGGATGGAGCAGACCTGAGCGTGTTTGTAGGCAGCAGTAGATAAGGAAAAATTGAATATAGGAGAAAGGAAGGGGGAGACGGAGGGAGAGAAGGGGGAGAGAGAATAATTGATGGGATTGGTTCCTGGAGGAAACAGTAGGCAATGAGATCAAGGTCTCATTCAGTTAGAAGGGTTAACCTTGGCAAGGAAAATGACCATCCCTTCCTCAGAGATGGGAGCAAGGGAAGAGAGATTAGATAGAGAGCTCTTAAGGTATGAAGCAGGGGACAGTGGGAAGCTCACTACAAATGGTCTTTGATTTCGGGGTCAGGTAGAAGTTTGGGGTGCTCTGCTGAAAGGGAGCGGCAAGAGGACAGTGACAGATGCTTAAGGAGAGAAGAAAAATGGGACTTGGCCCCTGCATGGAGTGGAACAAATTGACAATCAAGAAAGTGTGCAAGTTTTCCCCATACAATGAGGGCCCATATACATATATAACCAGAAAAATCAATTAATGAAAAAAAATTTTTTTAATCTGTTACACAATAATAAGTGAGATTAGGGAGGAAGGGAAAGAAGGAAGGGAGGAAAAGAGGGAAGGAGGGAAAGAGAAAGAAGGAGGTGAAGGAAGGAAGGAAGGAAGGAAGGAAGGAAGGAAGGAAGGAAGGAAGGAAAGAAGGAAGGAAGGAAGGAAGGAAAGAAGGAAGGAAGGAAGGAAGGAAGGAAAGAAGGAAGGAAGGAAGGAAGGAAGGAAAGAAGGAAGGAAGGAAGGAAGGAAGGAAGGAAGGAAGGAAGGAAGGAGAAAGGTTGGATAGATAGATAGATAGATAATAAGTCCTGGTAGTTATGAAGTGTGATGAAATGTTAGGCCAAGATGCTCAAAAAGGCTATGAGATGTCTCTATGTTGCTGATGGGTCCAGTATCTCAAAAATACATTTCTTCCATGATGCAGCTTATAGCCCAACCACACCGATTCTTGTGTTCTCATAAGCTCTTCCCAGGGGGCCCATCCACCATGCTAGGAGGACTTCCTCTAGAGCCCTTGACATTGTGTGGATCTTATGAAATATTCAGATTGTTCACTTCTTATTCCTCATTCTTCCAAACTGGCCCACTCAACCTTTTCTATCACATACCTCTCTAAAGATGTTCTTTATGCACTTTTCCTGTGTAAGTCTTCTTTGGCAATATGTCACAATCCATTATGGACTTTTCCATTGTTCTTTGGGTGGCCCTCAACTCTAATTCATTGAACACTGTAGTATTCTGCACTTGGAACATGCAGACTATTGTTAAAACAATTGGTCTTTGTTTCAAGGTCATCAAAAGCACTGCACATTTCCATGAGATAATCCAGCCTGCTCTTCTTCTCCTGGTGAATTCTGGGTCCTACTTCTGATCATGAGGGGAAGAAGGGTGGGGAGATGAGTCATGAATTAGTGGGTAGTGATAGTGATAAAAAGAAAGAAAAAGGGCTTCAATAAAACAAACATAAAAATATTCAGAAGAAAATAAAAAGAAATCCAAAAGGGAATACAAATAAACGGCAATTTTGTTATTGCCTTATTAAATTTAATATACACTTTTTAAAAAATCAGACCATGGAACAAGTTCACAGCTTCATGTATTTTAAAAATTCTTCTTTGTATATTGAATTATTTGTACTTGTTGAGATTGTTAAGGTCATAATAAAAAAGAAAAATTTAAAACATTAATTCTGGTCCCCAGCTCACTGTTTATCCATATATCTGTTTTGGACCTTTTTGCTCCAATGCTTTTGTTAAGAGACTCCAGAGATAAACAGGGATTTAAAAAAAAAACACACACAGACACAACTGTTAGTTATAAAGCACCAGCTTGTGTAGAGATGGTTCTATTTTTGAAATACTTACTTCAAATATTATTGTCCTTAGCACCCTATGTACTGCATTCATCCATTAGAATGTAAGGTCCTTGAAGACAGGGACTGTCTAGCTTGTATTTGGCTCCTTAGTGCTTAGCATGGCGCCTGACACATAATAAACGCTTAAGAAATGCATTAATCTCATTTTAATATACAAATGTAGATAATTAGAGTTTAATCAGTGCACTTAAAAAGATGAATGTGGATGCTCTCTCCATCAATACAAATAGCAACTCCTCCATGTCTTAATAGATTATCTTTATGAATTACTGTAAATGAAAAAATTCATCACCCACGTGGCGGCAGAGAGAGGAAGGCACTATATTTTCCCTTTTTGACATGAGTGATGCCATTTTAGAATAAGCCTCCATTTCAGTGTAAATAGGCAATTGTGTCTGACTCATGTGTTTTGTCTTCCTTTATTCCAGATCTTAGGCAAGGTCAACCCCAGAACCGACTCTCCCCTGACTTGGACCCCTGAGGTCAATGCCGAGTAGCAGTTTAGGAAATTTCTGTCCCCAATTGCTTCAGAAAAAAAAAAAAAAAAAGGAAATACAACAAGATGTCCCCAAAATCAATGGCAGATTGGTTGTGAATCTCGCCCAGCTGTATTTTCACAAATAAATGTGGGAAATGTCTGTAGTTCTTTTTGTCTGTGGATGCATATATTTCTTATCTCTTGAGACATCAGCTTTTGGTGCCCAAAGTACATGGATATCTTGGTCCTGACTTACTTTAGCCAGCAGCACTACCTCCCAGTGATAGCGATGGAAATTGCAGGCATAACTAAACTGGGTGAAAGGCTCTTGCAGATTTTGCACAGTTCTTTTAAAGGACTACAAATGTCACAAAGGAGCAACTTCAATCCATCCTTGGTTCTAACTATCACAAATTTCGAGTCATCATATTATGGTTCAGTTGAACCACCATTTATTAAATACCTATGAGTTTCTGTTCTAAAGATGTCCTAATTTCCAAATCCAAGGACCCCTTTCTGCCAGTCATCTCCTTAACCCCCAGAGCAGCTGATTATACTGACTCCCTTATCCTGCCCCAAGTCCTGACACTGAATATACTCTTCCCTTGACTTTCAGAGACAATACACTTTACTGGTTCAAAGACTGAGCCAGTAAGCCCTCCTCATCCTCTTTTCATGGATGTTTCCATGGGAAATATTTTCTCTTTGTGTGACTCTCTGTCTCCCCTGTCTCTTTGTCTCTATTTCGGTCTTTTCCTCCCTCTCTCTGTCCCTCCACTTCCATATTTCCTCCCTTCTCCTCTCTTCTCTCTTTTTACTCTTCTATTCCCTTCTTTTCTCTTCCCTCTCTTTCCTTCTCCTTTGTTCTCTTCTCTCCTCCTCCCTTCTCCTTCTCCCTTAGCATCTCATTCACTGCTGCAACAATTCAAAATCTTAATGCAAATGACCTCTAAATTTGTAACTCAAGCCCTGATCTATCTTTTGAGCTTGGGTCATATTTTCTTTTTTTTAAGAACATTTTTTATTGATAACTTTAATTTAATATATTTTAATTTCCCCCTGTATAATTCCCTCTTTACCCTCCCTAAGAACCACCTCATATAAGAGAAACTATTCAGATGCCAGGGGGTCTGAAACCTAAGTCGTTATCTTCCCCCACAATCTGTTCCTTCTGCCTTCCTTCTCTGTCTGCGGCTCAGCCAGGCACCCTGCCTCCTGTGTTTGAGACTCTGGCGTTACTCTTGAAACTTCACTTTCCCTCAGTTTCCATCTCCAAGTCAGTTACTGAGTCCTGACACCTGGACTGACTCTACTCCCACTAAACCAGCCCTAATAATCATCTGCTTGAATGACCACAGTTGCCTTGTAACAGGTCCCCCCCTTCACTCTCTCTCTGTGCCAGTTCATCCTGAATAATCACTCTCAAAAAGTAGATCTGATCACGCCACTCTCTGTTGCCTGTCAAGGAAAGTTCATCCTCCCTAGCCTGCTGTTTAAGGTCCTGCAAGATTTGGTCCTGTCTTTCCTTCCAGTCTCATCTCTCATTACTTCCCACTTTTTAGCTAAACCAGACAAAGATCTCTAACATAACCTGTAAGTTTCTCTGCTTTTGTGCCTTTAATAATATTTCCTCTGCCCTGAGTTCAAATGTGGACTCGGATATTTTCTAGCTGGACGAGTCACTTACCCTGTTTGCCTCAGTTTCCTCATCTGTAAAATGAGTTGGAGAAGGAAATGGCAAATCATTCCAGTCATGAATCCATCCAGTCATGAAGAATCAGACATGACTCAACAACAACAGCAACATCCTGAATATCCTCTTTTCTCCTTAGGTGAAATTCTATTTTGGCCCTACCTCTCCTTTAAATAAACTTAAATGCTGCCATTTCCATAAAGCCAGATGGTACGGTGGTTAAAACACTGGGCCTGGAGTCAGGATAAATCTGAGTTCAAATTCAAATCTGAGCCTCAGACACTTCCACTGAGCAACTCACTTAATCTCTCTCTGCCGCAACTGCTAAATGGGGATAATATTAACATCTGCTTCCCAGATTATTGTGAGGATCCAATAAGATAATATTTGCCAATATTCACACAATGTCTGGTATATAGCAGGTACTCTGTAAATATTAGATATTATTTTTTATTATCATTCATCCCTTTCTCCTCAGCAAATGCTGACTTTCTTTTTCAGACCGCATAATGCACTTTGTTTGCAATTATCTAATGCATTTGTCTTGAATTGCAATTGCGTCTTATCTCTCTATTTGGCTGGAAGCTCTATCTGGGCTGGGATCTTTTCTAAACTTTTTAATTGGGTCAGAACCCACCCCAGTTGTATTCAGTAGGAGCTCAATCAATGCCTAGTGGGTGAATGAATGATCAGACTCAGATAAAGAAGACTCTTCTGACTATAGTAAGAAGGACAGAGAGGGAAATGATGAGATAAGGGAACAAGCCAATTTAAAAGGTTGTGGGGGGCGGGGAAGAATGGGAGAATAAAAAAGAGAAGATGGATGCTAGGGATACTGCAGTATTGAAATGGAAGAGTCCTTGAGATCATTGGAATCGGAATGTGAAATATGGAACATGGAATGTCAGAGGTGGGAGGGGCTTTGGAACATGGAATGTCAGAGCTTGGAGCAGCTTTTAGAACAAGGAATGTCAGAGGTGGGAGGGGCTTTGGAACATGGAATGTCAGAGCTTGGAGCTGCTTTTAGAACAAGGAATGTCAGAGGTGGGAGGGGCTTTGGAACATGGAATGTCAGAGCTTGGAGCAGCTTTTAGAACAAGGAATGTCAGAGGTGGGAGGGGCTTTGGAACATGGAATGTCAGAAGTGAGAGGGCCCTTTGGAACATGGAATGTCAGAGCTTGGAGCTGCTTTTAGAACAAGGAATGTCAGAGGTAGAAGGGGCTTTGGAACATGGAATGTCAGAGCTTGGAGCAGCTTTTAGAACAAGGAATGTCAGAGGTGGGAGGGGCTTTGGGACATGGAATGTCAGAGCTTGGAGCAGCTTTTAGAACAAGGAATGTCAGAGGTGGGAGGGGCTTTGGAACATGGAATGTCAGAGGTGGGAGGGGCTTTGGAACATGGAATGTCAGAAGTGAGAGGGCCCTTTGGAACATGGAATGTCAGAGCTTGGAGCTGCTTTTAGAACAAGGAATGTCAGAGGTAGGAGGGGCTTTGGAACATGGAATGTCAGAGCTTGGAGCTGCTTTTAGAACAAGGAATGTTAGAGGTGGGAGGGGCTTTGGAACATGGAATGTCAGAGGTAGGAGGGGCTTTGGAACATGGAATGTCAGAGCTTGGAGCAGCTTTTAGAACAAGGAATGTCAGAGCTGGAAGGGGCTTTTAGAACATGGAATGTCAGAGCTGGAAGGGGCTTTTAGAACATGGAATGAAAGCTGGGAAGACACTTTGGAACATGGAATGTCAGAGCTGGAAGGGGCTTTTAGAACATGGAATGTCAGAGGTGGGAGGGGCTTTGGAACATGGAATGTCAGAGCTTGGAGCAGCTTTTAGAACAAGGAATGTCAGAGCTGGAAGGGGCTTTTAGAACATGGAATGTCAGAGGTGGGAGGGGCTTTTAGAACATGGAATGAAAGCTGGGAAGACACTTTGGAACATGGAATGTCAGAGGTGGGAAGGGCCTTTGGAACATGGAACGCCAGAACTTGGAAGAGCTTTTAGAACAAGGGATGTCAGAGCTGGGAGGACATTTTGGAATATGGAATGTCAGAGCTGGGAAGGACCTCCAGTTAGGAGTTTTAGAACACAAAACTGTCTGAATTGTATATGACCTTGAAACACAGGATGTCAGAAATGGAAGGTACCTTAGAACACAAATTATTAGCCCTAGAAGGGACCTTTGTTGTTGTGCAGTTATATCTCTTTGTGATCTCATTTGAGGTTTTTTTGGCAAAGATGCTACAATAGTTTTCTATTTCCTTCTTCAACTCATTTGACAGATGAGGAAACTAGGGCAAGCAGGAGTAAGGGACTTGTCCAGCATCATACAGCTAGCAAGCATCTGAGGCTGGATTAGACCTTTGGTCCTCTCCGACCCTGGTAAGTGCCCCACGCTAGAAAGGACATTAGAAATTAGTCCAGTGTTTGTCCCATTGTACAACTGATATGGCTGAGAATCAGGGCGTTGTGAGCTCCTTGGGGACACCCAGTGTGACATGTAGGGGCAGAGATGGAGCAGAACCCGGCCTTCTGCTGTCAGTGCACGGCTCTTTCTGCTTGCCCCTGCTTTCAGAACACAGAACATTCCTGCGAGACGCACACAAAGGGGCCGGGAGTGTGTTTTAGAGCAAGGAGAGGGATGCGAATGTCGAGATGGAGCAGGGAAAGGGAGTTTAATTTATCAGAATGGGAACTGTCCAATGGCATCCGATGCTCAATGGCATGAAACTGGCTATTAAGGGAAAAGGAAAATATTCTACCCCAAGGAAAACAGAAGAAAATGGGCATGAGGGTGGGGCGGCACAAGGGTCTGAAGGATTAGTTAAGACAAGATTCAGTCTGAAAATCTGAAGACTGAGGAGCAAAAAGTCAAGCAAAATGGGAAAATTTTAGGGCTGGCCATTTAAGAAGATCAGAATGAAGCTTGCATATATAGTAAATGGTTTCCCTCAGTTTAATTGGAGCACTACTCGGGGAAAAAAAATCTATTTTTAAAAAATCTTAGGATGAAGGTGCATTGGCCTCTGGGGAAAAACGAATGAGTTTTTAGAAAATCCATTGTCAGTGGGAGCCAATTTTTAGAAGTGTGTGAAGGATGGAGGAGTGGATAGAGGACTGTGAATTAAGAGGGGAAAAGATTGAGTTAATTGGAGCAGGAGGGAGAACCAAATTAGAACTGGAAGGAACCCTGGATATCAACTTGTCAAGCACCACCCTTCCCCCCCACCACAACCTTGGACAGAACGCCAGACTGAACCGGAGAGGGGAAATGACATCCAAATATTTCTGCTAAATTAAAATCCCAGGCTGCTTTCTGGGGAAAAGCAAACGTGTTTTCAGAAACGCTATACGATGAGCCCCTGGCAAAGATGGCACTGGAACCCAAGTCTCCTGCCTCCCAGTGCCACGCTCCTTCTGACGCATCCACAGTGATGAGGAATGTCTGGTTTCCTCCTTCTCCTCTCCAACCAGGGCCAGGGGAAGGGCACTGGCTTTAGAAGCAGAAAATGATAAGATCATAGGTGATGATTCAGAGATGGAAAAGCCCTTCAGGGTCCTTGAGCTCAACCCCGTCATTTTACAGGGGAGGAAACTGAGGCAATCAGGGTTAAATGACTCATTTGCCCAGTCATGCAGCCAGTAAGTGTCTGATTCCAACTCAGTTGTTGCCGACCCCATGGATTCTATGAATTCTACCATGCTCACGTCCCAGCTTTGCTACTTCCAAGCTCTGTCACCCAGACAATTTGCTGAAATCTGCTTCTTTATCTGTAAAATGAGCAAAAATGGAACTTTTATGACCTCTCCTGTAGGGTTTCTACAGTCTCCAAATACCACATTCGTGATTCTTGTGTTTGCACGGGCTCTAAACAAACTCATTTCTCCACTTCTGCCCCGTGATCTCTGAAGATACTGCACCACCCGGGGCTCCCACAATTGTGTTTAATGCCATTCTTCACACTTGGGCACACCCTTTCTTACTCTTATCTGCTCCAGCAGCAGAATCTTGCCCGATCCAGTACTTAGTGTGGAGCCTCGCACATAGTAGGTGCTTAATAAAGGTTGATGGATGGATGGCGCTTTCCAACTCTGTCAGCCTTCCCCACTATGTCTTATAATACATATAATGTTCTGTGTTTGGCCCTGGAGACAATGACAAAAGCAAAGCTGTCCCTGCCCTCGATGAGCTTACGTTCTTCTGGACACAGCGGAGGAGGAAGAGTCCTCACAGCTTTAATCATGACTTTATCTGCTTTCTTTTTTTTAAATTACTTTTTATTGACAGAACCCATGCCAGGGTAATTTTTTACAGCATTATCCCTTGCACTCACTTCTGTTCCAATTTTTCCCCTCCCTCCCTCCACCCCTTCCCTCAGATGGCAAGCAGTCCTTTACATAATCATGACTTTATCAATGAAAGAATCAATAAGTATTTATACTGGCTACTATATAGTAGGTGGGGCAGTGGATAGTCCAGAAAGACTCAAGGTCAAACGTGACCTCAGATATTTATTATCTGTGTGACTCTGGACAAGTCACTTCACCCTATTTGCCTCAGTTTCCTCATCTGTAAAATGAGTGGAAAAGGAAATAGTAAATCACGCCGGTTATCTTTGTCAAGGAAACCCCAAATGGGGTCACGAGATATTGGAAATGACCGAAAAATGGACATGCTGGCGATTGTACCAAAGAATGAGGCAGCTCTCCCTCTGCCCTCAGATTGTGAGGGGCACAGATTCTAATTCTTGTTCATCTCTGGTTCTACCCCCTCCTCACTCCAGTCTTGAGCCAGATTCTCTATGTAGCAATGGCAAGAACACCTCCACATGGGAAGCCATGGGTAGAAATACCAGTTCAATCAATCAATTAAATATTTATCAGTGAGCGCAGGGACCTCTGCTCGGCTCTGGGTCCCTTGTCACGGCACCCCAATAAAGAGGGCTTTAAAAGCTAAAAAGCCAACTGGGTATTTTACCCTAGATGCAATAGGAAGCCACTGGAGCTGGTCAAGCAAGAAAGTCACATGATCAGATCTGCATCTAAGGAATATGACCTGAGCTAATTCTGCTGCTTACTGGCTGGGCACCTTGGGCAAGAGGCTTTTCTGAAAATCCGATTTTATTTTTTCCAATTACATGTAAAGACAGATTCCAACTTTTTTGAAATATTGAGTTCCCAATTCTCTCCTTTCCTCCCTTTCTTGCCCCCTCCCTGAGGCTGTGAGCAATTCGATATAGATTATATATGTGCAATCATGTAAAACAAATTTCTATATTGGTCATGTTGTGAAAGAAGAAATAGACCAAAAAAAAATAAAATAAAAATAAAAATAAAGTGAAAATAGTATGCTTCAATCTGCACTCAGTTCTTTCTCTGGAAGCGGATACCATTTTCCATCAGGAGTCCTTTGGAATTGTCTTGGATCATCGTATTGCTGAGAATAGTTGTCATTCACAACTGATTGAGGTACAATGTCGCTCTTACCACGGGCAGAGTTCTTCCTGCTCATGTCTCTTTGCATCAGTATATGTCAGACTTTCCAGACTTTTTGAAATCCACCCGCTCATCCTTTCTTATATCACAATCATATTCCGTTAACTTCATACACCACAACTTGTTTGGCCATCCCCACTGATGGGCAACCCTTCGATTTTCAGTTCTTGGGCAAGAGGCATTGAAGTGGTAAATGAATAGAGTTCTATCTTCACACTATAGAGCACTGTGTTCTGGAGTCAGGAAGTCCTGAATTCAAATGCAGCTGTGTGACTGAACAAAATGGGCTAACAGCAGCATGTAGCTCATAGGGCAGTTGTGAGAATTGTCAAGGTATTAGGAGACACCCAGTTTTCCAGCATCATACAGCTAGCAAGCATCTGAGGCTGGATTAGACCTTTGGTCCTCTCCGACCCTGGTAAGTGCCCCACGCTAGAAAGGACATTAGAAATTAGTCCAGTGTTTGTCCCATTGTACAACTGATATGGCTGAGAATCAGGGCGTTGTGAGCTCCTTGGGGACACCCATTGTGACATGTAGGGGCAGAGATGGAGCAGAACCCGGCCTTCTGCTGTCAGTGCACGGCTCTTTCTGCTTGCCCCTGCTTTCAGAACACAGAACATTCCTGCGAGACGCACACAAAGGGGCCGGGAGTGTGTTTTAGAGCAAGGAGAGGGATGCGAATGTCGAGATGGAGCAGGGAAAGGGAGTTTAATTTATCAGAATGGGAACTGTCCAATGGCATCCGATGCTCAATGGCATGAAACTGGCTATTAAGGGAAAAGGAAAATATTCTACCCCAAGGAAAACAGAAGAAAATGGGCATGAGGGTGGGGCGGCGCAAGGGTCTGAAGGATTAGTTAAGACAAGATTCAGTCTGAAAATCTGAAGACTGAGGAGCAAAAAGTCAAGCAAAATGGGAAAATTTTAGGGCTGGCCATTTAAGAAGATCAGAATGAAGCTTGCATATATAGTAAATGGTTTCCCTCAGTTTAATTGGAGCACTACTTGGGGAAAAAAAAAATCTATTTTTAAAAAATCTTAGGATGAAGGTGCATTGGCCTCTGGGGAAAAACGAATGAGTTTTTAGAAAATCCATTGTCAGTGGGAGCCAATTTTTAGAAGTGTGTGAAGGATGGAGGAGTGGATAGAGGACTGTGAATTAAGAGGGGAAAAGATTGAGTTAATTGGAGCAGGAGGGAGAACCAAATTAGAACTGGAAGGAACCCTGGATATCAACTTGTCAAGCACCACCCTTCCCCCCCACCACAACCTTGGACAGAACGCCAGACTGAACCGGAGAGGGGAAATGACATCCAAATATTTCTGCTAAATTAAAATCCCAGGCTGCTTTCTGGGGAAAAGCAAACGTGTTTTCAGAAACGCTATACGATGAGCCCCTGGCAAAGATGGCACTGGAACCCAAGTCTCCTGCCTCCCAGTGCCACGCTCCTTCTGACGCATCCACAGTGATGAGGAATGTCTGGTTTCCTCCTTCTCCTCTCCAACCAGGGCCAGGGGGAAGGGCACTGGCTTTAGAAGCAGAAAATGATAAGATCATAGGTGATGATTCAGAGATGGAAAAGCCCTTCAGGGTCCTTGAGCTCAACCCCGTCATTTTACAGGGGAGGAAACTGAGGCAATCAGGGTTAAATGACTCATTTGCCCAGTCATGCAGCCAGTGAGTGTCTGATTCCAACTCAGCTGTTGCCGACCCCATGGATTCTATGAATTCTACCATGCTCACGTCCCAGCTTTGCCACTTCCAAGCTCTGTCACCCAGACAATTTGCTGAAATCTGCTTCTTTATCTGTAAAATGAGCAAAAATGGAACTTTTATGACCTCTCCTGTAGGGTTTCTACAGTCTCCAAATACCACATTCGTGATTCTTGTGTTTGCACGGGCTCTAAACAAACTCATTTCTCCACTTCTGCCCCGTGATCTCTGAAGATACCGCACCACCCGGGGCTCCCACAATTGTGTTTAATGCCATTCTTCACACTTGGGCACACCCTTTCTTACTCTTATCTGCTCCAGCAGCAGAATCTTGCCCGATCCAGTACTTAGTGTGGAGCCTCGCACATAGTAGGTGCTTAATAAAGGTTGATGGATGGATGGCGCTTTCCAACTCTGTCAGCCTTCCCCACTATGTCTTATAATACATATAATGTTCTGTGTTTGGCCCTGGAGACAATGACAAAAGCAAAGCTGTCCCTGCCCTCGATGAGCTTACGTTCTTCTGGACACAGCGGAGGAGGAAGAGTCCTCACAGCTTTAATCATGACTTTATCTGCTTAATATTTTTTAAATAACTTTTTATTGACAGAACCCATGCCAGGGTAATTTTTTACAGCATTATCCCTTGCACTCACTTCTGTTCCAATTTTTCCCCTCCCTCTCTCCACCCCTTCCCTCAGATGGCAAGCAGTTCTTTACATAATCATGACTTTATCAATGAAAGAATCAATAAGTATTTATACTGGCTACTATATAGTAGGTGGGGCAGTGGATAGTCCAGAAAGACTCAAGATCAAACGTGACCTCAGATATTTATTATCTGTGTGACTCTGGACAAGTCACTTCACCCTATTTGCCTCAGTTTCCTCATCTGTAAAATGAGTGGAAAAGGAAATAGTAAATCACGCAGGTTATCTTTGTCAAGGAAACCCCAAATGGGGTCACGAGATGTTGGGAATGACCGAAAAATGGACGTGCTGGCAATTGTACCAAAGAATGAGGCAGCTCTCCCTCTGCCCTCAGATTGTGAGGGGCACAGATTCTAATTCTTGTTCATCTCTGGTTCTACCCCCTCCTCACTCCAGTCTCGAGCCAGATTCTCTATGTAGCAATGGCAAGAACACCTCCACATGGGAAGACATGGGTAGAAATACCAGTTCAATCAATCAATCAAATATTTATCAATGAGCGCAGGGACCTCTGCTCGGCTCTGGGTCCCTTGTCACAGCACCCCAATAAAGAGGGCTTTAAAAGCTAAAAAGCCAACTGGGTATTTTACCCTAGATGCAATAGGAAGCCACTGGAGCTGGTCAAGCAAGAAAATCACATGATCAGATCTGCATCTAAGGAATATGACCTGAGCTAATTCTGCTGCTTACTGGCTGGGCACCTTGGGCAAGAGGCTTTTCTGAAAATCCGATTTTATTTTTTCCAATTACATGTAAAGACAGATTCCAACTTTTTTGAAATATTGAGTTCCCAATTCTCTCCTTTCCTCCCTTTCTTGCCCCCTCCCTGAGGCTGTGAGCAATTCGATATAGATTATATATGTGCAATCATGTAAAACAAATTTCTACATTGGTCATTTTGTGAAAGAAGAAATAGACCAAAAAACAAAAAAAAAATAAAAATAAAAATAAAGTGAAAATAGTATGCTTCAATCTGCACTCAGTTCTTTCTCTGGAAGCGGATACCATTTTCCATCAGGAGTCCTTTGGAATTGTCTTGGATCATCGTATTGCTGAGAATAGTTGTCATTCACAACTGATCGAGGTACAATGTCGCTCTTACCACGGGCAGAGTTCTTCCTGCTCACGTCTCTTTGCATCAGTATATGTCAGACTTTCCAGACTTTTTGAAATCCACCCGCTCATCCTTTCTTATATCACAATCATATTCCGTTAACTTCATACACCACAACTTGTTTGGCCATCCCCACTGATGGGCAACCCTTCGATTTTCAGTTCTTGGGCAAGAGGCATTGAAGTGGTAAATGAATAGAGTTCTATCTTCACACTATAGAGCACTGTGTTCTGGAGTCAGGAAGTCCTGAATTCAAATGCAGCTGTGTGACTGAACAAAATGGGCTAACAGCAGCATGTAGCTCATAGGGCAGTTGTGAGAATTGTCAAGGTATTAGGAGACACCCAGTTTTCCAGAGCTAAGGCCCCCCAGGCAAACTGTTCTTGAACTTGACATAACAACAATCCTTTGCACTCACTCTCCAGATGATCTCATCCTCTGGCAAAATCGCATCATTATCGTATGGCTTTGACAAGCCCAGGGGTTCTCTGAGCTCGAGTGCCCGTGTTCTGGGCAGGAATGTTATGAATCAAACTGGCCACATTGTTAAGGTTAGCCCTCATTGTCAGGGATTCCTCTCATTGTGCAGCCTTTGCTCTAAGCACTGAGCTCTCCCAAGCTGCCTTGGATCTCCCACTAGGAGTGGGGGCCCGGAACATGTGTCTAGCTCCCCTCCTTGCTTGCAAGCTGGTTCCCTCACTTTGAAATTAAACTTCTGTTTAATTCCTGCCTCTAGTCTGCTCTGTTCCAGTCACAGGTTAGAAGCTGGTTCCATCTGGTTGACGGGATAAAATGGGATATTTATAAAGTGCAATGTAAATACTAATTGTTGTTGTTGTTGTTATACCTGCCTCCCCTGTGGGCTGCCATTTCTTCCACTGCAGAATGAGAGAGTCAGATCAGATGTTAGCCACGGTCCCCTACATTTCCAACATTATATAGGGGGTTCCAAAAGTCAGTCAATAAGCATTCATTAAGCTGCCGCTCTGTGCCCAGTGCTACGCTAAGCATTAGAGACACCAGAAAAGGCAAAAGTCAGTGTCTTTGAGGAACTCACAGTCTAATGAGGAAGACAACATATAATAACTAGGTATAAACAAGAGGAGTTTTAAAAAAAATTAAGTATGTGTATTATTTGTTTATTTATTATATATACATATTTTATTTTAGTATGGTATGTATTTTTATTTATTTATTATTTATATTTATAGCATATGCTGAATCTCATTTTATTTTTATATTTATAGCCAAGATAAATTGAAAAAAATCCATAGATGGAAGGCAGAATTCAGAATAATAGGAAAATCTTCCTGTGGAAATTGCTTGGGATACCCTGGATATATTTTAAGATCTTGTTAAGTTTTAACTTTTTTAAGGTTTAAGTTTTCATCCAATTCTGACATTCTTTGTTCTAAGCTTACCTCCAGATTTGATATTCTGTGTTCTGATGTTCTATTTCCCAATAATGTGTGTTCTGAGATCTTTCCAGCTCTGACATTTCATGTTTTAAGCTTCTTCCAACTCTGATATTCTATGCCCTGACATTCTGTTTCCCAACAGTGTGGATTCTGAAGTCCTTCAAGCTTGGACATTCCATGCTCTAAGCTTACCTCCAGCCCTGACATTCCATGTTCTAAGCTTACCTCCAGATTTGATATTCTGTGTTCTGATGTTCTATTTCCCAACAGCGTGTGTTCTGGATCTTTCCAGCTTTTGACATTCCATGTTCTAAGCTTACCTCCAGCTCTGATATTCTATATTCTGTTGTACTATTTCCCAATAGTGTGGGTTCTGAGGTCCTTCCAGCTCTGACATTCCATGTTCTAAGCTTCTGCCAGCTTTGATAGTCTGAATTCTGATGTTCTATCTCCCAACAGTGTGGGTTCTGGGGTCTTTCCAACTTTGACATTCCATATTCTAAGATCCTTCCAGCTCTGATATTCTATGTGCTAACCTTGTATCTCCCAATAGTCAGGGTCATGAGGTCCTCTCAGTCCTGACATTCCATATTCTAAGCTCCTTCCAGCTCTGATATTCTATGTGCTAACCTTGTATCTCCCAATAGTCAGGGTTGTGAGGTCCTCCCAGCCCTGACATTCCATGTTCTAAGCTTACCTCCATGTTCTAAGCTTCTTCCAGCTTTGATATTCTATGTTCTGATGTTCTATTCCCCAATAGTATGTGTTCTAGATCTTTCCAACTTTGACATTCCAACATTTGAAATTCCAAATTTGACATTGACAAGAAGTTCTAAGCTTCTTCCAGCTTTGATATTCTGAATTCTGATGTTCTTTCTCCCAGTAGTCTGGGTCCTGAGCTCCTCCCAGCCCTGACATTCCATGTTCTAAGCTTACCTCCAGCTCTGACAATCCATGTTCTAAGCTTCTTCCAGCTCTGATATTCTATGTGCTAACCTTGTATCTCCCAATAGTCAGGGTTGTGAGGTCCTCCCAGCCCTGACATTCCATGTTCTAAGCTTACCTCCATGTTCTAAGCTTCTTCCAGCTTTGATATTCTGTGTTCTAATGTTCTATTCCCCAATAGTACGTGTTCTAAATCTTTCCAACTTTGACATTCCAAGATTTGAAATTCCAAATTTGACATTTGACATTTGACATTGACAAGAAATTCTAAGCTTCTTCCAGCGCTGATATTCTGTGTTCTGATGTTCTTTCTCCCAGTAATCTGGGTCCTGAGGTCCTCCCAGCCCTGACATTCCATGCCCTAATATCCTATGTGCTGACATGCTATTTCCCACAACCTGTGTTCTGTGGTTTCCTCCCAGCTCTGATGTTTTATGTTCTAGGTCTCTCCCAGCTTCCTCTCATTCTAGAACAGAACAGTAAATGTTGAAAGAGTGGATGGATGTCTTGAGAGGCGAGTCGGGGCATAAATCTCCAACAGGCTGGTAGTGCCCGACATCAGCCCTCCCCCTCCCCTGCCTCCTGCCCAGCCCCACTCTATCTTTATTACTTTGTCAGCCGCTTTTGAGCATAATACTTATATTTTATAGTTCTGAGCCACAATATTATTCAATTTGCTTTATAGGTCTAGTTTGATCAATCTGCCCCACAAGCCCCACACCTTGGTAATTGAAATGCATTGCTCAGCAACCAGGGAATTTCAGCGTTGGGATCAGCCTTCATTTCCTTCCGTGACACCCTGTCACTGCCGTGAAACCAAATTAGGCCACGAGGCAGCCAGAGCCGGGGAGGCGGTTGCTGTTCTCGCAAGCAAAGGATTTTTTGCCAAGGCGAGAGATGAATATCTCTTCCGGCCGGCTCATTTTCCAAATGGGGAAACTGAGGTTCGGAGGAAAGAAATTCCCAGGATCATACACACAGCCCCAGAGCTGCTTTTAAACCCAAACTTCCGATGGCAAATCACATGTGCTTAGCGCTCCGCCCTTCTGGCTTCCCGGTCTCTACCCAGTTGGATGTAAACAGCTGGCCTGGGCCAAAATCGCCCAGGTTACTCTTCTCAGTCTTATCTGGCTGCCTCCTCCCTCAGAGACCCGTCTCCTGCCTCTACTCAAGGAGCTCAGTTTGCTTCCATTCTTCCCAGCCCTCCCCTCCCCGTCCTGGATTCTCCCCATCCATAACCTGAACTCCAGAATCCAGCGGAGGCAGAAGCAAAGGAGTTAAACTTTTTTAAAAGTGGAAAAAAGGAATTTTAAGTGCTCTTAAAGTGGCTGGATAGTAATGAATCAGCGTTGTCCTGTCGAAAAAGAGGCTGTGAATTTTTAAAGATGCCTTGGGGCACCGCGTTTGACAGTCTGTCTATCCCTGCCTGCCTCTCAGAAACATCTTCCAAATTTATAAACTGCATCTGACTCTCTCGTAGATGAAATTCAAACTCCTTAGCTTAGCATTTGAGCGCCCTTCCCCCCATCCTCATCTCTAATCTTCCACAAGACACAATTCAAATCCATTCAGCCTAAAAAACACTTATTAAACTCCTACTATGTACGGCCTTGTGTGTTAAGAGCTGGAGATGCAGTCAAAAATGAAAAAAGGGTTGGAGGCCATACAAACTGCACACAGATCATCATAAGAGTGAGCATTTCTATAGCACATTAAAGTATGTAAAGTGCTTTCCATATATGATCTCATTTGTTCCTCGTAACGAGCTTGTGTGGTAGGTGTAACTTTTTGCCTTTATTAAAGCTTTTTTATTTTCAATACATATGAATGGATAATTCTTCAATATTAGCTTTTGCGAAACCTTGTGTTCCAGTTTTCCCCATTCCCCCACCCCCTCCCCTAGATGCCAAGTAGTCCAATATATGTTAAACATGGAAAAATATATGTTAAATCCAATATAAGCATACATATTTATACAATTATCTTGTGAACAAGAAAAATCAAATCAAAAAGAAAAAATTGAGAAAGAAAATAAAATGCAAGCAAACATCAACAAAAAGAGGGAGAAAGTTAAGTTGTGATCCACACTCAGTTCCCACAGTCCTCTCTCTGGGTAAAGATGGCTCTCTTTATCACAAGATCAGTGAAACCGGTCTGAATCGTCTCATTGTTGAAGAGAGCCGCATTCATCAGAATTGAGGTACATATAATTTTAATTGTCATTGTTGCTGTTTCCAGTAACGTTTGAACCTTGGTGATCCCATTTGGGGTTTTCTTGGTTTGCCATTTCCTTCTCCAAATCATTTTACAGATAAGGAAACTGAGGCAAGTAGGGTTAAGTGACTTACTCAGGGTCACACAGCTAGTAAGTATTGGAGGCTGGATTTGAACTCAAGAAGATGAATCTCCCTGACTGTAGTCCCACTGCCCTATGCACAATGGCACCCCCTACCTACTCAGGTATTTCTTTTCTTTTTTGAATGTCATAGTATTTTATTTTTCCAATTATATGTAAAGACAGTATTCAACATTCATTTTTTGTAAAATTTTGAATTCCAAAGATTTTTTGCCCTCCTTCCCTTACCACTGCCCTCCCCAAGACAGCAAGCAGTATGATACAGATTATAGATGTCCAATCATTTTAATTTTTACTTTAATTTCCATATTTGTCATGTTGTGAAAGAAAAACCAGAACAAAAGAAAAAACACAAGAAAAAAAAAGCAAACAACAACCAAAAAAGGTGGAAATAGTACGCATATGTCAATTTGCATTCAGGCTCCACAGTTCTCTCTGGATAGGGTGGGATTTTCCATCCCAAGTCTATAGGAAGTGTCTTGGATCACTGACTTGCTGAGAAGAGCTAAGTCTACCATGGTTGATTATTACATAATCTTGTTATTTTTTGTGGACAATGTTCTTGCCCAAGTATTTCTTAAAACAACCTTAATACCTCCTTGGGGATCCAGTCATGCAATCAATTCAGATTCCACCTGTTTCATCATCTACGTGACTCTTCATCTTGTCTGTAAGAAGATCATAAGAAATATTTGTCAAAATCTTTTCTAAAATCTAGGTAAAGTACATCGAGAGCCTTCTCCAGTCTCCCAGTATAGGAGTCCTGATGAAAAAGGAAATGAAGTTGATGTGGCTTGACACATCCTTGATGTATCCCTGCTGATTCTTTGTGCTCACCGCTTCCTTCTCTAAATGTTCACTAACCATCCCTTTAATAATACATCACAGAATTTCCCAGGAATCAAAGTAAAGCTCATTGGTCTATAGTTTTAAGGGTCTGTTCCCTTCCTGAGGAAAAAAAGTACCCTAGAACGTTTGCCTCCTATATTCTTATAGCAGCTCTGCGATTGGCCATAAATTTTCAAAGACCACTGGCAGCTGGTTAGCAGTCACATTTCTATTAGTCCTTCCGTTATCCTGGGATGTAGCTTCTCTGGCTCTGGCAATTTGAACTCATCAAGGGAAGAGGAAGCAGTCTCCTTCTGCTCACTAGATGTTTTTGGCGGGGTCCTTTGCAGTCTCAGTGTCTCTTTAGTAGAAAACAAAAACCAGAAACTTAAGAAGTAAAAGCAGTATCTGTTCTCCATCATCCATTATCGTGGCTCCACCTATCCGAATAGCAGTCTTCCTCCTGGGCTAAGATGTTAAAATTGAGTTCGCAGCTAAGAGATGTTGCTAACTGTGGAGAGAGAACTGAAGCCATATCCATAAAGAGAATTAAGTGTAGTCCGGCAGAGGTGCTTGCTGGCTTCCCTGGTCTCCTTCCAGACTTAACTCAAATCCCATCTTCTTCAAGAGATGTTTTCTGGTCTCCTTCCCTCCTTCTCCTCTACCCCCGCTGCTTGTATTTATCTCAGACACTCCTTTCAGCAGATTTATCTTGAATGGACTTATTTAACTGCATATCATCTCCTTTATTAGAATGTGAGTTTCTGGAGGGATGGGGACCATGTTTTTGCCTTTCTTTATATCCCCAGAGCTTGGTACAGTGCCTGGTGCACAATAAGTGTTTAGTAAAGGTTTGTTGACTGACTTTTTTCTTTAAGAGTTTGGTAGTGAAAGTAAGGACAATGTCTAGGAAAATAATTTGAAAGGATATTGGAACAAGCAGATGATTTGCAAGGATGGAAGGAACCTTGAAACCTTTGTAGGAGTCAATTTTCTTCAGTCATTTTCCAAGCATGTCTGACTCTTCATGATCCCATTTGGAGTTTTCTTGACAGAGATAATATAGTGATTTACCATTTTTCTTTTCTTTCTTTCTTCTTCCCTTTTTTTCTTCTTCTAACTTTGAATTTGAACTTCCTGACACTGGATCCAGTGCACCCTATTCATTGGGGTACCTAGCTGCCTGGAATTGAAGAAAACAAGAGACAAGGAATGATTGGTGGGGATGTGGCAGGAGGAATAGAACTGGGGGCCCAAGTGTTTAACCTTGACAAGGAGAACTAATTTGTAAGAGTAAAGAAAGAGAAGATGGGCAAAGATGGAGAAAGTTCTGAGACGTACAAAAGCAGAAATGAGAGAGTTCACGGGCTTTTAGACTTCTGAGTCAGGCAGAAAACAAGCTCAGAAAAGGGCTAGCAAGGCTTGGCACAAGAGGTCTGCGGCCCCTTTTATGGTCTGGAGATGGGTCAGTATTGGAGGAGAAAGACTTCCATGTGGGATATGTTGGGTTAGCTGGAATATGGAGGTGGAGATTTCCTATAGACCATCCGAAACATGATACAGGACCTAACGGGTTTGGGGGACATCCCAAAGGAGGGTGGTGCAGTAGATGGAGCCTGGGCATGAAATGAGAAAGACCAGGGTTCAAATCCAGTCTCGGACACTTAACTGCGGGATCCTCAGCAGGTCATTTAACTACTTTGTCTCAGTTTCTTCAACTGTAAAAACAGGATAATAATAGTTGTAAGGATCGAATGAGATGTTTGTAAAAAGCACTTCCAAAGACATGTAGTGGATCCTATATAAATGCTCGTTCCCTTTACCCAGAAATGGATGATAACTCATATATGCCGCCGTGCAGTGGACTGCTGCCAATATGAGAGTAAAATAAAGGAGGGGGCGTGGTGGGGCAGGATCCTTTCATTTGGACTCTAATTTGAGACCCAGGTCTGCCACTGTATGACCTTAGAGGGCTCACTTCCTATTTCTGGCTCTTAATTTACTCATCTGTAAAACGGGAATAACAATCTTTGTGAAGGGGGAAAAAGTATTGTAGATCTTCAAGTCCTAAGTAAAAATGGAAGCTATTTTTATGATTATTTCCATTCACATTCTCCAGTCTGAGTTCACTGCTAAGCCCCTATTAATAGCTGATTATTTTAATATCCTTGATAAGCTAATATACAGATCAATCAAAATACAGTTGATTCCGGCACTGTACTTACTGTATAATTACCCTTGATAATCTCTGATGCGGCTGCCTCTGATTACGGCGCTGTGACAGGCGCTGACTGATTTCGGGACGGTTCTGCTCCATAGCGTGATATAACGAGTTGTAATTGACTCGGTGCACGCCTAATGCTGATTGTGGATGTCTCGGGCTGGAAACCCAGAATCGGCTTGATGCTGAGAATGGGACCCGTCATACTCTAAGCAAGATCTTTTTTCTATATTTGTTCCTCATGCAATTTCATAGTGATTACCTAGTTTTTTTTTTTTTTTTTTTCCTTTTTGAAAGCTGAGCCTTCTTTTGAGAACAGAACAATCGGCTCCCGGTGACTTGGAAGCTGAGCCGAGCTGGTGACTAGTCCCATCCCAGTCCCGGAAACCACTTGGAAGTCATGCTTGTTCTCCATTGATGCCGTAGGTTCTTATACATACATATGTGGAATCTCTCTGAAACACAGCATTTGCTGATAATAGTAGGTGCTTAATAAGTGCTTCACATGTATATTTCCATATCAGTCTTTGTATATCTATTATCTACCTGCATATCCATTTATCCACCCATCCAGTGTACTCCATCATCTGTCATCCATCCATTCATCCATCCATTCTCTCACCTATCCGTTTATTTACATCTGTCCATCCATCTTTTCTCCTCTCGCTTCTCTCCCCCTTTCTCTTTCTGTCTCTCCTGTTTCTCTATCTCTCTGTCTCTCTCCTCCCTCTGTTATTGTCTCTCTCCATCTCTGTTTCTCTCTATGTGTCTCTTGTCTCTCTCTTTGGGACTGGACTAGAAAGGTGAAATAATTTGCCCAGGGTCACACAGCTAAAAAATGTTGGGTTTGAGATAGGAACCAAAGCCTCTTGACTCAGGTCTGGTGAGCTTTCGCTCACCCAACCCAACAGTACCCGACTGCATCAAATGTGTGTGAGTCAGCAAGTGATAAGGACCGATGGCGCTTAGATGTAAATGCAAAGACTGGATTCTTTCTTCTGGGTCCTGCTCTTCCCATTGCCGGCTCCTTCCCCTTTCTCTCCCAGCCCTTCAGCTAGTACCATGAAGAGCAGAGCTGGCGCAAAGAATTTAGATTTCAGCCCCCTACCGACTGGGAACCAGTGGGTCAGACTGAGATGTTCTCTCAAGTCCCCGTGGTCCTAAGGCTTTGTTTGCACAATTTAATGGTTAGAGAAGGGGGCCAGTTGGCCAAAGGTCATAGGCTCAATGTCCAGGTGCTTGCTTTTCACCCCTGCTCCCAGCCTGGAGTCATGGTTCCCTCCAGGTGAAAAACAGGTGACAACTCACAGTTACCCAATACTGAGGGGCAGTGAGAGCCCAAAAGGGAGGGGTAGGACCCCAGGGTGTGAGACCTAGGCTCCCAAAGATATTCTGTATCACCTGAGGCAAGGAACATTTTCTGAGACTCAGGATCCCACTGATGTAAACGGAGGTAATTGAACTTTAATCACCTTTTAAATCCTCTGATTCTCTGATCTTAAGAATCTACTTCCATAGACTCTCAACATTCAGCCCTTTTACCCACCTAACTGAAGGACTGAACCCCAACCTGAAAAATGGCTTTTGTTTCAAAGCGTAGACCCCTATCAAAAGGTCTCTCTTGGCCTTAACCACTTTCACTTACTTCTATGGAGGGACCCTTAGAGATCTAGGCCAGGAATTAATCCTAGCTTGCCGGAACTTCTTTCAAAAAATTTTGGTACCTGTGCATCAATAATTGCTTTTTCTTGAAATTCTTTGTATCAGAGACAAACAATAATGTTTAAAAACATTATCGTGGGAACAAGGTATGGATCACAACATAGCATTTTCACTTTTCATTGTTGTTTGCTTGCAATTTATTTTCTCATTTTTTTCTGTTTGATTTGATTTTTCTGGTGCAGCATGATAATTGTGGAAATACATGTACGTATATTGGAGTCAATATATTTTTACTATGTTTAACACATATTGGATTACTTGCCATCTAGGGGAGGGGGTGGGGGAAAGAACGGGAAATTGGAACACAGGTTTTGTGAGGGTTAATGTTGAAAAATTATCCATGCATGTGTTTTGAAAATAAAAAGCTTTAATAAAAAAATTTATTGTGAGAAGGGATCCTTGATATAAAAAAATAAATAAAGAATCCTTATCTAGCAAATCCCTTATTTTGCAGATGGGGCTGAGAGCTAAAAAGGGTAAACATCTTGTTGAAGGTGACACAGCAAGTCCGTAGCAAGAGCCAGTGGATCTCACCTCTTGGTCCCCTGTCCTTCCCTAACACTAATGCCGCTTCCAGAGTCCCACTGGCTTTTGTCAGAGAGCGGCCCAGAGCATCCCAATCCAGTGCCCTTCAAGTCTATAGTGGGACTTCTGGACTGCTTCTGTGGGAATGACTTAGACTCAAAGGCCTGGGAGCCGGAGAAGAGCTTAAACAACAATCAGTGCATCTCCCCCAGTCAGCTGAAGCCCAAGAAGGTGGGCAGATAATGCAAGTGGTGAGTCTGTAACATCACAAACCCCTGAGTTGGAAGGGAGACCTCTCTGAGGTGGGCATCTC
Organism: Antechinus flavipes; assembly: GCF_016432865.1. NCBI lineage: Eukaryota > Metazoa > Chordata > Mammalia > Dasyuromorphia > Dasyuridae > Antechinus > Antechinus flavipes. The sequence goes on along the minus strand of NC_067398.1, from coordinate 56,711,840 downwards.
GGTGCAGGGTAAATCACCCTGGAGCCGCACTCACTACGGCCTTTGCTGGTTATCTAACCTCCCTGAGCCTGCCCAGAAAATGAGGAGGTTGGACTCCATGACCCCCAAAGTCCCTCCCAGCCCTGTCTCAGGTAAGAGGCAAAATGGCCCGCACATTTGCATGGCGCCCCTGGGTATCTTGGGCACACAAAAGAGCTCTCAGGCTCCGGCCCCTCCTGGCATTCTGCCGGCTCTAGAATTTGTCACTGTGCCTCAGACGCTCCCTCCCCTGTGGCCCCTCCTCTGACCGGTGAGTTCCTCTAGGAACCATCATTTTGGGGAAGCGCCCGGTCCAGCCACGCTCATGCTGCTCCTCTCCAGGATTCTTCACCGTGTTTTCCCGTGAATCTCTTTGCTCCTTCCCACTTTTTAGTTACCTCTTATGTATTTAAGTTTCTTAATTCACCTCCAATGCCACTGATTGAAGAGCACTGAACTCCTTCAAAAGCCTCCCTTTTATAGAGGGCTCATAGAACTCCCGGTTTACTATTTTTCACCGGGAGCTCGGCCCAAATTTGATATTCCAAGGGGCATTTTCCCAGGTACATCTGGGGGAGGGGGGCAATTACCCTTCCCTTTTTCCAGCTTCTTTCCTGGCTTGTGATCTTCCTCATTCTAAGTTCCCTGAGGGGTGGGCCTGTATTTTTATTTGTATCCCAGTACTTAGCATGGGGCCTGGAACTTAGCAGGCATTTAATGTTTATTGCATTGAAAACGTTGTCCTCCTTACTCAGAGGGAGACGATGATTCCAGACCAGAAAAATACTATTGCCCCCCCCCCCCCACAGAGAACCTCCAAGTGCCACTTTTGTCACTCTATTTTTCTTGTATTTTTTTTTCTAACGCGAGCTTGACTTTGCACAAAAATCGCCATCAGGTTGTCTTCTCCAAGTTCCTCCTCCTCTCCCGGTCCCCTCACCCACCAGAATGAGCCCCTCGGAGGAAGGGAGGCTAGTCGCCATCTCCTCCCCATCCCACCCCCTCCCCAGTCTCCCCGCATGGTTAAAGCGGCAGGCCGGTAAGAAATAACACCAGGAGACGCGGGCTTTAGCAAAAATGTTTAATCTCTCCTTGATGCGCTTTTATTTACAAGTACTAAATCTGAAGAACATTAAAATAGGAAATAGCGGGATATTTACACAATCCAAGGGCACGGGAGCCGGGGGCCCCACCACTTCCAACGTGGAGCGACTGAGTAACGTTTATCGGAACCACTGATCAGACCATCAAAACCATCTGTCTTCTCTCCATTTGAAATGTGGACGACGACATTAAGGGACAGCTAATTGTGCGCTTCGTCTTAAAAATATAAATCTCTCTCTAAATATATCTATCCGATCTGGTGAGGCCAGATTTGAGCCGCTAATTCCAAGACTGGGGGCTGGAGAGCGGGGAGGGGGACGGGGTATCCTCCAGAGGCTGAGTGACAGAAAATGGAGCGGGTGTAAATCTGGTTATCTGGGGGGGGGGGGGCTGGAAGGCGCCCCATGGAGTCTACGGAGCTCGAGAGGCAGTGCCGCGCTGTTTTCCCTGGTGGTGAGTTCCAGGAGGACTTGAAACATGAAGGACGTGGCCATTCCCCGAAGGAACTGACTTGTGGGTCTGCTCACAGCCGTGGGCTCACCTTGCACTAGAATCTCCCAGGGGCGCAGGAGCGACCCCGGGCTCTCAAAGACCCAGCCAAGGCAGGTTTCCCAAGCCCGAGAGGCTTCGGGGCAGCTCAGCTCATGGCAGAAAGGCTCAGGCCCAGAGGCTGCTGGTCCGGGGAGGGAGGGGAGCGAGAGGAGGCAGGAATTCTGGGCCTGAAGCAGTTCTCGGAGACTATGGAACAAGGTTAAAGCAGCCAACCAGGCCTCCAGCCGGAGGCACGGGAGCACACCCGCTCCCATCCAGGGGTAGAGGGGCCAAGGAGGCTCTGGGAAGGCGGGGGTCAGTGCCCTGGGGCACGGAGAGGGAAGCATGAGGTAGATTCCGGTCTCCTTAGAGATGGCAGGAAGACCCAGCCCAATGCCCCCGTTCTCTCTGGCAAAGAAACACAGATGACCCTCGTGGTGTCTCCTGCTTCTAAGACCCCTTGGAGCTTTCTTGGAGAGGTCCCTGCCTCTACAGGAGGACAGGAAAAGGCAGCTGTTTGCCCAGTGGGAATCTTGCAGCTGCTGCAGCCATTAGACCTTCTTCAAAATATCCTCCCTCCCTTTCTCACCAAGGTTGTTATTAGTAGATGGGCCACGGGGTCCTTTGCATTCAGTTCCTTTCCCCCTCCTCCTATTTTGCCAAGGAGAAAACGTCCAGAGAGAAGGAGCCTGGCTAGGTCAGGGAGTTGGGGTCAAGGCTGATTCTGGCCCCAAGATTTCTTGCTCCAGTCTGGGCCCTTCTCCTACCCTCTACAGCTGAAGTTGTTTCTACACTCACCCTTCTGGCTTAACTTTAGGAATCACTGGCTGAAAAAATGCATTACACCAACCCAAAGCCAGCAAATGTGCTGAGAGCGGAGGGGGGCCCTGATGTAACCCAGGTGGCTGAGGGGACCCAGGATAACTCAGGTGACTGAGGGGACCCAGGTATAACCCAGGTGACTGAGGGGACCCAGGTATAACTCAGATGACTGGGGGGACCCTGGAAGCCAAAGTTGAAAAGGACACAGGACTCACTAGCAGAGCTTGCATTTTCTTACTCTTCCCCTACCAATGGTCCTAAGGTACAACCAGCAATAGCCCTGAACTTGATTCCTCTGCGAGAGGCAGCAGAAGGAGCCATGGGAGAAGGGGACTACGCTAGCTCTAACTCCCGGGTTTGGGCTCTGGGGCAAGCCTGGTTTGATGTATTTTGGGGGGAGGAGGCGGGAAGAACCAGACCTATCACTTCGCTGATGTAGGGAAATCCTAGTGGACAAATCCCTTCTCACAAAGGCCACGGATGATCTTGGAGGGTGTGGGAGGCCCTGAGAAGTGACCTGCCCAAGATGACACAGCTAATATGACTCCCTGACTCCAAAGGTGTTCCCCCACACACACACTGCCCCCAAGTATGGGTTACAGACTTAAGAAATGTAGCTTTCCTGCTTTTAAGTACCTATGGTAATTAGAACCAGGCAGAGGAAGCACTCCCTAGTAGAATCCTTAGGGGACTGGCTTTAATGAATAGATAAGAATGATTTATAATTAGCATTGTCAATCATTTTGTATAAATGGAAGCTTCTAAAGTGCTTGAGGAGGCTTGAAGCCATTCTCAAGTAGGTTAAACATGCCCCCTGTTCCCCTCCCCCAAATGACTTAAATCCTTGCCAGGTAACACAGAGGGAGGTGTCGGCCCAACTGCCGTCAGTCTTTTCCCTGAATGAGTGGGGTCTGGTTTTAGGAAGCCCGAGCACCCCTCACGCACCCGGCTGGCAGCAACGCCTGCCGATGATACGAACGTGGGCCAGGCCAAGGGACATATCCAGGGCAAAGCCGTTTTCCTCAACTATTTGCAAGACTCGAGATCTTTTAAAATAGGCGGCTTCGCCTGTCTAGTGCTTTCTCTCAGGAGCCTCGTAGAACTGAATTTAATTTTGATCCCTCAAGAGCAAAGCTGGTTAGTCACAGAAATCCTCTTCCTTATCGATACCAAAGCCTTGGTCCAGAACCTCGGTTTCCAGGGTCTTGCAGGAGGGAAATTGGGAGTGGGGGGGGGGGGACGGGACCATAATACCACATGCTAACCTTTAAATTGCTTTGAATCCCTAAAGGGTTCAATCAAAGGAAATATGTAACTGAGACCTAAGCTAAGCTACTGGCTTGGGGAAAGTCTTTATCCAAATTCATTAAAAACTGAACAGAACTGGAAACAGTGGTCCCTAAGCATCAATCTCCATCTTGTTTCTGGAGCCTCACAATTGGTTTCCTCATCTGCCACGTTTCCCAATAGCTTAATGGTGAATGAGCATTTCCTGAATCAAAGATCAGCGTCGATTCCAAAGTAACTGCCCCCCCATTTTTTGGGGGGAAGCCCTGATGACCTCCCCATCCATGACTAAATCCAATAGGGGCAAAAGGTGGGGAGAAGAACCCTGAGGGGGAAAGGGGGAATCCAGTGAGCAAAAGGGAAAAAAAAAAGAACCAAAAATTCTAGTTAGGTCATTGAGGGATTCTCCCTTTGGACCTAAGTCTTCACAAACAGTGGAAACCTACTTTTTGGAACTAGCCTCCCAGGATTGATTCCCACCATCAAGGAACCCAGTCACCTCAGAGAAACAAGAGTTCTCCCTCCTCTGGGCCTTCCTGAGACCTCTTGGGAAAGTCCAGGCGCCACAAGGAATGGTGACTGCCGGTCCCATCACAGTTAGCTGTCCCTTAAAGTACACAGAAACTTTTAGTACCGTTTTAGAAGTAAACTGGAGAAGGTAAGTCTACTTTCATCCATTTTTTTTTTCCTTTTACAAGAAGTGACAAATTAATTAAAAATCATAATAATAATAATAATAAAGGTCTAAACAACCTCTAATATTCAACACTTGCAGTTTTAAAAAGATCAACTCAGACTAAAATCTAGCACGCTCATGCAGTAATTCGCGGGTCCTATGAAGTCCCGGACTTTCTGAGGACTTGGGGTAGCTTTTTCTTCCTCCTTGAAGTTTAAAAAAAAACAAAAAAAAACGAAATCACCGCATAATGAGAGGTGTTCAGGCTTCAAAGATTGTTCCGCTTGGTGATAAATTCTTGGAAGTTCCTTCCAGACCATTTGGTATATTTGTTTTGTTTTTGTTTTTGTTTTTTTAAATTTTTCTCACTGGTTTAATTTTCTTATTCTATATCTTTTTTCTTGTTTTTCCCCTAAATTTTCTTCTTTAGTCAACTATACAGGACCCTCCTGGGGCTGGAGATTTAGGTTGTAACCACATATATATATTTATATATATATACACACAATTCTCTGTTTTTGAATTAAAAACTTCATTTGTTCTTACTTGGTCACTGAGGGTATGAACGGACACTGAGCAGTCCCTCGGGGTCACGAAATGGCCCACTCGGAGGACAGGCCTGGCTCCCTGTGGTCCGAGGCTGAGGCAGCAGCAATACATATTGTGAACAGCATCATCTTGCCTGGCTGGGTAACCGAGGGAGCCCTCTCCCAACTGTGGTTCTGGTCTTCACCAGTAAAACCACGGTATGAGAACCAAACAGGCTTTCGCTTTTCTTTCTTTCCTCTTAAAAAAAAAAGGCAAAACCAAAACCTCCCCCCCAATCCCATCTCCACTCTGAGGTTCACCACTTGGTGCCAGATTCCAGACTGGACAGGAACTTGGAAACCACCAGGGGAGAGGACAAGAGGGGAAGACAGAGGAAAGGAAGGGAGAGAGAGAGAGAGAGAGAGAGAGAGAGAGAGAGAGAGAGAGAGAGAAAGAAAGAAAGAAATAGTGACAGAGACAAAGAGACAGAGAGAGAGAGAGAGAGAGAGAGAAGTAAAGACACTCTGAACAGATCGAAGAGCTAGTCTCATGAAGTTTTTGGCCTGCACCAGAAGAGATCAAAGGCTATCTTTGGCCATGCTTGGCCAAATTGGTGGGGAGTTGGTTTAATGACTGGAAGTTGGTATAATAAATACCTAGACAGTGATGTTCAACCATAGGTCCTGGGGGTCTTCGGGAACCCCCAAGCACTTCCACAGGCCAACAGATGGCCTCCCATGGTTGAACATAGGAATTACTGTGGTATAAGTTGCACAAAGAATATGAGTTAAAAATAGACGTCCCCTGGGGGAACAAGGCCAAAAAAAGGACTCATTTAGTGGGGATTCTGTGAGAGGAAAGAAGAATTTCAAGCACGGTTGGTGGGAATAACCTTGGGGACAATGACCATGGCGCTGGGTGATGGCGTTCCTGAGAATGGTGGTGACGGCGATGGCGTGCGATGGGAATGGAGATGATGGGGAGGAAGGAGGAAGGTGGCGGGAAGGCCCAATGCCATGCTCACCAGTCTACCTTCTAACCAAATTCTCTATTTCTTCCGTTAGTTGGGCCGAGAGAACAGAGCTTGGGGCTGGCTGCTGCTGGGGAAGACTCAAGGATGACAGAAGACTGGGGCCAGACAAAACGGAGTGATTTATTCCCGCTCCCCACCAGCCAGAACACCCCTGCCCCCAAACTGATTGGGAGAGCCCGTTGCTGCTGACCCCTTCTCTCTCAGACCCACTGACGGGCCCAGTTCTAACAAGGTTCCCCGGGACTGGGGAACAGGCAAGCGGCCTGGCTGAGAACTGCTTCCCTCCCTTTCCCACCCGGGCCTGGGAGGCTCCTCTGGAGCCAAGGTCTCTGCAACTCAACCAGAAGTGAGGGTTCTTGTCAATCCTGCGGGGAGGGGGCTGGGAACCGGCCTCGCCTCTGTCCAACAGCTCAGTGAGGGGCGGAAAGGGGCTGGCTCTCTTTGCCTCTCCTCATCTCTGGTCACGCCCCGGACCAAGGAGTTCTGGGAAGTCGCGGCCAGAGGCGACGGCCGTTCCCAGAAGGAGGTCAGACAAGCAGGGAGCTCCAGGCACGGCACAGCCCTCCACTGAATGACTCTGTCCGGGGCCAGACCCGGGCCTAGCAGCAGCAGAGACACGAATCCCACACCGAGCCACGCCAAGGGGAGGTCGCTAATTTGAGAAGCCTGTGGGGAGGGGGACGGGCAGGGGCTTGGGATACTGGAAAGGGAGGGAGGAAAAAGCAGGGAGGGCAGAGGGACCCAGAAGTGGGCCACATCTCGCCCCCTCCTGTCCCACCTGCCACCTCCCAGCAGCCCTTGGGAATGAGGGAGGGCAGAACCAAAGTCCCCAGAGCTGCCCTCCGCCATTCTCCAGCTCTGGGTCTGGGGAGCACCTCGGTGCCTTTCTCTCCCGCTTGTGCTGAGGGTCACAGAGATGACGCGTGCTACGGGACAGGAAACTTCAGCCCCCACGGGCACCCCTTTCTCTGTGCTGCCTGGGGCTCTGACGACCACTTTAAAGGTTTCCCCTCTCGTTTTGGGAGTGGGAGGGAGAGAAGCCAATTTCACGTCCTATATAAAACCTTTCTCGTTACATTTTTTCCTTTCTATTTGTGGATTTGTAAAAAGGAAATCCTGATGTTCTGTAAGCTGTGCAAATAGAGCAGGTAAATGAGAAAGATGGGGAGGGAGAGGGGAGGAACTGGATCCAGCGGGAACAGATGAGAGAGTGGAAGAAAACAGTCAGTCACATTTGGAGGAATTAAAATCTGAAGCCTCCATGGAAGAGGGGGCGGGGAGCGGAGGGAGGCTCCCCGGTGCCCACCCTCTCCCCGGCATCGTCCCTCCCAGGGAGCACCATTCCCACTGTGCCAGCCTTCAGGGAGCAGCGGAGGCGTGACGGCCTCTGCCAAGTGACTGCAGCCTCCTTCTCTGCCTCCCACCGAGGGCCGCTGCCCGGGAAGGTCCCTCTCCCTCTCTCCCTCCAGGCAGGCGGGCGGGCGAGTGGGCTCTGTCCTTCTCCCTCCTCGGCAGGCCGAGTGTTGGCGTTTCCCTTGCTTGGCGGTGCTGGCTGGCTCAGGGAGGGGCTCCGGTGAATGCAGCGTGGTCCCCCGCGGCCCCCGGCATAGCGGGGGTGGGGGACGGACACCCTGCCCCCGATGCCGGCTTCTCTCTCTGTCTCTTTCTCTCTGGTTCTCAGAGTCTGCCACTAGGAAAAAGTCACCAAGGGCCCTCCCAGACTTCTCAGCTGCTCAGGGCCATAGTGTCTATCACCTGCTCCAGCTTACTCCGGAGCCGCTGCTTCCGTGCCTGTTCGTCCTTCTCCAAAGCAGCCAAGATCTGGGGACAAACAAGAAGGAGAGAATGAGGGGAGCGGCTGCAGGAATCAGGGAGCTCCTGAACAGGGCCTGGGAGAGAGCCCCGGGTCGTGGGGGGCCCCGCAGTCCTTGCACCAAACAGGCTTCGCGGCAGTCTCCATGCCGCACGGGGCCCTCCTTTCTGCACTCTGCTGGGAAGGGCTCCCACTTTTAGAAGAGTCTAACCCAGACTGGCAAATAATTCAGGGAAATGCTGTCATCCGGACTACCTCCGGCTCACGAAGGTCCTTCTACATCACCAAATGCTGCTCTCCCCAGACCCATAAGACTAATTTTGCAAGCCCAAACCTACAAAAAGCCCCATCTACTAACAGGAAAGTCCTGTCCTATAGGTCAGGTGTCAAATCTGCCTCTGCAAAAACTCCACAATTCAGGGAAACGAGATTAAACTGTAACTGGGGCAACATGTAACAGCAATAATAACAATAATAAAAATACAGTAACACAGATAATATCAACTTGTGGTTTTCTAAGTCGAGACAGCACCTGCAAGGATCAGTTTCTATTCTGAGACGACTGATACATGCTGTAACCAATGACAATCCCAATCTCTGTGGTCCAGCCATTGAGGAGGTCTCATCACACATTGTAAAATTAATGAGACAGAGCCAAGCTACAAACTCAGACCAGTCAGCCCCAACTTCCTGGACCTGTCAGCCCCTCTGATTACTAGTCACAGAGTCCAAAACTAAAGGCAAGATAAAGCTCCAGATCTGGAACCAGAGACCAGAGATGTCCATTCCCCGAGTCTTGCTTAGCAGCTAGAAGACCAGCAACGGCTCTTCTATAGTTCTTCTATAGTCCTATCTATGGTTCAAGCCTTGGCCACTTAATAGCTTTGTGACCATGGGCAAATGAACTGAAGGAGCTGGACTAGATGACCCATAAGGTCTAGATCCAATGAGACAGAGTAGGTGAAGAGCCGGCCTTGTAATCAGGAAGACCGGCCCCAAGACTCTCCCCTGACAAAGCGGCGGGGTGATCTCGGCAAAGCACCTAACCTCTCAATCCCCTGAGCAATTCATAACTTGGGAAGGAGATCGTCTGCATTGGTAGAGGTAGTTTCTTATTAAGAGAATTCCCTATACCAACTGAAGCATTTGTCTTCACGCTACCATATATCCCAACTCGTGAAAAAGCCTCCCTCCATAAGCTACAACTAATAACCTCCTATCTATGTAACCTCAACCAATAAAAACAGGATGCTTCATTTACTGGAGGAAGCACGAGACCCCATCCAACTGGATGACTGCACATCTATCTCAGGTCCGCCACCTGCCTAACTGCTGAGGTCAGGAGCTGCAGGTACCCCTGGAAGCCAGAAATCTGATCTTCTTTTTCTCCCGAGAGCCACAAGCAAAGCTTAGCACCCAAGGAAAGCATGTATCAAGCTCAGGATGAACAATCAGAGCAAAGAAACTTGTAGGGTTGGGAAAAAGGCCATCAAAGTTCATGCAAGTATCAGAAAATCAGACCCACCGGGAGTTTAAGGACTGAAGGAGCTGAGGCCCCCAGAAGAGAGAAGGCTGTGTTCTGATGAAGGCCATTTAAAAGTCACCTCTAGGGAAGAGGAGCTTGAGATGCAGTTAAAAGGAACCTTGACTACAATATACACAATGGAGACCAGGAGATAAAGCCGGCATTGAGTCAACAGAACTGGGTCAGAGACAATGGACAATTTTGGTATTATATTATTAGTTAAAGCACCCATCCATTCTTCCCGTGTCTTAACCAGCAGTAACTGAAAAGGGGAAAGTGATGAAGAGTTTCCATCACATCATTAGGAAGTTTTGTTTAACTATTTTTTGGGAATATTCTTTGCAGGGAGTGGGGTAGGGAGTTTGGCCATTGATTGGAAAGTGCCTGTTGTGTCTAAAAAAAAAAAAAACCCACAAAAACAGATCGATAGAAAAAAGTCTTTGTGAAAAGGTAGAATTTCTTGCCATAAGAGCAACTTGTGAGTGAGTCAGAAAGGGAGCCACAAACCGGGACAACAGAAAGAGGCAGTCTTTGGGGGCTGAGAAAGGAGCTAGAAGAAACTTCTGAAAATCAGCCGGGCCAACTGTCTCATTGCACAGATGGAAACACTGCGGCCCAGAGATGGCAAATGACCCGAGGTCAAAAGCCCTAGGCTCTGAACTCGGGTTCCCAAATTCAGCTTTTCCATTCAATTGGCCGTAGCACATAAAGCAAGAGGTGGGAAGACCTTCTAAGAACAGCAGACGCCCTTGTGTCCCTACTTCAGAGCATTGCCACCATTCCTATGAGGTGGGTTAGCGCCTACTCTCGTGCTTAGAGTTGAGGAGGGTCCAAAGCAGCAAAATAACTTATTTGAGGTTACACTGCTAAAGGACAGGCCCAGGGCTCAAACTAAAGTCCTCCAACTAGCAAAATTCCCACTGCGCACCGACTACTCCCATCCCAACTCATCTTGGGCTCCGGGCTACTTCACGTCCCTGCCTGCTGCCTCACCCTCTGGGGATGTTCCACCTCAAGGCTGCTCTCTGAACTGAAGGCTGAAACTTGGCCCCAGTTAAACTCACTCCCTGAAGTGCTCCCTCTCTGGCCTTTCCCCCTTGCGAAAAGGGAGAAAGGCCTATCCCCATGTTTTAGTTCTCCCTATCCCCATTTTCTAATTCTTCTTCATGGTTTATCTTCTCTGTTTAGAATTTAAACTCTTTGAGAATAGAAACTGGGCTTTTTGGATAACTCCTCAGAACTCAGCAGTTCTTGAAACACAATATGTGCTTAATAAATGTCCTATCTATCAATTCTTGATCTCTTCTATCCTTTCTTCTATCCATCTTTCCAATCTATCTATCTCTTCTATGATCGATCTTTTCTGTCTTTTCTTCTATCATTGATATCTTCTATCTATTTTTCTACCATCTATCTTCCCTCTTCTATCTCATCTATCTCCATCTTTTTGTCAAACTTGTCTACCTATCTGTATTCATCATTGATCTTTTCTAATATTTCTATCTCTTCTATCAAACTCTTCTGTCTCTTCTCTCCATCTTTCTCATCTATACACCCATCTCTTCTATCACCTCTTGTCTCTCTCTTATCATTGACCTTTTGTTTATTCTTCTAACTCTTTTATCATATCTCTTCTAACTCTTCCATCCACCTAATCATAAATCTACCTATTTAAATGTTCTTCTCCCAAGCTATCTATGCTAAGAGTTGGGGAAATAGCTCTGGTTCTCAAGGGAGCTTACATTCTAAGAATATTTACTCTAGATTCCAAAGAGACCAGAAAAAGGAGAGAGGGATGCAATTCTCAGAGGAAATTTCACGGAGGACGTATGTGTAAGTTAGCTGCTTACTTACTATTAGAACAAAAAGGGTTTCTAAAAGAAATCTAATACACTTCCCTCATTTAACAAAGGAAGGAAATTGAGGCCTGAAGAAAGAAGGGATTTGCCCATGGCTCTGCCACCAACTTGTTGCCAGAACATCTGAGCCAACAGCTGATGTCTGAGTCAGGGCTTGTTTGACAACAGCAGTAGTCTTTCCCCGTACATAAGGGGGAAATGTGGAATTCCCATGTAGTTGGCCAAGTCCCAGGTCACGGGATCACGATTTTGGAGGTGGAAAGGGCTAAGGAACTTGTCAATTCCATGAGATTCTCACAGTTAGTGAAGGGGCAGAGTCAGAATTTGAATCTAGGCCCTCTGGCTGCCCATCTGGGGTCCTTTATGTTCCACCGTGCTGCCGTCAGGGGCCTTAGAAAAGGCATCCTTGACTGAGACCCGGAGTCAGGTATTTCTGGTTGAATAATAAGTTCCTTGAAAAATTCCCATCTGCCTTGGCACACACTTTCACAATTAGCTGGCAAGGCACCCCCTTGGTCTCCGCTCCTCGAGTCAATGGGATGAACCATTTCATCGGGTGTGTAATTGGAAATCAATTGCTAGCTAATGAAGGGGTTGGCAGGGAAATAGGGGATCTCAGACTGCCTTCTACAAAGGGAATCTCTCACTGCTCCATGGGTTGAGTACTGCTGTTCTGAGGCAAGGAGGGCCGAGGCCGTGGGCTCACCCAGAAGTCAAACAGAACCAGAGAAAAGTCCAATTCCCAGCTGTGCCGTTTTCTACCCGGGTGACATTGGGGAGGTCTCAGCTGTGAAAGGAGCTGCTTGAACTGGGCCAGGTTAGGGCCATTCCAGCTTTAAATCCTGTGACTCTACAAAGTTACCCCATCTGCCCGGCCCTTCCTACCTCAGCTCCAGCTGCCTGGGGATCTCTGATGTCTGAATCCTGCCGCGCTCCACCTTTGTTAAAGCTGGGCTAAGCTAGTGGTTTGGGCTGGAGCCTAAACAAGGAGGAAAAAGCCCCATCCAATCAACCAACAGCCCTGCTGTGTGGTTCTGGTGGGCTCTGAGGGTGGGAGGTGGGAGGGCACTGCCAGCCAGGTTCATAAAGTTAGAGCTGAAAGGCCTTTTCTAGCTCTAAATCCAAATAACTCTGACACTGTATTACATAGAACCAAAACCTCTGATTTCTCCCTGCTTCAAAGTTCTCCCCAATCATGGGGCATGCATTGCCCCATGGCAACCCCCCTTCTCTCCAAGGCACACTGGGGCACTCTCTCATCCTGTTGGGTTTGTCTCTCCACCCACACACCAGCCCCATCCCTATCTCTGGACTGTCTTCTTCCCTGCCTGGCAGGCACCCTCCATTCTCTCCAGCAAATTCAGGAAATGACTTGGGGTAATAGGGTAACAGGAAGGTAGCACACTAGTCAGGCTATGTTTGCACATATAACCAGTGCTGATGGATCCCTTTAGATTGACTGACTAAGGTGGACATAGAAGCAAGAGCTCTGTCACAAACTAACAGAGCGGCTTTGGACAAGACACCATAAATCTCTGGGCTTCAGTTTACTCAGGCATAAAGGTGGGGTGCTAGACCAGACAAGGTTTTTGTGTCCCAGACCTTTGGGCAGTCTGATACAGCCATGGCCCCCTTCCCCCACGCCAAACAACATTTCTAAATGCAAAAAGGAAAATACATAAAACTACAAAGGAAGCTGATCATACTGGAAATAGAGATATGCAAATATTAAAGTTTTAAAAAGACAAGTTTTTAAGTTAAGGGACTTTAAGTTAAAAACACTTGCACTAGATGACCCCAAAGGTTCCTTCTGGCTTCATAATTCTCCACAACAGATTGGCTTGGCTGGAGATGAAATTATCCGCTAGAGGTCCTAGAACTGGTGAGATGCGGGGGCTGTTGGCAGCGAACATAAAAGGTCAGGCTGCTACCTCTGGGTTTTTCATTATTTCCAGTCAGGCCCCCCAGGGGCTTTATTTTATCATCCTGCTTTGTCTTGTCTTGTCTTGTAGCACACAGGGAAAAGACACCCTCCAGCCTGTACTTTAGGAAGATTTACCCAGGAGCCTGTTCAGAGACACTCTGGAGATGAGAAAGCCCAGAACCACACAAAATACGGGAGCCAGGAGAGAAACCTGAGAGAAGACATAGTCCATACCTCCCACTTTATGGAACCCGAGGCCGGGGAGGCCTCCATTGCAGCTGAGTAGCCCAAACCAGCCCCAGCTAGATACCAGCACCGGGGCAACAGAGACTCCTTCAAGAAGCCCTCACCCAGAAGCCCTCGCCAGCTTGGAGCCCCGGCCTTAATAAGCTGGCTGGTGGGGCTCAGGTGACCCCGTACCTCTCTGGCCTCCCAAAGCACCGAGGAGGGAAGAGAAAGCCACAGGGAACCGGAGCAAAGGCTTCCCTGTTGTGCACAGTGCCAGGCAGGAGAACCAGCAACTGCAAAGCCTGAAGTGAAAATTAATTATGATTCCCATTCAGCACCAATGACGGCACATTATTGCAATGAACAACAAGGAAAAAAAAAAACACGATTCGCTCTCATTTTGTATCAAAGATGGGTTGCAGTTGGGCTCTGCATAATTGTGTCTAATGAATGAAAACAAACAAAAGAAACAGCTGCGATTTATTAATCCCATTACCGGTAAGAAGAGACGTTCCCTGGAGCGGTGAGCGCCAGATTCCCGTCCCTGTCCCCTGTATGTCTGCCCACCCAGGGATGGGTGTGAACTGTCAGCCTATCATCAGGAGGGAGCTGGAGGGACTGAACAAGGTGGATCTGCTGGGCGGATTTCAGAAGCCCCAAGAACCATGGAGAGATTCTAGAAGGTCCATAAACTTGGGTGAGAAAAAGCTTCCATCTTTATTCTCACTAAGCTGTAACAGAAATTTGATATTTCCTGATTGCTTTTTTTTTTAATGACTGAAGTAGGGGACCAGAGGTGTCACCAAACTGCTGCCCAAGGATACGGAAACACACACACTACAAGCCTCTGGCCTAATGGAAAAGACTTACGGATCACAAGATTTAGAACCAGAAGAGACCAGAGACTGGTGACCAAATGTATGAAGAAATGAATGAAAAAGCATTTATGAAACACTTCCAATGTGCCGAGCACTGCCCAGGCGCTGGGAATACAAACAGAAAAGGCAAGATATCCCTGATCTTAGAGCTCCCATTCTCACTGGGGAAGGCAACCCCAAAAGAAAATGCAGCTTCAGGGCAGATGGGAACGGCTAGAAGTCCCTAGGGCGCAATGGGAAGGTGAATGGCAAGGACCCGGCGTTCCTAGGGACAGCTAGCCACACTCTGGCAAAGGAGTCACTGAATCTCCCTTCCCACTGTGGCACTCTGTTAGTCTTCACTGAAGATTTCAGAGAATAAGCTAATTTTACAAATGAGGAAACAGTGACCCAGAGGAGTTATGTTGCTGATCCAATGGAGTAAGGCATGATGCCATGACTCAAACACAAGACTTCATACTTCATTTGAGTGTGTTCCCATTCTCTCTCTCTCTCTCTCTTCTCTCTTCCTCCCCATTCTCTTTCTCCCTCTCTCTAACCCTTTTTTCTTTCTTCCCCTCGTCTCTCTCCCTTTTGTCTTTCTCACTTTCTTTCCTTTCTTTCTTCCCCTTCTCTCTCTCCTCTTTCTCCCCCGCTGTCTTCCCCTCCCTCTCTCCTTCTCCCCACCCCTTCTCTCTGCCAACCCACTCACTGGGCTCCAAAGACCAGCTCAGCCATACACTGCTGTGTGACAGCTCAGCTCTTAGCAGTCCATTGTTCTAGGCTTCTAAAAGCCTGGCTTCTTCTCAGACTGTGACCCTTTGAGAGGGTATCCAACTCTGTCTCCGCAGAAGGATTAAGGATTAAGAACCCCCAACAAGACAAAACAGTTGCATTTATCAACCACCTTTCTCCCCTCCTAGAGCTTAAAGCTTTCATTTTGAAAGGGCCACTCAGGAGGTGACCAGGCGATCGGCTCAACTCCTGCTAAAGTCTTTTTTAGACAGCATTTGGCTGGTAGTGAGAAAGGCATTTTGTGAATCCTAAAGCATTATATAAATGTGAATTATCATCATCTGAATATCCCCTTCCCCTTCCCCAAGGCATCTGTGGTAGGGACAGAACTGACTATAATTACCCACATGGGGCCAACCCAGTTTGGGGGGTGGGAGAGGGAAGGTGGGAACCTAACATCATAGGAGAGGTGACAAAGTGACTCGGTGGATGGAATCACTTTAGCTTGACATTCAAGGCCTTCCATGCTTTAGCGATAGCTCTTTTCCAGCCTTAGCCTTCATTTCTCTTCTACCATTATACTCTGAACGAGAGTTAAATTCAGCTCCCCAACACGCCCCAGCTTTAGTCACCTCTGTTCAAGCTGTTTCTTCCACATGAGCCCCCTCCTCCTTTCCCCGCTATCCGCTCTTCAAGGCTCAGCTCAAACGCCAGTCCCACTAGCAAGTTTTCCCTAACCTTCTGTGGTCTTCCACCGAGGCACAACCAAATGGAAGGGAATCTCTCTTTCTCTCAGCTATGATCACTTAACATCTCCTCTTATGATACTCACTTGTATTACAATTATTCACAGATACTTATTTCCTCTCCAGGCTGATAACTCTTTTGTCTAATTATCATGCTTTCATAATCAGGGCAAGGAAGTGAATAATTTCTCTTTCAATCTCCCCCAAGTACCAGGCACAGAATTTCATTCATAATAGGTGATCAATAAATGTTGGATAAATGAATAATTTCTCAATCTTCTAAATTACCAAAATATCTCCTTTCGGAGTGAAACCCTCCTAAAATGGCTCAACATTTTTTGCTTAGCCCTGTTCTATTGTATGTTTTTATCGATGATTTTGATGGAGATATGCCTATCAAATATGTCTTAGAAGGCCTAAGTATAGCCACAGGGGTGGAACAATTAACAGAACATTGAAGTATCACAAGTTGAATTTTACACAACAAAATCTAAAGAAGAATAAATATAAAGTTCTACACTCAGGTTCAAAAAATCAACTGCCAACTAATAAGATAGAGAAGGTATGGCCACAGAAGAACGATTCATGTAAAAAAGTTCATTTGTGTAGAGCACACGCATCACAGACAGTAACAATGTGGCAAAAACCTAAACAAAAACCAATGGGGACTGAGCTGGTATGAACAGAATCAAAGAGTCCAGAATGAGGAAAGCAGGGGATCTGATATAATTTGTCTCATTTCGTTCACTCTGGTACTGGTTTGTTTCTAGATCATAGTTCAAAATTTGGGAATTAAGGTTTCTAGAACAGACTAGGAGTCCAGTCTTCATACTGGAAATCACTGATCAATTCCCCACCTAATCCTCCTCTTCTTCTGGCTAAACCCTCCCAGTTCCTCCAATGATTCCCAAAAAACTTGAATCAAGGATGTTTGCTGTTCTGTTTATTCTCCTCTGGGCATTTGCCAGTTTATAAATGTCCTTTTAAAACTGCCTCTACTAGAAATGACAACAGTACTGCAGTTGTGGTCTGCCCAGGGCAGAGTCATGGAAAACTGTTACCTTCTTGAATTTAAAAAGGTGATTTTTTTTTTAAACAAAAAGCATAAGATAATTAGCCTATCAGATTATTCTCATGCTCTTATCTGTCAATTTCTTTATCTTTGGACAAAGAGATCCTACTATTAGGTATGCATCCCAAGGATAACAAAGCCAGACATGTATACCGATATAAACCAACAGCAGTACTTTTCCCATAGTAACAAAGAACTGTTAACAAAGAAGATGCCCATCAATGAGGGAAGGGTTCAATAAACTATGGCCCTTGGATGTAACCCAATATTATTGTGCTGTAACAAATGATGAATGTAAAGAATTCAGAGAAATGTGGGAAGACTTACATGAAATGTTGCAGAGTGAAAAAAGCAGAATGAGGAAAATAATATAACATCATGACTATAACAATATAAATGGAAAACAAGAAACCAAATTGTATAATTAGGATAATGCCCACATTTGGCCCCAGGCTTTGTAAAAGCATGTGCCTCCCTTCTACTTTGCAGAAGTGAAGGGCTAACACTGCATATAATAATTGCAAAAATAGGCAACTATACTGATTATTCTTCTCAAACTGCTTTTTTTGTTTTTAAACTTAATCTTATCTTTTTACAAAAGCTAGCCTGCTGGGTAGTAGAGGAAAAGGAGTAAAGATTATAGAAAAATAACTCAAGTTTAGTTTAGTTTTTTTTTTTTTAAGAACTCTTTGGATCTTATTTCTTTTATCCAGTTTATTAGTATATACTTTTGGCTTAATGTCATCTGTGAATCTGATAAGTATACAGCCCAAGCCATTGACAAATAAATAAAATAAAATAAAAACAAAACCAAAAAACAATCAATAGCAAAGGGCCAAGCAAGCAAGGCTTTACTGGCAACATTCTAGCAAGAGATGATACTGAATCATTAAAGGCCACTCTTTGAGTCTATTCATTCAACTGGTTCCAAATTTATTTAATTATATTTTCATCTTACCTATATCTCTGTCTTTTCTATAAAAATAGTAGGAAATACTTTATCAAATGAAATGTTTATTGGGGAATCTAAGAGGAATAAATAGACTCAAGTTAAAAAAAATCAACTACTTACTTATAAGACACCCTATCGAATCCATGTAAACTAGACTTATTAAAATATTGCTCTCATCTATCTGTTTTGAAACCCCATCATAAAAAGAGATAAAATTAGTTTGGCATGAACTGTCCTTGATGAGGTCATGCTGACTTTTTGTAAATACCAGTTTAAAGACTCTCTGCATCAGAAGTGTCAAATAGGGTGGCAATGTGGTTCACAGTGCTCCCGATTACTGTTCAAATCAAATTAAACTACTGGGAAATATTTAATAAAATAAGCAAAAATACAACAAAATATATATAATGTTACATGAAGTTTCTAAGTCAATACATGGCTCATAGGGATTCATGTCTGGTTTAGTACCTAGTCCACCCCTCTCACTTTCTCTTTTTTGACACCATTGCTCTACATATTTAAGGCCATACTATAGTGATGGGTTTTATTCCATTAAATTTTAAAGATAATTACCTATGAGGTCAAATTCAAACCCTTCAATTAGGACTTTTAGTTCTTTCTCATTGCTTAAAACTTTTTGACATGTGAAAGGGCATGGGCTTTATTACTGGCTTCTTTCTTGGATTTTTGTCTTCTGTGAACTTCTGGGTACATCAATGACTTTTCTTTATCCCTGAGTGTAATTCCTAGATGGTATCAGCTCAGTGGATATGCATGAGCTTTGTTCACCTCCCCCAGCCCTTTTATTTCAATGCCCTTTTGATTACAAGGTACTGACAAATACTTTTTTTTAACCTGTCTTTCCCAGTACGCTCCATCTCTGGACAAGAGTCTGTCATTCCTCCTCTTTAAGTCATGAGATAATTTACATTAAGCACTCTGTAAACCTTAAAGTGCTGGATAAATTACAGCAACTATTTTTATCCTAATGGCAGATGGAGAAAAGAGAGAACAATGCAACCCTTATATTGTTTCTGTTTTTTGTGTCAAGGAGAATAATCTTTTGACTAGGAAGAACAGCAGAGAAATGACTAGAAAAAGAACTGAAACCTGAGATAAGAGAGATGGAGTAAGAGAAGACTTTACTGGACTTGATGGATTCTGGCCCAAATGAACTACAACCAAGGTTAAGGAAAGAACAGGTGAATATCATTGCAAAATACTTGTCAGTGATCTCCAACAGACCTTGAAGCCTGGGAGAGGTGTCTTTCAGTACTGAGGAGCAAATACACAAGGCAGAAGTGAGGTGGGGAGAGAACAGCGTCTATACTATAGTCCAGGGAGCTTGATTTTGATTCCTGGCAAATTCTAGAATGTATCTGTAAAAAGAAACACAGCGATCTGAGAGAACCAGCACAGCCATTCACTAAGAAGTCACTGCCAAATGAATCTCATTTCTCTTTTCCAAGACAGGCTCACTCCCCTGGTATTTTAGAGGAAGGTGGTAGCTACTGACCTAGGTTTTAGTAGGGGGACCTTGACAAAATTTCCCTACTGTATTTGTGGAGATATGTGGGATAAACCAGGACTTTTTAAATTTATTGTCTTTTTGCTTGAGAAATTTTTATGTGATCCCAAGTATATAGTTATAGAAAATGGGTACACAAATCAAACTTTTATTGATAATAAATCATAATTTCATGATTCCCCCCCCCATTCAGTTACAAAATCCCATCTGGGTTTATGATCCACAGTTTAAGAAGCTGTGGGCTAAATAATAGTAAATTCAAAACTGTCTGAATGGCCAGATCCATTCAGAGGTGGCTAGGTTGCCCAGGGGATAGAGCACTAAAAGATCTAAGTTCAAATATAGCCTCAGATATTTCCTAGCTGCATGATCTTGAACACTTACTCTCTATTATCCTCAGCTATAAAATTAGGATTATAATGGTGCCTACAACCAGACTTGCAAAGATTATGTATTTTCTCACAGCTATCAACTTGGCTAAGATGACAGGAAAAGAGAATGACAAATATTGGAGGATATGTAGGAAAACTGGGACACTAATAAATAACCATTCTGTTAATTTGATTATTAATATGGCCAATTGTACTGATAGTTTTCCTAATATTGAACCAGCCCTGCATTCCTGGTATAAATCCTACTTGATCATGGTTTATTATCCTGGGGATGTATAAATAACCATTCTGGAGAGCAATTTGGAACTATGCCCAAAGGGCTATCAAACCGTGCATACCCTTTGATCCAGCAGTGCTACTATTGGGTCTATATCCCAAAGAGATCTTAAAGGAGGGAAAGGGACCCACATGTGCAAAAATATTTATGGCAGCTTTTTTTGTAGTGGCCAGAAACTGGAAACTGAATGGATGCCCATCAACTGGAGAATGGCTGAATAAATTATGGTATATGAAGATAATGAAATATTTCTGTTAATAAGCAGGCTGATTTCAAAGAGGCCTGGAGAGACTTTCATGAACTGATCCTGAGTGAAGTGAGAAGAACGAGGAGAACATTATATGGAGTAACAGCAAGATCTTCCCAATTCTGAGTCAAGTTCTCTATCCTACTATCCTATCTCTATCCTAAGCTATATTAAAATTTAAAAGGAATACATATAAAGTTCACATGAAGGTTTAAAAAATTTTCCAGAGGGAAAGCACAAGCTCTTTATGGAGATGCTGGATGACCCTTGTCAGGAACACTGTAAACATTTTTTTTGTCCCAGAGATGGATTGAATGAGATGGATTCTGAGGTTCCTTTATACCCTGAAATCCAGATTTCTCTGATAAGTTGACATAAACATCGAAGATGTGTTCACCTCCTTCAGGAGGTCTTCCCAGTCAGGTAAATTGGGGATAACCACATGGTTAATCCATACATAATAAGGTAAGAAGAAAAGGAAAACAAACAACAACAACAACAAAAATCCAGAGCTAATTAACATAGGGCTTAAGCAACTCAAAAATCTCAGAATTGGAAAGAACCTTACAGATTAATCTACTTCAAGTCCTCCATGCTATTGAAAGTAACAAGGCTCATTTCCTAGGGTGACTTATCCAAAGTCACACAAGCTAGTTCATGACAATGGTGGGCTCCAGTCTCTTGATTTCACATCCATCGCCTGTTTTTATTATACTGAACCCTTCATTCCACATAAGAACACTCAGGCCCCATTTAGGAAGCACATAAATAGAAGAGAAGGCCCGTGCTTACACCAGGCCCAAATGTATGGGCCCCCCCAGAGTAGAGCATCCCAATGGCACCGGTCCATTTAAGATTCTGCCCAGAACTGGTCAAATGCCCACTAAAGCTAAGCCCTTGCACATAAACAACAACCATATGAAAAAATGCTCCAAAGCATGAATAATAAGAGAAACACAAATTAAAACCACTCTTTGGTCTTGGTTCACACCCATCAAATTGGCAAAGATGATAAAAGATGGAAATAGCGGATGCTGAAAGGGTTATGGAAAGACTTGCATACAAATACATCATTAATTAAGGATACTCTACTAGGCCCAAAGAGATCAAAGAAAGAAAAAAAAAAAAAAAAAGGATCCATCTGGACAAAAATATTTATAGAGGCCTTTTTTGTGGTAGAAAAAACTGGAAATAAAGGGAGTGCCCCATCGATTGGGAATAGCTGAAAGAGTTATGGCCTATGAATGCAATGGAATCCTATTGTTCCACAGGAAATAAGAACAAGGACCATTTCAGGGAAACCTGGGAAGATTAGTGTGGACCAATCACAAGTGAAGTGAGCAGAACCAAGAAAACAATTTATACACTAACAACAGTATTTTAAAGAGAAAGTCTTATGAAAGCATAGGAATTCTGATTAATCCAATTACCAACCATAATTCCAGAGAACTCCTAATGAAATGTTACCCACCTCTCCTATCAGAGAACTGATAGGCTAAAGAATGAAACATGTATTTGTGGGCATGATTAATACAGTAATTTTTTGCTTGATTATATACATGTACACATACATATATATAGTATGTGTACAAATATACACACACATATATATAGATATATAATGTATGTATGTGTGTTTGTTTCAAGAGTTTGATTTGATTTTCAGTGGAAGAGGAAGGAGTCAGGGAAAAAAGACTAGTTTTGTTTTATTATTAATTGGAAAAGATGAATTACATTAAAAAATACTTTGTTGCTTGATCTGTGGGGTGGCTAGAAAACAATCTGGAAAAAAGTCCCATGAGTACTAATCTGCTCAAACCTTTTGACCTAGCAATTCCATAACTGGGCATTAACTCAAAGAAGATCAAAGATAGGAGCCTGATAACATACAACAAAATATTCACAGCAACACCTTTGAAGGTAGAAAAAACTGGAAAGAAAGTGAATGCTACTGATTCAGAGAATGGTTGAATAAGTGGTGGCACATAAATATTGTATATAATATATACATATCATATATGATAAATATAAGCAAAAATTATTTCCATATAAAAAAGAACAGCCATTAAGAATTCAGAACTAGAAAAACTGTCTTGTAGACAAAGGCAAAGAAAGTAGAAACAGGAGAACAATGTATGAACTTGCAATGAATACAATCATGTTCATAAAAATAATGGTAAAAAGCAACTCAAATTAAATGCGATGATCAAAAGGAGTTCCAGAGGATAGATGATGGGGAGGAGGGAGTTACAGGTGCAGAATATTGCAGCTTCTCTGTTTTGTTTAACTGTTACTCTGTTCCTGGGAGGGGGGTTTTGGGGCGGCTGGTCAGCAGACTGGGAAAGGACAGTGACATAACATCTTTCAAGCCTCGTCCCCTCGGAGATTCTAAGTTTTACAGAGTCCCTTGATGGTCCTGCCCTTGAAGGAGAAGATTCCTCTCCAGGTCCCAAGGGAGGCTAGCGACGAGGCGTTCAAGGACGAGCTTAGCCCAGATCTCTGGAGGGAGGAAGCCTGTGCGCCAGACTCGGCTGCCTCCGGGAGCACGATAGCGGTCATGTTTTACGGGCAATTGTAAAGACTTGCAGTCTTGTGGGCGAGATATCTTTTATCGTGGCTGTTTATTTTATGGCTTTAATAAGGGATTTCTAGAAGTATGTTTGAAGAGTGGTTTACAGTGCTAATTAGCCCAAATGACAGCAGATGGGGTGCTGCTCCCTGTAGGGCATTCCAACTGGTGTGTGAGCTTATCCTACGCCTGACCATGAGGAACAACCAGGGGACCTTGGACAAAGAAGACTGGAGGGTCGGAGGGCCCCAAATCCCAGCGTCCCTCAATTTACAAAGTTGGAAGGGGGTGGGGGACGTTATTGAGGGTTCATTTAAATGAACAGCGGAGCTGGGAGGAGGACTGAGTTCTCTCACTGTTGCTTCTTCACCTGCCCCCTCACTTCTGCCTCGGCTTCTTCCAAAACTTGCTTCTAGCCCTACCTTCTGCAAGAGGTCTTTCCCAGGCCCCCAGCTGCTCATGGGCAGCTCAAGTCCAACCCAGCCTCAGACATTTACTAGCTGTGGGACCCCGGGAAGGCCACTTAACCCTCTATCTCCTCATCCGTCAAACGAGGGGAGGAAATGGCCCACCATCCAGCATCATTGCCAAGAAAAGCACAAAAGGGGCCATGGAGGAGAAACACCAAAATAGCAATTGATGCCTTCCCCTTGGATTGCTAGAGTTACTGAGTCGCCAGAGACTCCTAGGAACTTTTCTCTGAGAAAAGGAAAGGTTCAGAGCAAGTTTCAAATCCCAGAATCCCACATTTGGAAGGGCCCTTAGTGGTCATCTAGAATCTTTCAAATTCGTTAGCACAGTGATCACGGCCCCGTGCCTTCAAAATGATTCTCATGTGTCAAGACCTCGAGACTCTTGGCCATCCTGTTTGCCCTTTGAGACATCCTTCAGGTCAGTGTGATTACCAGCTGCCCGCCCTGTCTGATCTCACCACTCCCACCCCCTTCCAATTTGGGCAATGACTTCCTCCCTTCCCAGTCTCCTCCATCCAGCTATGTGATCTATGTGGTGGTCCTCTGCACCGAGAGGGTGGAGAGGAAGGGAGAGAACAAACAGCTAGAACGGACAGAATGAGCAGGGGAAGGGACCGAAGCCCGGAGCGTGAATCCTCTCCCCAGGGCCCGGCGGCTGACCTGGGGCAGGGACTCCTACCTCATCCTTGTACTTGGTAATGTAGGAGTAGATCTCATGCAGGGCACTCATGCTGTTGAACTGGCTGAGGTGTAGCCGTGACTGCTCCGCCAGGTAGGCACTCATGTCCTGGTCGCTGATTGCAGGCATCTTGGCGATGTCTGAGTAGTACCTGTGGGAAGGCGGGAGTTTGAGTTGGCTGGTAGAGAGAGATCATTCAGCTTTGGGGCCCATAGAGGATCTGGGGGAGTGGTCCGTGGGGCCATGTAAGCAACTGAGTCCACTGCTGCTCTGAGCTCGGAATCCCTCCCACTGTGGGGCCACAGGCTTCAGAGAGGAAAGCAAACTTAATGATGTCGTTTCACACATTAGGAAAATAAGACCCATGGGATTTATTTACATGGTTTGCCAGGGGTCAAGCCAGGTTCAAATCCATATCCTTTCACTCAAAATCCAGTGCTCATCCCTATATATCAACGAGAATAGAGGCAGAGCAGGAGATCGTCAAGTTGTGGGCACAGTCCTGGCTCTGCCATTTATGGCCGTAGGAAGGGCCTTACTTTCCCTCTATGTAAACTGAGAGATGGAGCCTTCTGATTCCTTCTGATTGTCTAGGATTAACGTATAGTTAGGGACGGAGCCTGTAATTTCATTAGTATAAAGCAGGGCTTCTTAAACTTTTTCTACTGGCAACCCCTTTTGGTCTGAGAAATTTTTATGTCACCCTAGCATCCAGGTGCCTATAAAACAGGCAAACAAATCGAACGTTTACTGATAAGAAGTCATAATTTTGCAACCCCTACATTCAGTTATGAGACTCAATATGAAGTTTACGGATCAGTTTAAGAAACTGGGCTAGAAAGAATAGAAAGGGGAGGAAACTCCCTCTACCTGCAGGCAGGTATGAAGGAAAATCTTTACAGAGTTGCCTGGGGGCAGCCCAGTACCTGTCAGAGGGGCAGCTGGAGCAGCTCTACCTATTCTGCCACACTACCTTTATAGGTGCTTATAACATGAGGCGCTTAATGTTTATAGAGCTGGTAGAAAAACTGTCTACTAGGTGTGGCGTGTACTAGTTAGCAGACACTGATTGGGGGAGGGGGAAGACAGAACTTTATTAGCTAGTGCTCATGGAAACTAAAGCAGCTAAGTGGACAGTAGATAGTCAGGAAGATCTGGATTCAAATCTAGCCTTAGATACTTCCTAGATGTATGACTGGCTAAGTCACTTTACCCTCTACCAGCCTCAGTTCCCTCAAGTATAAAAATAAAGAAAATAATAGTACTTATTTTGCAGGGTGCTTTGTGAGGATCAAATGAGATAATATTTGTAAAGTGGTTATCGCAGTACCTGGCAAGGAGTAGAAACTATAGACATGCTCATTCCCTCCTTCCTCTATCATAGGAACCTATGTAGTTAAAACTGAGGTTCAATTAAGCAAAGGCAAAAACTGCTGGGAGGAATAAGGGAGAGATAGATATGGAAGAAGGGAGGGTGAAAAAGGAAGAGCAAGGGAGAGGGAGAAAGAAAGGGAAAGGGACAGAGAAAAAGAGAGGGAGAGAGACACAGAGAAAGAGAGGGAGAGGGGAAAAGGAGAGGGAAAGAGATAGAAAAGGAGAGAGGAAGGGGGAAAAAGAGAGAGGGGAGAGAGGGAAGGAGGGAGGGAGAGATATCTAATGAAGTCCAGACAGGGTAGAGGAGGCTAGCAGCCCCACATGGGGCAAGATGAGACAGTCCTTGACTTAGCAGTATTAGTGGAAATTGCCAAATCTGTGAACTCCCCAGATCATTCTGGGTCAATTTCTTTTATGTATCTGTAACTTTATTATCCCCGAATTTGCCCTTTCCCCTTATAAATATACCCTTTAGAAAGCACATCTGGTTTCAAGAGGATGCGAGACACAGGGCAAAGATAAAGAAAAGAAGCCAATAATGGGAGAGGGCTGCAAGACAGCGGGCTGGAGTGCTGCGTCTAGCATTAGGGACGGTAGGATCTCTCTCAGCCGTAGACTGACCAGAAGTAGAGGAAGCAAGCGCTTGAGACCTTTAAGTCATGGATTAAGATATTTAGAGGTTTTTTGAAAGGAAACCAGACCCAGGAAAAGAACACATCTAATTTTTTATCTGTACCTGGGAGTCATAGCAAACCTGCTTTTTAAAAGAAGCCTCATTGTTCCAGGGGTTATATTTTATAACAACACATTACTGGTTTTTAAAGCAGAAGCAAGGAATTTCATCCACTGAGCCTCCGTCCCTCCTCTAAGGGCTAATTCTTGACCACAGAAAGCAACTTCCTTAAGTCAGTGGGAAGCTCCTTCACCTTCTTGCTAAATGGGACCGCCTTCGAGAAGCAGGAGAACCCTAACTCAGTCTCCTAGAACTGAACAGAAAATGCCGTTGGGGCAGGAGGCCCAGCTCCGTGTTCTTTTGGGAACTGGAGGAAGGGGAGAAGAGGCAGTCCCCAGTGAAATCTGGGATATGGAAACAAAGCGAGCAGCTTCTTTGTTCTTCACAGATCCCCTTCCCTCTCCACCCCACCCCCATACACGCTTATACACGACACACCTCAGCAATGAAACACAGGCTCAGGTTATACACAAAATACCCTCAGGACATCCTAATATCTTTACTCACAAGGCCTCCAAGTACTCCAGCTTCCAGATAAGGCTTATAGAGGAGGGGATTTGTATACCAGCACATCAGTTAGTTAGAATTCAAAATGCAATGCAAATGTGAATATTTAGACCCTCCAAGCTAACATCCTACCCACACATTCAGGTAAATACACCCACAATACCCCTGAATACACCTGGATACCACACCTGCATAACATATAGGCGTGTATACATACAGCATCAGATATAGAAACAAGAAAATCCATCTCTACACATGATTATAACATGAGCACACAGGCCAGATATATTTACAACAATAAGGTCAGGGCAATACTTAGATATACACTCACAACACGGTGGAGCACCCATGAGTATATGCATATCACAGAACAGACACAAAAGCCCCTAGGGCCCTGAAAACAATCCAGTTTGTGCATCCATTCACTGTTCACTAACATGCCATCGGGAATCAAAGAGTGGAGACCAAGCGGGAGATCTGGCCGGGTCCCTCCAAGGAGCTCTATCACCTTCCTGAGGTGGCAGGATCATTAAACTCTAGGAACCTTTATAAACAAAAGGAAGCGAAGCTCACCTCTCCACCCAGCTCTTGTAGTTGGGGATGTCCTTGGCATACAGCAGCTTGTTGGAGGGCGAGTCCTTGCCCAGCTTGTGCTCGGAAGTGGAACAGGAATCCATGAATGTCTGGGCCACCACAGACAGGCAGGCGTCCGTGATGCTATTCTTGTGGATGTCGAACACAAACTGTGGGTTCTTGATCACGTTCACCCAAAAGCGCAGAGGTAGGCTGAGGAGGGGCAGGGGAAGAAGAAAGGGGAGACATGTCAGTGGAGTACCCAAGAAAAGAGCTCACAAATATGGCTTTTCCATTGGATCTGAGCACTAAAATACACAAACACATAGAATCTTAGAGCTGAAATGGACAGAAGAACCTGGAGAATTAGAGATGAACTGGGCAAGAGAACACAATGGTAGCACGTAAAATGTTAGGGCTAAAAGGGACATCAGAAGACAGAATGGTAAAGTTGAAAAGGATATTAGCATATAGAATGTTAGGACGAAATGTTAGAACTGGAAAAGATAATAGAACACAGAATGCTAGAGCTGAAATGGACAATAAAATAGAATGATGCTGGAGGTAAAATGAATGAGAACACAGAAGGTTAGAACTGAAACAGAATAGAACAGAATGATGACAGAGCTGAAATGGACATTAGAACATAGAATGTTAGAGTTAAAACAGACAATAGAACAGAATGATGACAGAACTGAAATGGACATTAGAACACAACGTTAGAGCTAAAATAGACAATAGGATAGAATGCTGAGTTAGATAATAGAACACAATGTTAGAGCTGAAACAGACAATAGAGCAGAATGATGACAGAACTGAAATGGACATTAGAACATAGAATGTTAGAACTGAAACAGACAATAGAACAGATGATGATAGAGCTGAAATGGACATTAGAACACAATGTTAGAGCTAAAATAGACAATAGGATAGAATGCTGAGTTAGATAATAGAACACAATGTTAGAGCTGAAACAGACAATAGAGCAGAATGATGACAGAACTGAAATGGACATTAGAACATAGAATGTTAGAACTGAAACAGACAATAGAACAGATGATGATAGAGCTGAAATGGACATTAGAACACAACGTTAGAGCTAAAATAGACAATAGGATAGAATGCTGAATTACATAATAGAACATAGAATGTTAGAGCTAAAACAGACAATAGAGCAGAATGATGACAGAACTGAAATGGACATTAGAACATAGAATGTTAGAACTGAAACAGACAATAGAACAGATGATGACAGAACTGAAATGGACATTAGAACACAACGTTAGAGCTAAAATAGACAATAGGATAGAATGCTGAGTTAGATAATAGAACACAATGTTAGAGCTAAAACAGACAATAGAGCAGAATGATGACAGAACTGAAATGGACATTAGAACACAGAATGTTAGAACTGAAACAGACAATAGAACAGAATGACGATAGAGCTGAAATGGACATTAGAACACAGAATGTTAGAGCTGAAATAGACAACAGGATATAATTATGATAGTGTTGAAAGGGACATTAGAACACAAAATTTTTGAGCCCACAGGGACATTAGAACAGAATGATGATAGAGCTGAAATGGATAATTGAACAAGGAAAACCAGACCTGTTTTAGGCAACATAATACAGAATGTTAGATCTGAAAAAGAAAACAGGACAAAATGATGATACAGATGAATAGGATATCAGAACACAGAATTCTAGGGCTAAAAGGACATTATAACAGAATGATAATTGACCTGAAAAGGACCCAAGAACTGAATGTTCAAACTCTGAAAGACTAAAACTTTGATCTATGATAATATGGTAAGTCCAGAGGACTGAAGATGCAACATGCTACTCACTCCTGCCAAAGAGATGATGTGCTTAAAATGCAGAATTAGATATATATTTTGGAGGACAAAGTGATATTTTGTTTTCCTGGCCCATTTTGTTATGAACATTTTATTTGTTCCTACAGCCTCACTTTTTTTACTTTCTAAAGATATCACAGAGAAGACTCAGCCAATCCTTTCTGGACAAGTGAGGGTCCTGTGAATTCACTGTTAGAAGGTGCTCAGTTCCCTGTCACTTGCCAACTCCAGTAAGCTTCCTAGACCAGTCATCACCTGAAGGCTCAGATCTGAGAGACTGTTTTTGACTCTGGGGAGGAGGTATTGGGATTTGGGGCTTATAGAACCTACAAATCAATATTACAGGCTCATGGGAAAGATCTCAGATGTAGCATCTTATGAATGAGGAAACTGAAGACCAGAGAAAAGAGAGGACTAGAATAAAGTGATCCAAGGACTCAACCTCTGACTGAAAACAACAGGACAGTTTAATAGGAAAAGTACTGGACTTGAACTTAGGACTCCTCATGACTTTTCATGTTTCCCTCAGTCACTCGTTAGCTGTTTGACTCATGAGCAAGTCATATATTTAACTGCTAAGAATCTTAGTTTCTTCATCTATAGTTTAAATGCCTAAACTTCCTAACTTACAGGGATTAAAAAAAAAAAAACACCATGTAAACCTTCAAACTTTATAGAAATGTGAATTTTTATTATTATTCATGTCTTCTAATTTAATGCTCATTTTTCTGTGCAGTGTTACCAGATCTCTTTTTGCTGCTGGGACTCGGGGTCTATTACATAGGAAGAAGGGGAAAAGGAAGAAGGAAAAAAGAAACAAGAAAGGAGGAAGGAAGAAAAGAGAAAGAAAGGAAGAAAAAACAAAGGAAGGAATGAAAGAAGAAAGAACAAACCTCCATGTAAATCAACTATAAGGTAGTGGGCAATGATAGAAATAGCACTGCTGAGGGCTTCAATTCAAATTCCACCTACTGAACAACCCCTCTGGGCCTCAGTTTTTCCATCTGCAAAAAGGAGTTGGACTATATGATCGCTATACTCTGATTCCTGTGACCTAATATGCTAGTGCAAGTCACCAGTCCATAAATTAATATAACTAAGTCCTGTAATGAAAGACTGGCTGATCACATAGAAGTATATTTAAAAGGTCCCAGGAAAGAGATT
Source organism: Antechinus flavipes (assembly GCF_016432865.1). Taxonomy (NCBI): domain Eukaryota; kingdom Metazoa; phylum Chordata; class Mammalia; order Dasyuromorphia; family Dasyuridae; genus Antechinus; species Antechinus flavipes. Next base: position 56,681,755 of record NC_067398.1, on the reverse strand, counting down.
GTTCCTGAGGCCAAGGAGCTGAGAAAGCCCCTGAGAGAGGAGCTGGGAAGGGCAGGAGCAGGCCTCCTCAGTCCCGAACCTGAAGAATTGGGTATTTTTAGCCACAGCATTAGCCACTGACTGAGCGATATCATTTGTACCCTGACTGACTTAACTAGAAGTAAGACCATGAGTGTTTGCAATAACATGGGCAGCGGGGTGTTATTAATAACATGGGCAAGGAGGTGTGAGTGTGAATCGCTGCAAATG